>NC_079439.1:9101454-9283954 GCF_903798145.1 Danio aesculapii
CATTTTTGCAGAGCACTAATAAATATAAGTTAGTTTTGACATAATATATACGTGTCTGTGTATTATATACATCCCCCACAAATCTCTCATTTAAATTAATATCTTCTATAGAATGCTTTATATCAAGCATATACATTTGATTAGTCAGTACTGAGGTCAAATCTGGAGCTAATCTAACAAAATAACTTACAGTAATCCTTCAAAAATTAGTAGCCCAAATGTATATATTAGGGAAAATATTACATATAGTTTTCAAAAATAACCAATATTTTGCATGAATTTAAATGCATTTTCTTTCCATTTCTAAAGATGTTCTGAGGCTAAAATATTATTGTAATAAATATATCTGTTTAATAAATCTGTTTTGTTCAAATGCACCAATATAGATAGATAGATAGATAGATAGATAGATAGATAGATAGATAGATAGATAGATAGATAGATAGATAGATAGATAGATAGATAGATAGATAGATAGATAGATAGATAGATAGATAGATAGATAGATAGATAGATAGATAGATAGATAGATAGATAGATAGATAGATAGATAGATAGATGGATGGATGTATATGCTGAGCACTGTATATATATTTATTGTGCATATGTACAACACACTCATACATGCATAGAAACAAAACTATACACCAGGGGTGGCGAACCTGTTTGGCATGATGAGCCAAAAAAAAAACTTTATCACTGCAAAGAGCCACACAACAGATGCGAAGTTCACTGCCTTTGGGAAATTCCCGGGCTACGGCAGAATGGAGAGAGGTGAAATGGCGCTCGAGATTTGAAGCCTTAAAATGTGACAACGAAGTCTGGCATATCAAGCAGAATGGCTTTCCATTTCTTTCAACAAAAAAATATAAATCCTCCCATTCAGATAAAAATGTTCTGCGCTCATCTTCGTATTTACGCTTAGCTGTACGCTTTCCTGACTGCCATGACGATTGATATTAACGAACTGCACATCACTCGTGTTGCGCCCCAATCACACGGGGCTTCAGTGTCAACTCTTGACTGAAGGCGTGTCTGAAGTTAGAGCTGAAACGATCGTCATAGAAGCGTCAGAAAATGAAATTCAGTCAGCAATAGGCCACTGTCTAGCAGGTGTATTTGCATACAGCGATCTGATTGGCTGACGCGTCCGTTGGCGCTTGAAAAGTTGAGCTACTCCCAGCTTCTGCAGCGAGCAACGCTGAAGCCCCGTGTGAATGGGGCATTAGTCAATTGGTTAATGTATGTTAAATCGCGCGAGAGGTTGAGCCGCACAAGAGCAGTAAAAGAGCCGCAAGCGGCTCGCGAGCCGCGGGTTCGCCACCCCTGCTATACACGACTATTTTGTTACATAGATATTTAACTTTATATATAATTCATATCATAGTAAGTAAGTAAGCAATGTGTATTTATATGGCACATTCATTGTGTATGGCCATACACCCAAAGCGCTTCAAAATCATGGGTCTACACCAGGGGTTCCCAAACTTTTCAGCCAGCGACGCCCAAAATGACAATGCCAGTGACTCACGACCCCCAATATCCTCTGAGGTGGTTATAAATACAGAAACCTTGCATGCAATGTTGCACACACACACACACACCAATAGACCCAAGTCTATTCTTCGTTTAAGTTTTTAAAGGTATGCGAGTGCTGTAAATGGGTCAGAAAGTTTAACCTGGTGTTATAAAATCAATATGCTACATCTGACGCTATTGCTATGTCTTTAATATATTGTAATTCAACACAATCCAATAGAACTAGAAGCTACTATAGTAACTTTATAGTATATAGTAACTATAAACTCTCTTTAGCAAGTTATGGATGAAATATGGTAATTCTTATAGTTTAATAAAAATAAATAGATTTTTGGCCTTTTTTACCAGGCAACCCCCCCATTCATTGTTCCGCAACCCCTCGGGGGGTCCCGACCCCCACTTTGAGAACCACTGCTCTACACCACCACCAGTGTCCAGCATCCACTTGGATGGTGTGACGGCAGCCACAGGACAAAGGCACAAGTGCGCTCACCCCACACCAGCTATTAGTGGATTGGAGAGACAGTGATACAGCCAATTCGGTGGATGGGGATGATTGGGAGCCCATAATGAGTAAGGACCAATGGAAGAAATTTGGCCAGGACACCTGGGTTACACCCCTACTCTTTACGAGAAGTGCCATGGAATTTTTAATGACCACAGAGACTCAGGCCCTCAGTTTAACGTCTCATCTGAAAGACAGCGCCCACTGACAGTATAGAATGAGGGAGAGATGGTCACTAATGGGCGGGGTTTTCCCCCTCTGATGACACGTACAAAGGGAGAATGTCAATCAAAGTGTTTCTGCAGACTGTTTTTATCAAGTGTGATTATATACCATTAGAAGCTAGTTATATTCACAGACTGTTGCCAACACAACTGTGTTTAAACCCCATCTAAATGTGCTTTTTGTATAATAAGTCCCCTTTAAACAAATGAGATGACTAAATATTCTGCACACAAATGTGGTAAACTTCAACTCACGATTCATTTCCGTTCTCTTCATACGCATCAGGGAAATAGTCTTCTCGATCTAGAATCTCCTGGTATTTCTCAGAGTATTCTGTGAAAAAAGAAAGATTTTGTTAGTTGAATCCTAACAATAAAACAAGTCATTTCACTCTGCGGCCATCTTTAAAGCGCCTCTTGGGCAGTATGCGCGGGTATTCTGTTTGAATAGGGAAAGATCAAATTCTCCAAAACTACTTGCCAAGCTTACGATTAAATAAAATTTTTAGGAATTGTCAATAAAATCAAACAACAACTTTCTCTTTAGATCCATTTCTAAATGTTCGAATCACACAAAATCTGCAGAAACTCACGCCTGGTCTAAGCCCCTGCCCCAGAGTATCATCAGTCTATTGGCCCGTTTCCACAGAGTGGTATGGTACGGTCGTACCGAACCGAACAGTACCGTACCGTACCATTTTTTTGGCACCCTTTCGAAAGGGTACCAAACACGAGAAAGAGTACCAAAAGGCGGAGCTAGATGCGCAGCTGAATGCTATTGGTTTACAGAGATACGTCATTCGCTTATGCAACAAGTCAGAATGAAAACAATAAACCCGCCATGTTTGAAATGCACAGCCGACGAGCCGAGACATTACAGTGGAATTATATATATATAAATATATAAAATAACGAGCCATGGTCGATCTGGGCTCAAACAAACCTTGTCGTCGTCTTGATGAACAGCCAAAAAGCCATGGAGTAGAGCAGAATCTACCCTGTGCCTTGTAGTTTTTTTACAAGGCAGACTGAAGCGCGATCGGTTTCGCTAAAATAACTTCTTGAGCTGATGATAATAACCTGCGCTTGATTATTGACTATTGACGTGCTTTTGAAACCCGATCCTGTCAGACACTGACAAACGCGAGAGTGAAGCGCGAAAAAGTAAAGGAGAAGCCGGAAAAAAAGGAGCACATTATTACTCAGCAAACATGAACAAAATGCCATGTTTAACTATTATCTTCACCTTTTGAACTAATATGAACTGGGAATGATGGAATTACTGTCTAACAGAGGCTACATGTGCTGCTGAAGATTACACACACAGATGAGAGGTTTGCACTGACTGTAGGCTATATTTTCTGTTGTTTTTGAACCTAAATAAGCACTAAATGTCTGCTATATGTAGTTCCTCTGTAGTTGGTAACATATCGGAGGCTGTAAGGGGCTGTATGTGTTTATATATGTTAATTTATTTAGTTATTTAATATAATTACAGATGTTACAGTAGGCTGTTTCGCACTATCATTGATCTGCAGTTATAATCAACTCATGTTCATAGAAAAGTTAGTAATAAACATTTCTACACACGTATTTATGTGTGTAAAGCATCTGTATTTGGAGAAGTGCTTCTCATATGATATGCAAGCGACCCGTACAGCTTTACTGTAGACATTTCCTCAAGAGAGAATGACGTTGACTGAAACTTTCTGTCGTACACCACGCACACCAAAAGGGTACACTTGGTAGTGGAAACGCAAGCCTGATAAAGGTGACCCGTACCGAACCGTACCGTACTGTACCAGTCAATGGAAACGAGCCAAAAAGTGATCGATGATTGGTTCCTGTACTAGTAGGTGGGGCTTTATTCACCATATTGACCGTTACACTTGTCCCCATTCAAAAAGATACGAGAGACATGTCTTGTGTATTCTATGGTCTTTGATAAAACATGCATGTCATATTTTACCCCCAACTTAGAGAGAAAAGAAAAGAAATTCATATAGAAAAAAGATCTGTTGGTTAACATTAAAATCACTGAGTTTTCACGTGTTCCCATCTTCATGTTACCTTGCTGATCAAAAAAATGCAGCATTGGAGCTGAATATTTTACATAAAATAAAAAAGCAACTTAAATCTATTGTTATAGAGTAAAAAAAAGTCAAATAATTTCTATAAATAAAAAAAGATATGCAATTCACACAAATAAAATTGTATTATTATTTATATAAAATACAAAGTGAAGAAAAAATACACGTAAAGCATATTCACTTTTCTGAAATTATGTAACGCAAGCCTTAAAATAGGACTTAAATTAGGGTTGTCAAAAGTATCAATTTCAGTACCAATCAATACTGAAATATTGAAAAAGCCCATTTGAGCACGTTCTTAAACAGCGCTGATTGGCCATGGTGTTCACATGCTTAACAACAAAACTGTGATTGGCCATCGATTTACCATTTTTCACCAATGTTCGGCAAGTACAAATTAGGGTTGTCATGATATTGGAACTCGGTACCAATCGATACTGAAATTTTAAAAACTTTCATTTCCCGCTAAGATTTGAGCGCTGTTGAGCACATAATTCATCAGCGGATAGCTCATATGTCAGCTTTTAGACAAACCAGCTGATCGACGTGACTTTGAAATGCTCCAGTGTCCCTGTGTTTGTTGTTACACTCAGTAAACAGCAGTGAGTTCGATGACTGATGAGCTTTACATCCATTTAAGTCATTTCTGAACATAATGGCACGTGAACATAATGGCAAATCAGCGCTGTTTAAAGAGCCCATATTATGGGTTTTGGAAATGCCCTTCCATGTAGTGTGTAACACAGCTCTAAGTGAAGTGAAATATTCAGCTAAGGCTTAAATCTGTAAGTGTACAGTGTTTAAAACTATTGATTCGTCTATAAAAGAGTCGACTCATAGTGCTTCAAACGAGTAGTCTTGATAACGAGTCATTAGGTGTTTCGTGATGACGCG
Organism: Danio aesculapii; assembly: GCF_903798145.1. Lineage (NCBI taxonomy): Eukaryota > Metazoa > Chordata > Actinopteri > Cypriniformes > Danionidae > Danio > Danio aesculapii. The sequence continues at coordinate 9,106,707 of NC_079439.1, forward strand.
GCTACGAAACATAAGTAGTTGCGCGCGCAAACCCAGGAGATTTGAAACCTGCGGCCCGCCCACTAACAGAAAAAAAGATACACACACACACAAACACACACACAGACACCGGTGGAATGAAGTCACACTGTGCAGATGGATATTATTGACAGTCTACCCTAAGATGAAACCTCAGCATTATAGCCCAGCCTTGAGCAGTTCGAGTGCTTCTGGAAACTACATGCTTACAAAGAAGACTTCATCAGCCGTTTGTTAAAGGAAGGATCAGTAAAGACTGTCAAAACATGGATCAGTGCATCATGGCTCAGTTTCTTCCCCCATTTCACCAGTGTAAGTACGTGCGATTAAAATTATTGCCTCGTTTACTCTCTTGCAAATTATGTATTTAGTTGTGTTTTGTTACTTGTAACCGTGTGTACTGTATCAGGTTAACTCTTTATATTCTCATATCGCGTGTAAAGCCACGTTGAAAACGCGACGCGTGCCGCTTTGATTACGGATCGTCAGCTGTTTACACACATGCAACGGTCAAGTTTCAAAATAGTTCAGCTCAGGTTCGAGGTGAGGTGTCTAAATTGCACCCAGCAAGCTGAACTGGCGCTCTAGGCGTGTGTGTCATGTCCTCGGGGAGGAGTGTAATGTGTGTGTGTCTCCTTTGAGGAGGGTAGTGTTTGTGTGTGTCTCCTCTGTGGAGGGTAGTGTGTGTGTGTGTGTGTGTGTGTGTGTGTGTGTGTGTCCCCTCTGAGGAGGGTAATGTGTGTGTGTGTGTGTCTCTCCTCTGAGGAGGGTAATGTGTGTGTGTCTCTCTCCTCTGAGGAGGGTAATGTGTGTGCAGTACAGGAGCAAGTTGAATTGCCGCTCTAGGCAACGGATGATCATGCCGCCCTCCACCCTATAGTGAAAACGAAAGGGACCCGTTAGTAAAGCGAGGACCAGAGGGGCGTCGCGGTTTAAACTGAAGACCGGGGGTGGGAGGGGGGGGGGGGGGGTTTGGGGGGGGATGGGATGGAGGAGGGGGGGTATTCGCGGATATAACTGAGGACGCGGGTGGTGACGGAGGTGTTGCCCTCTCTATTCTGCCGCCCTAGGTCTCCTCTATGGACGCGTCGGCCCTGTGTGTGTGTGTGTGTGTGCGTGTGTGTGTGTGTGTGTGTGTTTGTGTGTGTGAAAAGAGCAGGTAGACTGTGACGGGCTAGGAGATCTCCTCGCCAGTTCTTGGATTTTTTGTCACTGGTCCAATCAGCGCAGATTAGCTTCGCGCTGTGGAGGGGTTTGGGAACAGTCGCTGGGATAATTAGGTAAAACTAAATGCAGATTAAAAGACCATGAAAGTGTTTTTTGACCTTGCATGCACATTAAACTGTTGTTGGAGACCCTTACAATCAAAATATGACCTTATTTCATGTATAATATGGGCTTTTTAAGAACGCACTGTAATGTTAGCGGGAAATGGATGTTTTTAAAATTCCAGTATCGTGACAACACTAGTACAAACACAGATACATGAACACTGAAGCATTAGAGCAAGAACCAATCAGTGGGGTTTAAGAATGTGCTCAACAGCGCTCAAATGTTAGCACGAAATGCAGAAATGCATGAATGTTTTTAAAATTTCGGTATCGATTGGTACCAAACTCGATATTTTGGACAAGCATAACCTAAAGACTGCAAAATTTTGTGCTGCAAAACATGTATTTTGATTGAAACTTGAACTTGACTTTGAATCACTTAATAAAGCACATGAGAAAGCTATATGGAGTACATGGGTTTATACTAAATAAACCCACCTGGATCTGCAGCTGTAAAAGGTGTTCCGTCAACTGTGTAGAAGGTTGGTTCGTTCTGTACAGCGCATAAACATAACAGAAGCACAAGAACAAAGCTTATCATTTCTAATACTATCCCAGATAGCAACACTAAATTGTGTACATGCGAATGAATTTCAGGTCTTCATCATGTACGCACCATGAAGTAATTAGGATCATTATCAGGTGTGGCGTCACTGGACACAGCGGCTGTGTGAACTCGTCCCCAGTTACTGGAGCGCAACTCCACCAGTTTTAAAAGCATCTGTCGGACATCACTGCAAACACAAACACACAGATAACACAACGCAGTGAGTAAAGGGCATAAAAAAATTGAACATGTTCAATAAAGTGTATCTGTGTATTAACTGTACGTGTAATAATCCCACTGAACATCTGGCAAATAACAGGCAGTTTCCCATATCACTCACCGGCTGCATTTAGCATCCAACAAAATTTCTTCTATCTTCTTTACTAACTCATCCATGTCCGACTGTCCGTTCTCCTTCCATGCGTCATCCAGAATGGAGCCACTCAGCTTATAAGAACAGAACAGCAAAACAATGCAAGTCAACATCAACATCTTCAGCAGATTAATTGCTGTTTATTTCATCGCTGAGCTTTGGGTTGCCAGACAATTTCAAAGTCAAGACAAAATTAAGACCAAAAATTTGGTCCTACTTTATATCAAGTGGCCTTAACTACTATGTACTTGCATCAAAAATAAATACAATGTACTTACTGTGTTTATAATGTATTGCAGAACACTTCTGGTGCTCTTGAGGTGGGATATGGGTAGGGTTAGGGATCATTTTGGTGGCATGAGTAGGTTTAAGGGTGGGTTAAGGTGTAAGGGATGGTCAGTGTAATTAAAGGTGTAACAGGGTTTAAGACTTTAAGACTTTTTTAAGACCATTATGAATTAACTTGCAGATTAATGCTGTGTTCACACCAGATGCGGAACACGCGGATAAATCATGCTATTCGCGCGTAAATAGCTACATGAACATTTTGAGTTTACTCAATTCGCCTGTCAAAATCCACTTCATTCGCGCGTCAAAATCCGCTTCATTCGCGCGTCAAAATCTGCTTCATTCGCGCGTCAAAATCGGCTTCAGAACAGACGCGTATTCGCGTCATGGGCAGGGCTTCTGTCTGCCCGGTTACTGTAGCTTCATTGCTAAAAGGCTAACATGGATTTTATTGAGAGAATAGCTGTGTATGTGCTTTATAAAGGCTGAAAAACAGCGTTGATTCATTTGGAGTAGTGTCTGAGTCTACTAAATCCTCTTTAGAGGTGAACCCAGCTCTGTAAGTTCATCAACTCCTCCAGAAACTGAACCTGGATGATGAAGCATTTAGCGGTGCTTCAGACTGAGCCGAGCCCAGTTAGATGAACAACAACAACAGGTGCCACATAATCACGCCCCCACACGAACAAGCTTCTGATTGGTTAATCGCAAATGTCCGCTGAAGTAAGATTTTCAAACTTGAGCAATTCGCGCGTAGCGCGCCGCAGGATGTCTACTCGCATCTTTGCATTGACTTAACATGTAAATCACTCGTGCTTGACGCTTCTTCCTCGTCTGGTGTGAATGTAGCATTATAGAGAGCAAAATGCTAAGAATTGTTTCTAATGGCCAGTGGAATTTTTTTTTACTTGCCCCACTAAAATTGTAATTTAGGACAGTAAGGTCTGAACTTGATATAAAGGTCTGAAAAACTTCATATTACTTTAAAAAACAATTACACAAATAAATATATAAATAGAAATAAATTAATTAAATTTACAAAACAATTTATATTAAACATTGAATATAATTTTTCCAATTCAAAATTTGATAAATAACTTAAAATTATTCCTAGTGATACCTTTCCAAAAACATCCATCGAGACGTTTTCGTTATAAAAGTCTTGTCTAAAGGTCAATCATTAGCATGTAAAAACATGCATTTACACAATAAGTACATTGTCACAAATGATTCATTTCAGTGCAAGTACATAGTATTTAAGGCCACTTAATGTATTCATTCCCAAAGCTTATTCACCCATTCATTTTCCTTTGGCTTAGTCCCTTATTTATCAGGGGTTGCTACGGCAGAATGAGCCACCAATTATTCTGGCATATGTTTTAGGCAGCAGATGCCCTTTGAGCCCTTTTAGCGCGCCGCAGGATGTCTACTCGCATCTTTGCATTGACTTAACATGTAAATCACTCGTGCTTGACGCTTCTTCCTCGTCTGGTGTGAATGTAGCATTATAGAGAGCAAAATGCGAAGAATTGTTTCTAATGGCCAGTGGAAATTTTTTTTACTTGCCCCACTAAAATTGTAATTTAGTTCTTTTTTAGCCACATTTTGAATAATGTGACAAAACAAGCAAAGCAAACTATATTTGTACACAAATACTTTTTTTCAGCATAACTTTTGTTTAAAACAAGATGGATTGTTTGTTATACCAATCAGGTAGCTTGTCACTGACAAAGGAAAATTAATATCTGTTAAAAATGATTTAAGACCTGCAGTTTAAGACTTTTTAAGGCCTAAAATTTTGTTTTTGAAATTTAGGACATTTTAAGTCTCTGCAAATAGGCACCATGAGTGAGTACAGATTAATTTCAGATGTAATTACATGCAGGTATTTAATGTCGATCTAGTTGATAATTTGGAAAAGTGGCATTTTTCTGATGAATCATCTGTTAAACTGCATCCCAATCATCACAAATACTGCAGAAGACCTATTGGAACCTGCATTGACCCAAGATTCTCAGAGAAATCAGTCAAGTTTGGTGAAGGAAAAATTATGGTTTGGGGTTACATTCAGTATAGAGGTGTGCGAGAGATCTGCAGAGTGGATGGCAACATCAACAGCCTGAGGTATCAAGACATTTGTGCTGCCCATTACATTACAAACCACAGGAGAGGGCAAATTCTTCAGCAGGATAGCGCTCCTTCTCATACTTCAGCCTCCACATCAAAGTTCCTGAAAGCAAAGAAGGTCAAGCTGCTCCAGGATTGGCCAGCCCAGTCACCAGAAATGAACATTATTGAGCCTTTGTGTGGGGTAAGATGGAGGAGGCATTGAAGATGAATCCACAGAATCTTGATGAACTCTGGGAGTCCTGCATGAACGCTTTCTTTGCCATTTCAGATGTCTTTATTAATAAGTGATTTGAGTCATTGCAGAGATGTATGGATGCAGTCCTCCAAGCTCATGGGAGGCATGCACAATATTCATTCTGTTTCCACTGCAGCATGACTTTATATTCTTTACCAGGGTTGGGCCGATAGACGATGCCATCGTCCATCTCAGATGGCCAATAGATAACACGATGCTGAGCCAGCATCGCCGATCCTCCACCCCACCCCTGTCACAAACTCCCTAGCGAAAAATACACACTCAGGCCCCGTTTACACTAATACGTCTTTGTATTAAAATTGTAATTTAGACTGAAAATGATCCACGTCCACACTGTGTTTTGCCTAGCATTTCTGAACAGCCCTCTGTCTGCTGAAAACGCACATCACGTGACCACACACACACACACACGCACGCACGCACGCACGCACGCACAGCTACTGCGTGCTGCACACTGTCATGCGCTCCTCAGAGCTCCAGAGACAGAGAGCAGTGCACATCGGACAGTTTATCAAGGATATACTGCGTTTCACTATAGTTGTTAAACGTGATATTCAGGCATCCCAAGTCTCCCGGAAGTTCCGAGAGTCTTTATGCATTTGCGGGACTCATAATGCCCGTAAACGAGTGATAATCTCCCGGAAATCGTGCGTCTCCCTCTCGATCCTCAAATAAGTCGCGCACCCTTCTCACCCCCGGATCCCTGCTCGCTCTTCACACACATCGCACGCACTCCATCAAACCCCCCCACCCTCGGTTTTCACATGATGACGATGCCATCGTCCATCGCGATGTTTCACATTAGACATCGTACGATGCCAAATTAGTTGACATCACCCAAACCTATTCTATACATTATTTTTGTTAAGTGACAAGACTTTAGATCTTTTTTTAGTAAATTCTAGCAAATTTAGACCTTACTGTCCTAATGAAATAATAAAAATAAATCAAGGCATGATCATATTTTATTTTGGTCAAATAAGCGTAATCTAGAGGCCTTTGCCTTTCATATAAGCCACATCTGATACCAAATGATCAACTAGAAGTCAAGTTAATATTTGTTGTTCCTAAAACTTGGATAGGTGACAAGACTTTTGTCAGGTAGTGTAAATAAAAACATTATATTACAACTTTATATTACATTAAAAAACAATTACACAAACAAATATATAAAAATAAATTAATTAAATTTTACAAAACAATTTATATTAAACATTGAATATAATTTTTCCAATTCAAAATTTGATAAATAACTTAAAATGATTTCTAGTGATACCTTTCCAAAAACATCCATCGAGACGTTTTCGTTATAAAAGTCTTGTCTAATTGTCAATCATAAGCATGTAAAAACATGCATTTACACGATAAGTACATTGTCACAAATGATTCATTTCAGTGCAAGTACATAGTATTTAAGGCCACATGTATTAATTTCTAAAGCTTATTCACTCGTTCATTTTCCTTTGGCTTAGTCCCTTATTTATCAGGGGTTGCCACAGCAGAATGAACCACCAATTATTCTGGCATGTTTTAGGCAGCAGATGCCCTTTGAGCCGCAAACCAGTACTGAGAAACACAAATACACTCTTGCATTTACATACACACACATACACTACGGCTAATTTCAATTCACCTATAGCGCATGTGTGCTCATCATTCACCAATCATGCCGCCCTGAAGCTTGTGTAACTGAACCATAATGAAATCAGTTCATAAGACACATTCAGCTCCACAGGATGCTATTTTTGTTCTAGGTTTTTTCCATGAGGATTCAGTTCAATACAAAATGTCACTGTTGAAGGATGCGATTCACTTTAGGGCAGCTCTACTAGTCCCAGAATCTTTGTGTACATTAGGTTCATGTGATTTAATGATTTTATGGTTTTGATGCCTCATTTGAGCATTTTCAAGAAAATAATTTACCCAAATAAAACTGTCTGTAGCTCTTGAACCCTGTGGTCTATGCTCACAAATCTGATCTCACTTGAGATAAGACATTTGCTAGTTTGTTACACAAGGGTCGAAATAACTCAAAGTAGTATAGACCAGTGTTTCCCAACCCTGTTCCTGGAGGCACACCAACAGTACATATTTTGTATGTCTCCCTTATCTGACCCATTCGTGTCAGGTTTTGGGGTCTTTGCTAATGTTCTGCTGAGTTGATTCAGGTGTGTTTGATTAGGGAGAGGTTGAAAATGTGTACTGTTGGTGTGCCTTCAGGAACAGGGTTGGGAAACACTGGTATAGACCATTTTAAGCCATGTAAACAATAACAATGGTCCTGTATGGCATTTTTAATTTCCATAGCTTCCAATAATCCAAAAAGGTCCACATAGTGATCAATAATGTTATGAGAGCTGTTTTAATGTTAAGATATGATTAAATTGCTTCTTGTTACCGTTACGAAATAGTTTGGCAACAAGCAGGAAACGTTCATGGGCCAGTCAATAGGGGAGTAAAACATGGTAAAATATATATGAAAGTGATTTGCGATTTCTTTCAATGAAGTTCGTTAGAGGAAAAATGGATAAGACGATAAGGATAAAGGCCTGGAAAGACAAGGTAGATAAAATCTGGCCATGTTTTGATGCAAATTTAAGGATGATACTCCTAAAAATGTAGCTTCTGTAAGCTTTTATTAAAAAAAAGGCATCCTTTCTAAAAAGCTATTTGAAAACTCCAAATAGACATCAGGTAACCAACTGAGTCAAAACTACATAATACATATGTTACGGAGGCCAGCTAGCGAAGCGGACTCCTCTGACCTCGAAAGGTGCTCTAGCGACAGACGCTAGAGGCCATGTTCTTTAGCCTCCTTGTTAGTGCAACTGACTCCCATGCAAAGAATCGCCGATTTGATCCCAGCTTAGACCGGGTTGGGTGCAGTAGGACCGGTGGGTTACACATATATGCAAATCAATTCAAAACTGTTCTGCCTACAAAACCACATGAGAAAAAACTATTTCAGATCAACTTCTGTGGTATTTCCTCATTTGGTATCGATTTGGAGTCTCCAATTAGCACTGTTTTTAATTCAAATGTCACTTGATCAGTCCTTTAAAGTATCTGCTCTAAAAACTGATGTATTATTTTATGTTTACTGTGGTTATAATGTACTGTATAGAAGAAATAATTTTTCAAACCTTAAGTAATTTGACAGCACACATGAGGTTTGGGTCATCCGGGTGAGAGAATAATGTGATCAGAAGTTCCTTCAGCGCTCCCAGTAAAACATCAGCCCGTCCTGGTGTACCTTTTCGACTTTTCAGCTGAAAGACATTAAAGAATTCAAATCTAAATAGCAGAAGTTAACAGAATAAATGCACCTCAGGTAAAAAAAAACAAACATCTAATTATAGTATTACAACAAAATATGACAATTGAATTTGAGCAGATACATACATATGATGGGTTTTAGACACGAGGTTACGGCAAAACAGCTAGTATAACAACATACAGTATACAATTTTAATTGCTTTAAGCTTTAGGATTACATACTTAGATGTACTAGCTGATTGACCTGGGGTTTATTTTGTAATGTTGACAGGTTGACTGTATTAGAGCCGTTAAATGAACAAAATTTGACAAAGTAAAATTATTTAAACTATTTTTGTGAATTTGATGAAAATGTGTAACTAAACGAATCCAATAATGTTTTATGATAAAGTAACAAACTAAAATAAATGAATATCAGTAAATGAATCCAAACTAAAATGGAACTAAACCTGCAATTAAAAAATTAATTTAACCCTGCTGTTAACCCTACTGACAAAAATGACAAAATAACAAATATTCAACCAAAACATAACAAAAAAGAAGAATGTTACCTTAGATTAAACCACTAAAATAACTAAATGAAAAATTTATATTTAACTAAAAGAGATAATAAATCAACCAAAATAACTAAATACAAAAAATGAAAACTGAACTTAAATTAAACCAGAACAGTAATATTAAAAAAGACAAAACAAAACAGAACTTCTACATATCATAATTTTGTGTAAAATTCAATTTTGTTCAAAACTATTAATAAAATAAGTATATCAGTATAAAATAATACTAAAACAAAAACACTGAACTGTACACCATCTTTGTTATTGGACTGTTATTTTCAATACAAATAAATTGATTATTATTATTTGCATTTAAAAGCATATTCACACAGCAAAGGCGGCACAGAATATTTGATGATAATGAATAAATATCATCAGATGTGGAGTGTGAACCTACCTCCAGGTTAAGGTAAAGCTCTCCCAGAAACAGCACATACGAGTGAAACTTTTTCTTGGTCTCCGGGTCTCCTTTAACAGCCTGATTCCTCTGATTGTACTCAGTTTGACATCTACACAAACATTACAGAATTGAGTAGTAGTAATTATTTTAAGTCATTCAAATAATTGGCAAACAATGAATAATTGGTCTTCATGGCAAACAACTGTAATAGCAACAATATAAACGTTACTTAAAGGTCCCGTGAAGTACTTTGAGAAATGTGCGATTTTAATTCGATGTAACCTCAACTGAAACATTAAGAGAGGGACAGGGCATATAGTAGCTCCTCCTCTTTTAAAAAAACAGCCAATAGCTTGTTTTTCTCACAGCTCTGCCAGTGACAATGGTTGAGTTCAAGCGCATCAAATGAACAGCAAGAGGGTGGGAGATGTCAGATACTAGAGAGCATTTGATTGGTCAGAAGATTTAATACTGAAACTGCAGTATGAGGTAACGTCAAAAAATCATTGATCCATGTGAGTGAAAGTGACAAACTGCAAACTTTGGATGTTTATATCAGGTTTATACATTATATTTTTATTAGGCACACTTTACTAGTACCAAGTTGGACCCCCTTTTGCCTTCAGAACTTCCTTAATCCTTCAACAAGGTACTGGAAATATTTCTCAGAGATTTTGGTCCATATTGACATGATAGCATCAGACAGTTGCTGCAGATTTGTCGGCTGCACATCCATGATGCGAATCTCCCGTTCCACCACATCCCAAAGGTGCTCTATTGGATTGAGCTCTGGGGACTGTGAAGCCCGATGTGGTCTTCTGCTGCCGTAGCCCATCCGCCTTAAGGTTGGACGTGTTGTGCGTTCAGAGATGCTCTTCTACCTCGGTTGTAACGAGTGGTTATTTGAGTTACTGTTGCCTTTCTATCAGCTGGAACCAGTCTGGCCATTCTCCTCTGACCTCTGGCAGCAACAAGGCATTTGAGGTCATAGAACTGCCGCTCACTGGATATTTTCTCTTTTTCGGACCATTCTCTGTAAACCCTAGAGATGGTTGTGCGTGAAAATCCCAGTAAATCAGTAGCTTCTGAAATACTCAGACCAGCCCGTCTGGCACCAACAACCATGCCTCATTTAAAGTCACTTTATTCACCTTTCTCCCCCATTCTGATTCTCAGTTTGAACTGCAGTAGATTGTCTTGACCATGTCTACACGCCTATGGAGTTGCTGCTATGTGATTGGCTGATTAGAAATTTGCAGTTGGACAGGTGTACCTAATAAAGTGGCCAGTGAGCGTATCTTTTAAATGTAAATTGTCACTGTTTTGGAGAACACTGTCATATAGATATCCTTAAAACTAACATCTAAATTAACTATATTCTGAATTCACGGGACCTTTAACAACCAAGCAATCAGAAAGACACAGAAAGTGTTAAACTGCATAAAACGTTAAGTAAAAGCCAGAATTGTTGACTTTAAGAGCAAAATGTGGATTACGAGCAACATTCAATAAGGCTTTTCAATAACTAATTCAATAAGGCTTTTCCTGTTGCTTTACTTACCTCTGCAGCAGCAGGTTTCGGAAATTCTTGTTGGCTGGACTGAGACGGATGTGACGTGACAGATGGTTACAGAGCCGCGCTCCCGTATAGGCAAAGTTGGGGATAGATGTGGACTGTAGAAAACAAAAATGGGATTGCTTTTATCATAACAGAGCTCCAATTCAGTGATATTTACCTCTATCTTGGGGATATTCCTCAGAGATTAAGCCATTGGTGATCTTCTTTAATATTTGGCATCAGTTTGTTTTGCTTGATTCATATTTACTGGTAGGGAAAATGTATTAGTTCACTTCTGCTATTTATACTTTGACTTTGCATTTCAATTGATACTTTATTTGCACTTCACCTCCAAATTGAAATAGAAACTTGTAGAAAAGCACACTAACGCACTGACATTTATAGGTGCCATAGATTGTTATGAGTCAAAGATGCTATCGTTTGGCACAAATCTATATGTTTCACCATTCTGGCTGTTCTTTCTATGAAGAATTTCTGTAGATGCACAGCTCAGCTGTGTCTCCGTATCCATTAGTAACACTATATCTTAATGCACAACAATTATAAAAAGAAGAGAAATCACTCAATGGGAGTAGTATTTTTTTCACCACTAATGGTGTGACGTCACGTGAAAACTATCAATTGAACAGTGACACCAAGATTGAGGCACATACCATGACTTCTGAGTATCATTATACCCCAGTCCTCACAAAATGTATAACAATACAAGAGTAAATATTGGCCATTGTTTTGCTGACTATTCTTTTAATTAGGATGTATGCTTGCATTTTTTTAGGGTTCCTGCACAAATGTATTTTCAGAAAGTCAACATAAGCGCACCTGTACGTAGATGAGCTCCACCAGCTCCTGTAGAATCTCCTCCGTAGTGACCCACTCGTTCAGTGTGTCTGTGATGTACTCGATCTCAGACTCGAAGGAGCCTGGAGACGAGTTCAGATGGCTTACAAAATCCTGAACAAAATCTGCCAGCGAGGGCTCAGCGTAGTACCCTTCAGATCCATCAGAATATGAATCATCCTATTAAGAGAAAGAACATTAGATTAACATAAAGGTAAATAATGAATGTTTAAAAAAAAAAGCATAAATATCACATAAATAACCTGTTATAAACAACAAGGAGAATAACTGACTTTAACATTGTTTTTCAGATAACCAAATATGTTCAGGTGGCATGTTTCTTAAATATCCGCAAACATATTAGGGTCTTTTTATGCTTTAGAAGAGAGTCAAAAACGTACAACCCTAAATCAGAAAAATTCTTAAGGTGGGCTACATTATGGGGTCTTCGCCACACATTCTCTATTAAAGACAGGTCAGGATTGCAGGCAGGCCAGTCAAGTACCTGTATCCTCTTCCTCCGCAGCCAGAACTTTGTAATGTGTTGTTACATGTCCATGTATTTATAATTTATTTACTTGTGTTACTTTGTCGCTGTCTAGTGTTTTGTTGCTGTTTGTGTTTTGATTAAGTTGATTACTCCGCACCTGCAGACCATTGACCGCCGGCAATTTAAGAGCTCACGCAGCAGTACTTCAGAGATGGGGATTTGAGCGGCCGTCCAGACGTGGAGTTGTGCTCCTTTTGTGTTCAGCCTTCGTTTATTAGGTTTTCTACCCACACTTTGTTTATATTTGGTTACTCAGTTAATAAAACCCCTAGACCGATCCGTTTGTGTGTTTCCCTCATTTAATGTTGTGACCGTGGTCGTAATGTGTGCAGAATGTGGTTTTGCATTGTCTTGTTTAAAAATGTACATGGGTGTCCCTGGAAAAGAAGGCAGCATATTGTGCTCCAAAATCTCCATGTACTTTTCAGCATTAATGGTGCCATCACAGAAATCCAAGTTACCTTTGCCAAGGGCACTGACACAAGCCCATACCATGACTGACCCTGGCTTTTAAACTTGTTGCTGGTAACAGTCTGGATGATCCTTTTCTTCTTTGGTCTGGAGCACACAGCATTCTTCCCAAAAATACTTTATATACTGATTCATCTGACCACAGTACACCTTTCCACTATGTGGTGGCCCATCCCAGATGCCTCTGAGCCCAGAGAAGTCGACAATACTTCTGGACACTGTTAACATAGGGCTTCCTTTTGGCACAGTACAGTTTTAACTGGCATTTGTGGATGTAACCCCCCATATTGTGGTACTTGACAAAGGTTTGCCAAAGTAGTCCTAAGCCCACGTGATGACATTGCTTATAGATGAATGAGGATTCTTGATGCAGTGCCGCCATGCTTACCAATCATAAGACACAATTATATAGGAAAAACTATTTTACCAAGGACGAAAGAAATTTACATTTCAGAAAAAAATTAAACGCAAAACACTTACAAGTCCCGAAACAAATTTACAATTACAGATTTCTTACGGAAAGGGAATGTCCCACACACCGGAATTGACGTGGATCGTACACCCTCAAGTGACGCGGGGAAAACTGTTGTTGGTGGTGAGCGCGGTAAATTCGTACTGTGGAATACATGGTGTATATAAAGTTTATGGTGACCGAACATGGACTGCGGTCAAGGGATGTTTTGCGGCAAACACTTGAGCAGCTTAACGCAGTTTTGCTTTACGTGTGGTCGGTCCTTTGAGTTTATAAAGGATGCGGATCAGACGGAAACACCAGACACACTAAATCACTCCATCAATGTGTTTAATATTTTAACGAGGGCCACTTGTCTGCTGTAATCGTGGGCAAGATGTCAAGTGTACACGGTGTAAACATCTGCTTGAGGACTCTTAACAGTAAACTGAATGAAGCCGGTGTTACGATTTAACTGGTGTTAACTGGTGATGTAAACTATTCACGTTTGCAGATCCGTCACTTTTTCACAGCAACAAAACATGCCCATACCAAATAAGGATTCTTATTACTGGGTGTCAGTGTAAACATTATTGATTTTAATATTTCTGTAGCAGAACAGTATATAACCAAAATTAATGTAAATAAATAATTATAATTGACATGTCATCAACGGGATTCGAAAACTAGTCAAAAGGTTCAGCGCAGGTATCAACCGACCTATCTAACTGAGCTATCCAGGTCTACATGGTGCAATCGGTTTCGATATCTTTATCAGTGAACATATGTCATGCTATGATTGTTTCCATGTACTTGTGTTTACATGTTTCTTCATACTCTCACGCTGATTTTTCTCAGAATAGCTCTAAATGACAAAACGATGTTTTATCGCAGTTGATAAAACCATGATTTCTATTGTTGAAGACGTGTTAACCTGTGTCTACAAAGTCACACACGAGCTGATATTTTCCTGTGTGTGGTACATACTACATAATTTCCGGTGTGTGGGACATTCCCTTTCCGTACGAAATCTGTAATTGTAAATTTGTTTTGTCCTTGGTAAAATTGTTTTTCCTGATTGTGTCTTATGATTGGTAAAAATGTTTTTCAAAATGTATATGTGTCTCGAGCTTTGTAAAAGTGTTTCACACGTTGTAATATTGTTTTGCACTTCCCGGCCACCGTACATCTTTGCTCCTAAAGGACTAGACCTTTCTTGGATGCTGCTTCCTTACCAAATCATAATTACAATCACCTGTAGACATCACCTGTTTCAAATCACACCATCATTTAACTAATTTACCTGATTACTAGCCCTAAACCACTCCGGTCCCAACTTTTTGTTGATGTTGGAAAGGATGTTTATTTACAAATAAAGTAAGGTTGACCAGACAAAACATGAAATATTTTGTATTCATAATGTCTGCAATGAAATACAAGTGAAAGTAAATTTAGAAAAACTTTTTCTTTTTTTTTTATTCGCATTTTCCATACCATCCCAACTCTAATTTGGGGTTGTACATACATACATACATAAAATCAGTATCCCAAAATCCACATTAAAATGTATGGATCTGAGATGGGCAACTTCTACTGTCCTGCAGAGATTTGCTTTAACCCTAATCAAACACAACTGCGTGAAGCTTTCTATTGATCTTGAAGACACTGGTTAGCTTACTCAAGTGTGTTCGATTAGTTTTGGAAGATGGAAAGAGTGGTGTGGATGGAAACAAAGCTATAGACTCACCTGAACAGATGAATAACCACCTGGGATAAACTCCGCTGCAGCAGCAGACAGTTTTGAGTTTTTCACCAATGCGTCTGCAACACTGCTGTTGTTGTGGCCTGAATTTGAAGGAACTGGGGATCCTGGAAGAGAATGCAATGCAGATCCATATTAATCTTGAACATTTGTCTACATATAGTGATATCCATCTGTGTTGTTTAGAAGTTAAGAAGCCCAGAAATGTCAACTTTTCAGGAATGTGATGCTGTCCCTTTGCCAGAGTAACTATCTCGCCCACTAACTACTGGTCAACATTTAACCAACATTTAACATTTAATTAATGTGTTATAATAAGTCCAAGTTAAGACTATACAATGTTCGTAAAGACAAGACTGTCTTCATGAGTGAGTGAAAAAAAATTATAATAATTACTTATCTGAAGCTGAACATTGCATGAACACAAAGGAACTGATAATATATGATACCCAAATAGTATGATGTATAAATATATTATATCTGCAGTAAATAATATAATGTGGTGGAAACGCTGTAAATTTATGGGACTTATATGCTGAGATAATTTTGCTGTACTGTTAAAAAGTAGTCATATTATTATTAACATAATTTCAGTTTAAATGTTTATTATCGTATTATCTGTGCATGTATCCATTAATTGAAATATCAACCAAATGTACCTTTTGACTTATTGATCACACTAGATAGACAGACAGATAAATAGAAAGACACAAACAAATAGGTAAGTCACTCAGAGAGAGAGAGAGGAGAGGAGAGGAGAGGAGAGGAGAGGAGAGGAGAGGAGAGGAGAGGAAGATAGATAGATAGATAGATAGATAGATAGATAGATAGATAGATAGATAGATAGATAGATAGATAGATAGATAGATAGATAGATAGATAGATAGATAGATAGATAGATAGATAGATAGATAGATAGATAGATAGATAGATAGATAGATACATAGATAGATAGATAGAATAAATGAATACATTTACACATATAAATACATATAAATTTATTGTAATGTATTCATTCATACAGACAGACAGACCGAGACTACAGACAGACAGAGAGAGACTACAGACAGACAGAAAGAGACTACAGACAGACGGAGACTACAGACAGACAGACAGACAGACAGACGGAGACTACAGACGGACAGACAGACAGAGAGAGACTACAGACAGAGAGAGAGAGAGAGAGAGAGAGAGAGAGAGAGAGAGACAACATTGTGATTTGTTTTACAGTCATGCCAATAAAGCTCTTTGAATCTGAGAGAGAGAGAGACAGACAGACAGACAGACAGACAGACAGACAGATAGACAGATAGATAGATAGATAGATAGATAGATAGATAGATAGATAGATAGATAGATAGATAGATAGATAGATAGATAGATAGATAGATAGATAGATAGATAGATAATCAAACTTTGGTAAAGCTTCAACTTGTCTTGATTTAAATTTGCTTCAAATCTCACACAGTCAGAGTTCTTTAGAAACTCTTTCAAATGAAAACCTGTTCACATGTTCTGAACTGTGGCGGCTGATTATTGTAAAACCAACTTGACATTGCAGATCTTGCAATGTGACTATTGCAGATTAACACATTGAGATATCAATGCTGAAACAATATAATGTGCAGTCCGGATGGATGGATGGATGGATGGAACGATAGATCGAGAGAGAGAGAATTTTGAGTTTATTTCCATTTCAGCTTCTTTGGCTATGTCATGGCAAAAAAAACAAAAAAAAAAACAAATCAAGTTTACCACATTTTATAAATACCACTTTTCTAAAATTATAAAAATATTCTCACACTTAAAAGTCTCCAACAGCAATAAATAATACACAAGGTAAAATACATAAATAATAATAATAATAATAATAATAATAATAATAATACACAAGGTAAAATACATTAATAATATTAATATACAAGGTAAAAATCTAAAACAGTTTAAGGTTTACTTTTGATAAACATTGTACAATTTTAGAAGGATTCATGTTTAAAAATATTTCACTTAAAGTCTGTCCAGATAAAAACTGTTGTCTGATAACATTAAAAATAGGGCATTCCACAAGTATATGTTTAACAGTTTGGTTTCTTTTGAAATATTGACATTTTGGTGGTTCTTCTCCTTTAAGTAAATTTTCATGTGTGAGTCTCGCGTGTCCAATGTGACATCTTTAATAAACTAAATCTACAATCTCATTGTGTCTTAAGTAAAAAAATAAGTTAGATTTTCTTTCTAATTCTGGCTGGATTTCAAAAAGTTTATTTTCTGAGCACTAATCCCATTCTGTTTGCCATTTGTTTAGAATATAGCCTTTTATTAGTGGCTTTAGATCCAAAGGTGGGATTTTGCACTCCTTTAGCTTTCCTGTAGGGGCTGTTTTGGCGGCTTGTTCATTTTCCAAATAATCCAGCATGTCCTGATATCCAGCAGAAAACTATATTATAAAACTTTCTCTGTAGTTCGTTTACTTTGATAAAAATGTCAATAATAATGGGATGCTCCAGTTTAAAAGAATTCAATGTTTGAAGACAAGAATTTGAGTCAGAAAAAATAATAAAATTGTGTTCCAAACTTAAAAATAGAGCCTTTGTCTCCACTGTAAAAATTTAGCTTTGATCTGGAATGCGAATGCCGTAGTGTGATTGACCCATTACTACTGCTGCAGAAACCTGACTGTCCTTTTCTGATCCATCTGTGTATATAGGTTTATGAGTAGGATACACATTTTTATGTCAGCAACTTCTTGTTGATATGTATGTGGATAAGTAACAGCCTTCTTATGCTTGCTCAGATCCAGATTTCCAAGCAACTTTTTTAACCTCCATGGTAGGACCGGGGTTATGGGAGTCTGGTGGATGGAATCAAGATTTACATTTAGGTTTTTTATGCGTGTTCTGATACATACCCCGAATTGTTGAATATACAGTAGCTGGATCTTGCCTCATACAAATCCAAATATTGAGGTTGAAAGACTGGTTTAAAAGCTGGGTTGTGTTGATTTGTCTTTATTTTCAATGCATACTGGACAGACAATTCAAAGCGTCTAATATGAAGAGGTGGTTCATTAGCTTCAGTGAATAGGCTTTGAGAAGGTGAAGTTCTGAAAGCTCCAAGGGCTAGTCGAAGCCCTTGGTGGTGTACAGGATCCAGCATGAACGATAGATGGAACAATGAATGGAACAATAGATGGATGGACGGACGGACGGACGGACAGACAGATAGATAGAATAAATTAATACATTTACACATATAAATACATATAGATTTATTGTAATGTATTCATTCATTCTCTTTTCAGCTTAGACCCTTCATTATTAATCTGGGGTCACCAGAACGGAATTAACCGCCAACTTATCCGGCATATAAGGCCGTATATGTTTCACACAGCAGATGCCCTTCCAGCTGCGACCCATCACTGGGAAACATCCATACACACACATACACTACGGACAATTTAGCTTACCAAATTCACCTATACCACATGTCTTTGGACTTGTGGGGGAAACCGGAGCACCCGAAGAAAACCCACGCCCACACGGGGAGAACATGCAAACTCCACACAGAAATGCTAACTGACTCAGCTGAGGCTCAAACCAGTGATCTTCTTGCGTGAGGCAATTGTGCTACCCACTGCACCACCATGACGCCTATTGTAATTTATTGCTTAATGTAAATAAGCAGCTTGATGTTGTCAAAATTGTCACCATCTCAATTGTCTCCAATTCATACAAACATATTTACACACACTGTATACAAGTCATAACATGATTTACATCTAAACAGTGACTAGCATTAGCTGCCATCAACCTAATTTAACACAAATGTCCTGCGTTTTATAGAACAAATGTCTGAAACCTTGCCATACAAAAAAACACTAACAAAGAAATACGTAGATAATTGCCCCTCAATAGACTCTAACAGCATTACCTACTTCACTATTAGCAAACTAGCATGTGAGCTAGCAAGACAGATTACATATAAATCTAATGGACTACTAGACAAGCAGATATGTCTGTCTGTCATATAAATAATAATCGGTCAATCTATAATCTTTTGTAAATTCATACATTTACACATTAAAAAAACATGGATCAATCTGTATTCAGGTTCCTCTACTTACTAGAATTGTAAATAAGCAACTTTACACTACAAAAATATCAGTCTTCATTTTAGTATTCTCGATATTCAATCAAACAAACAAATGTACACACTTGCATCCCTCTGTAAAGGAGTCGTATATCGTTACACCACACTTAAACAGTGACAGTGACTAGCAACTGTCATCGACTCCTCTACTGGCTAATTTAACCCAAATGTTCTGCTTTTAATAACTGAAACTGTCACAGCGGGAAGCAAAAACAAAACTATCAAAGAAATCTGCTTGTACTTTTCCCTCAAAATCCTCTGACAGCTTTAGCTACTCAACAGAGTTATTAGTGGACTAGCATATAAGCTAACTAGCAAGATAGACAAACAGTAAAGTACTCAAGGATACTCACATCAATATAGCATCATTTGCGTGACACTGTACAACAATAAATCTTATTTTTACATTAATGTGAGGGCTGGGGTAGGGCTAGACATTAATAAAATACAATTTAATGGGTAATTAAATAAACAATGTGAAGAACACTGAGTATAATTACTGTTTTACATTGCTGTAAGGGGTAGACGTTAATAAAACACAAATAAATTAGTAATTTAATAAATAATATGAACAATACTTAGTATAATTACTGTTTTTAGATTACTGTAAGGGTTGGGTTTAGGGTTAGGGTAGGAGTAGACGTTAATAAAATACAATTAATAGGTAATTTTATCAAATGATTTAAATAGTTCTCGTTATAATTACTGTTTATACATTACTGTGAGGGCTGGGGTAGACTGTAATAAAATACAATTAATGGGTAATTTTATCAAATGATATAAATAATTCTCGTTATAATTACTGTTTATACATTACTGTGAGGGCTGGGGTAGGGGTAGACATTAATACAATACAATTTAATGGGTAATTAATTAAACAATGTGAATAACACTGAGTATAATTACTGTTTTACATTGCTGTAAGGGGTAGACGTTAATAAAACACAAATAAATTAGTAATTTAATAAATAATATGAATAATACTTCGTATAATTACTGTTTTTAGATTACTGTGAGGGTTGGGGTAGACTGTAATAAAATACAATTAATGGGTAATATAATAAATGATATTAAAAAAAATTACTAACTTCCGGCCCCAAACCAGACACAGTCAGACAGAAAAATCTACATTCTTGTAAAAGCCTATTAATCGACCTTTCAGGCTGTCTAAATATTGATTTTCAATCAGTCTATTGATCTACGTAACTAGACAGACAGACAGACAGACAGACAGATAGATAAATAGACTGATAACAGACATTATATAGGCAATATTTTAACTCTGAAAATAACTGGACTGACAGACACAGTTTCAATTTACTAGAACGTCTGTGTTAAGCTGCTTTGACACAGTCTACGTCAGGGGTGTCCAAACTCTGTCCTGGAGGGCCGGTGTCCTGCAGATTTTAGCTCCAACTTGCCTCAACACACCTGCAAAGATGTTTCTAGAAAGCCTAGTAAGAGCTTGATTAGCTAGCCCGGGTGTGTGATTGGGGTTGGAACTAAACTTTGCAGGACATCGACCCTCCAGGACTGAGTTTGCACATGCCTGGTCTATGTTGTAACAGCGCTATAGAAATAAACATGAATTGAATTATGTCATTCTGTTATTGATTGATTAGTTTATATATGCAACTAGATAGATGGATGGATGGATGGATTGATGGATGGATAGATAGTTGCTAATATAGAAAATTAAATCAATACTCATTGGATTGGACTCATTGTCATTCTATCTATCTATCGATCTGTCTATCTATGACCTTTTGCAAATTCATGAATGTACAGACAAACATGAATTACCTACACATTTAGGTTATGTTACGTTTACAAAAACATAACACCCAAACAGTGACTAGCATTAACTTTCATCGAGTCCTCCACTGGCTAATGTCATTCTATGTCTATGTCATCCTAACTATTAATTAATTTGTCTAAGTATGCAACTAGGATGGATGGATGGATGGATGGAACAATAGATGGAACGATAGATGGATAGACAGATAGATAAACAGATAGATAGATATATGGATGGATGGATGGATGGATGGATGGATGGATGGATGGATGATCTAGATCCTCCACTGGCTAATGTCATTCTATGTCTATGACATTTTAAATATTAACTAGATATTAAAGTTTGAGGACAAACTTTATGGTGGCTTGAAAAGCCGAGTCTGAATTAGCATGTTACTAGCATGAATTAGCAAGTAACTAGCATGATTCTAACATAAATTAGCATGTAACTAGCATGATTCTAGCATGACTTAGCATGTTACTAGCATGTTTCTAGCATGAATTAGCATGATTCTAGCATGAATTAGCATGTTACTAGCATGTTTCTAGCATGAATTAACATGTTACTAGCATGAATCTAGCATGATTTAGCATGTTATTAGCATGATTCTAGCATGAATTAGCATGTTTCTAGCATGAATTAGCATGTTATTAGCATGAATTAGCATGTTACTAGCATGATTCTAGCATGAATTAGCATGTTACTAGCATGATTCTAGCATGAATTAGCATGTTACTAGCATGTTTCTAGCATTAATTAGCATGTTACTAGCATGTTTCTAGCATGAATTAGCATGTTACTAGCATGATTCTAGCATGAATTAGCATGTTACTAGCATGATTCTAGCATGATTCTAGCATGTTACTAGTATGTTTCTAGCATAAATTAGCATGTTACTAGCATGATTCTAGCATGAGTTAGCATGTTACTAGCATGTTTCTAGCATGAATTAGCATGTTACTAGCATGTTTCTAGCATGAATTAGCATGTTACTAGAATGATTCTAGCATGAATTAGCATGTTACTAGCATGTTTCTAGCATTAATTAGCATGTTACTAGCATGTTTCTAGCATAAATTAGCATGTTATTAGCATGATTCTAGCATGAATTAGCATGTTTCTAGCATGAATTAGCATGTTCCTAGCATGATTCTAGCATGAATTAGCATGTTACTAGCATGATTGTAGCATGTTATTAGCATGATTCTAGCATGAATTAGCATGTTACTAGCATGATTCTAGCATGAATTAGCATGTTACTAGCATGATTCTAGCATGGATTAGCATGTTACTAGCATGATTCTAGCATGAATTAGCATGTTTCTAGCATGAATTAGCATGTAACTAGCATGATTCTAGCATTAATTAGCATGTAACTAGCATGTTACTAGCATGATTCTAGCATGAATCAGCTTGTTTCTAGCATGAATTAGCATGTTGTTAGCATGATTCTAGCATGAATTAGCATGTTATTAGCATGAATTAGCATGTTACTAGCATGATTCTAGCATGAATTAGCGTGTTACTAGCATGATTCTAGCATGAATTAGCATGTTACTAGCATGTTTCTAGCATTAATTAGCATGTTACTAGCATGTTTCTAGCATGAATTAGCATGTTACTAGCATGATTCTAGCATGAATTAGCATGTTACTAGCATGATTCTAGCATGAATTAGCATGTTACTAGCATGATTCTAGCATGAATTAGCATGTTACTAGCATGTTTCTAGCATTAATTAGCATGTTACTAGCATGTTTCTAGCATGAATTAGCATGTTACTAGCATGATTCTAGCATGAATTAGCATGTTACTAGCATGATTCTAGCATGATTCTAGCATGTTACTAGTATGTTTCTAGCATAAATTAGCATGTTACTAGCATGATTCTAGCATGAGTTAGCATGTTACTAGCATGTTTCTAGCATGAATTAGCATGTTACTAGCATGTTATTAGCATGAATTAGCATGTTACTAGCATGATTCTAGCATGAATTAGCATGTTACTAGCATGATTCTAGCATGAATTAGCATGTTACTAGCATGTTTCTAGCATTAATTAGCATGTTACTAGCATGTTTCTAGCATGAATTAGCATGTTACTAGCATGATTCTAGCATGAATTAGCATGTTACTAGCATGATTCTAGCATGATTCTAGCATGTTACTAGTATGTTTCTAGCATAAATTAGCATGTTACTAGCATGATTCTAGCATGAGTTAGCATGTTACTAGCATGTTTCTAGCATGAATTAGCATGTTATTAGCATGATTCTAGCATGAATTAGCATGTTTCTAGCATGAATTAGCATGTTCCTAGCATGATTCTAGCATGAATTAGCATGTTACTAGCATGATTGTAGCATGTTATTAGCATGATTCTAGCATGAATTAGCATGTTACTAGCATGATTCTAGCATGAATTAGCATGTTACTAGCATGATTCTAGCATGAATTAGCATGTTACTAGCATGATTCTAGCATGGATTACCATGTTACTAGCATGATTCTAGCATGGATTAGCATGTTACTAGCATGAATTAGCATGTTACTAGCATGATTCTAGCATGAATTAGCATGTTACTAGCATGTTTCTAGCATGAATTAGCATGTTGTTAGCATGATTCTAGCATGGATTAGCATGTTACTAGCATGATTCTAGCATGGATTAGCATGTTTTTATCATAATTCTAGCATGTTACTAGCATGTTTCTAGTATGAATTAGCATGTTACTAGCATGTTTCTAGCATGAATTAGCATGTTGTTAGCATGATTCTAGCATGAATTAGCATGTTTCTAGCATGAATTAGCATGTAACTAGCATGATTCTAGCATTAATTAGCATGTAACTAGCATGTTACTAGCATGATTCTAGCATGAATCAGCTTGTTTCTAGCATAAATTAGCATGTTGTTAGCATGATTCTAGCATGAATTAGCATGTTACTAGCATGACTAGCATGTCACTATCGTGTTGCTAGCACCTTTCTAGCAAGATTAGCATGTCAGTAGGATGTTAAAACTGTTAGCGTGTGTTAGAAAAGCTAGTCACAGTCTCTGGGACAGTTGCTAGGGTGCTGAAATTGGTTGCTAGGGAGTGGCTAGTAAGTTTAAAGGTAATCAGTGATTGGCTGCTGGCTAGACTGAGTTGAATGAGGCCAGACTCTAGTCTGTAGGACAGTCTGATGCAGAGTTATGAGCTCACAAAGGTTGATCAAATGTTAAGTCAATGGGAGTCTTTTACAATGGAAGTCTATGGGACAGTTGCTAGGGTGCTGTAAGTGGTTGCTAGGGAGTGGCTAGTAAGTTAAAAAGTCATCAGTTATTGGCTGCTGGCTAGACTGAGTTAAATGAGTCCAGTTAGAAGTCTGTAGGACAGTCTGATGCAGAGTTATGAGCTCACAAAGTTTGACCCAATGTTAAGTCAATGGGACTTTTGGGATTTTTCTGGGTCGTTTTTCGGAAAACCCAAGGTCGGATCAATTAGAAAAGATATAGCAACCCGAGTCAGACCAGTTTGAAGGTTTGACGAAAGTTTGAAGTATGTAGCTTGAAAGGCCTAGGAGGAGATACACTTAGAAATTAGTCTCAGAAGAATAAGAAGAAGAAGAAGAAGAAGAAGAAGAAGAAGAAGAAGAAGTTTAAGATAGATAACAGTATGCTGGCTTTTCAAGCCACCATAATTAATTTGTCTATGTATGCAAATAGATGGATAGATGGATGGAAAGATAAAGACTATATATCTATCAGTTTATAGATAAACAGTCTATCCTTTCCATCTATTACAGAGGGATGGATAGATAGACAGTTGCTTCCATAGAAAATTAAATCAATACTTGAACTTAGTCATTGTCATTCTATCCATCCATCTATCTATCTATCTATCTATCTATCTATCTATCTATCTATCTATCTATCTATCACCTTTTGCAAATTCATAGATGTTTATTTAAGGTTACGTTACTTGTACAAACACATTAAATTACAATTTGTCTATGTATTGTATGCAACTAGATAGATAGATAGATAGATAGATAGATAGATAGATAGATAGATAGATAGATAGATAGATAGATAGACTTAGTCATTATCATTTTATCTATCTATCTGTCCTCTAATAGTAATCGATCTAGGTTATCTATGACCTTTTGAAAATTCAAAATTGACACACAAACATGAATTATCTACATATTCAGGTAACAATAACGTTACCTGTATTAGACAATACATTAACGGTGACTAGCATTAACGTTAACTGTCACCGACTCATCCACTGGCTAATGTAATTAAACCCAAATGTTCAGCTTTAAATAACTGAAAACAATCTCAAGCAAATGCTAAACAAAGCTAACAAAGAAATGTGCGTGAGAAGGAATAAACATTCCCATTAAACCCCCCTGACAGCATTAGCTACTCGGCGGAGACAGTTATTAGCGGACTATCGTTAGCATGCGAGCTAGCAGTGAACTTTACTTCACCTGAGCCGCAGTCCGACACCGGAGGAGAAGTGCGCGGCTGTCTGAGCGGCTCACACGGGTTAAACGCCGAACTTCTGGCATCTCCAGCCTCAGACGAGGAAGATGATGAAGGCGCACTGCTGTTGTTATTGTTATACATGGTCTTGATCTTCTTGTTGTCGCCGTTTCTCCCCGGTACCGATCACTACAGGCAGCGCGGATGGGATAAACACACGGATCGGGTCTCAGTGGGCCGATGAACACTACACGGACAGCTGGATTCACCCTACAGTCTGCTTCTCACTTTCATGTTTACTATTTCTGTTTCTGGCACCTGGCCCTCAGTAGAGCACTAATAATCACTTCCTCAGTCATCCTCCAGAAGAAAAAACACACACGCTGATCAGAGGAGCACTGCCATCTATTGGAAACAATACACAAATCCTGATGGAGGAATCGGTGTTTTGGGATGTTTTTTATTATTATTATTATTTTAGTTTAGTTTTATTTTATTATTTTTTATTATTATTGCTTAAAAAAGACAAATTACTTTGAGCAGGCTTAACGGTAAACACGAGAATACAAAACAAAAGCACAAACTAAGATTAAATGGATATATGGGCAATTCTTCAACTACGGACACTTTTAGCTTTGTAAAGTTGAGTAAAAAACACTTGTTCAAAAGTAGCGTAACACAGCCTCATATGTTTAAACAATTTGTCTAGTTTTAAGATCTGTAAGAGGACAAACTTCGATATGAAGAGAAATTGTTAATGAAGTTTATTTATAAACTAATTTCTAGAGGATCACGTGCTTATGATTGACACGGCTGGCCCCGAGTTAAGCTAATGTAGATCCACCAATCAGACGATTCCTAACTCAGTATAAATAACCAAAGCATCTTACCTTAACCATCTTCGTCTGGAAGAATCCCCCTTCCACCTTTTTCTCCTCTAAAGGGCAGCATGGCGGCCCAGTGGCTAGCACTCACTGCTAGAATGCCTCCAGTTCGGGTCTCTACCCAGCCAGTTGGCATTTCTGTGCGGAGTTCATGTTCTCCCCGTGCTCGCATGGGGTTTCCCCGAGTCCTCCGGTTTCCTCCCACAGTTCAAAACATGAGACATAAGTAAATTGACTAAACCAAAACAGCACCATAGTCAATTCCACCAGCAGTTCACCCTCATAGCAATCCCCAAGCAGCAGCAGGGAGGATTCTCGAGATCTACCTGAGCTCAAACTCCCCTCTCACCCTGCAAATGGGAGGGAGCTCAGGGCTCTCTCCCGGGACAGCATTCCAAACTAGCTTTATTACCAATCATTAGCTAAGTGTGAACTCTTTAAATGAACAAATATCATTTCTACCACATCTCAATATACAGCTTATTTCAAAATGAAATAAATGATGGCAGTCAAACATTGTCCAAGATCATTTTTGTATCTAGTTTAACCAATCTGTCCACAATATATATAATAATTATACCTTTGTTAATAAAATAAATGAGTTCCTTAGGACCAAACAGTGAATTGTACACCTGTCACACTCTAAAATTTATTATTAATTTGGTTAAGAACTTATTAGATAATAAATTAATTGAATTTGTATATTAAATAGAGCATCAACTCATAAATTGTGAATACATATTTAA
Organism: Danio aesculapii; assembly: GCF_903798145.1. Lineage (NCBI taxonomy): Eukaryota > Metazoa > Chordata > Actinopteri > Cypriniformes > Danionidae > Danio > Danio aesculapii. The sequence continues at coordinate 9,133,583 of NC_079439.1, forward strand.
TGTGTGATAAAAACAGTTTATTGTGAAAAATTAAAGATGGCTTTATACTGATTAGCTTTAAATTGATACCAGCATTTCATGTATACAAAACACTCTTATTTACCTTAATTTGGTTTGGTTTTTAAAAACACCTTTGAAGGTACAGCATGTTTGGAAATGACACAGAATAAATGTATTTCCTTATCAAGCAATATTTACCCTGATTTTTCTTCAAGTGTTGTTGATGATGATTTAAATTCCCTCCATCTTGAAGATGTGCTCGGATGTCACTGTTAATTTTTATAGAAACGACCTAAATAATCTCTCACACAAACGTTTTAAAGCGACATTACAGTGTTGTGGTGGAAATGACACTGATACTGAGCGGCAGCTCTATTTTGTATGAAAAATAATATTGATAATAGTCTCACATTGATAACTATAAAATATTTAAATTATTTTACTTGCACTTAATTAAGATACACGAATAGTTACCAGATAAATAATATTTTAAAATGTTAAAAGTTTAAAACTATGTGTGTGACAACGTGAAAACAGTGATTTTGACATCTAAAAGAAGGATGAATTATATTAAAAAATATAATGAAAAGCTAGTAATTTTTTTAAAAGTCAGTTTTATTATTAGTCTGACAAAGAAAAAGGAATAAATTATTTATATTATTGGATATATGATCAGGCGATGCAGTGGCGCAGCAGGTACACAGCAAGAAGGTCGCTGGTTCAAGCATCAGCTGGGTCAGTTGGCGGTTTTGTGTGGAGTTTGCATGTTCTCCCTGCGTCCGCGTGGTTTTCCTCCGGGTGCTCCGGTTTACATTGTAACCATGTGTCCTAACAGCACACAACGTGAGAAGATTTGCAATAAGCAACTTGGCAGTTTGCACCAGACGAAACGTGACAGAAATTTAAATACAGCCAATCAGAAGCACAGAATAGCGCACTCACTTAAGAAATGGTAATGTTTACAATCTAATTAATAAATATTAAACCTCTTTAACATTATTAAACGTAGATGCTGAATCACTGATGTGTGCTGGTTTTGAGTCTCAGTTCTAAAGTTCTATTTCAAACGGTTTATTTTATTTTCGTGAAGAGCGGGGAGCAGGTATGAAGATGGTTGCGTGTTGTGTTCGGTGCGCATGGGGACTGAACCAAAAAGCAAGCCGGACTGTACCAATAAGCTGAGGAACTAAAGTTTTCCGGGAGACAGAACAATACGAGAGATGGGCGGGAGATGGGTCTGAAATACGAGAGACTCCCGGGAAAAAAAGAGAGTGTTGGCAGGTATGACTTACATTTGTTTTGATTCAGGAATGCAATACCCAGTTTAACCACTGGGTTACATACTGCACCTTTAAAGAGCCCATATTATGGGTTTTTGAAAATGCCCTTCCATGTAGTGTGTCACACAGCTCTAAGTGAAGTGAAATATCCAGCTAAGGCTTAAATCTGTAAGTGTACAGTGTTTAAAACTATTGATTCATCTATAAAAAGAGTCGACTCATAGTGCTTCAAACGAGTCGTCTTGATAACGAGTCATTAGGTGTTTCGCGATGACGCAGCTACGAAACACAAGTAGTTGGGCGCGCAAACCCGGGAGATTTGAAACCTGCGGCCCCGCCCACTAACAGAAAAAAAAGTCACACACATACACACAGAGACACACACAGACACCGGTCGAATGAAGTCACGCTGTGCAGATGGATATTATGGACAGTCTAATCAAAGATGAAACATCAGCAATATAGCCCAGCCTTGAGCAGTTCTGAGTGCTTCTGAAAACTATATGCTTTCAAAGAAGACTTCTTCAGTTTGTTAAAGGAAGGATCAGTATAGACTGTCAGAACATGGATCAGTGGATCATGAATCAGTTTCTACCCCCATTTCACAAGTGTAAGTACGTGCGATTAAAATTATTGCCTCGTTTACTCTAGCTTGCAAATTATGTATTTAGTTGTGTTTTGTTACTTGTAACCGCGTGTGCTGTATCAGGTTAACTCTTTATATTCTCATATCGCGTGTAAAGCCACGTTGAAAACGCGACGCGTGCCGCTTTGATTACGGATCGTCAGCTGTTTACACACATGCAACGGTCAAGTTTCAAAATATTTCAGCTCAATATTATTGTCTCCTCGTGTGTGTAACGCACGGGTATTCGCGGATATAACTGAGCGCCGCTCCTCTATGGACGCGCTGGCCCTGTGTGTGTGTGTGTGTGTGTCTGTGTCTCCTCGTGTGTGTAACGCACGGGTATTCGCGGATATAACTGAGCGCAGCTCCTCTATGGACACGCCGGCCCTGTGTGCGTGTGTGTGTATCTGTGTCTCCTCGTGTGTGTAACGCACGGGTATTCGCGGATATAACTGAGCGCCGCGCCGCGCCCTCTCTATTCAGCCGCTCCTCTATGGACGCGCCGGCCCTCTGTGTGTGTGTGTGTGTGTGTCTCTCCTCGTGTGTGTAATGCACGGGTATTCGCGGATATAACTGAGCGCCGCGCCCTCTCTATTCAGCCGGTCCTCTATGGACGCGCAAGCCCTCTGTGTGTGTCTGTGTGTGTGTGTCTAACGCACGGGTATTCGCGGATATAACTGAGCGCTGCTCCTCTCTATTCAGCCGCTCCTCTATGGACGCGCAGGCCCTGTGTGTGTGTGTGTGTGTGTGTGTGTGTGTGTGTGTGTGTGAAAAGAGCAAGAAGACTGTGACCTCCTCGCCAGTTCTTGGACTTTTTGCTCAATAAAATAGTTAGTCGTCAGTATTTTCTAGTCCCATCGTCTGTATTTACATTCACCCACTGGCAGCCAAAATCCACTATGAAGCGTGTATGCACTGTGACTACTTTTATATTGTTGATTATCTGCTGGGCATTTCACTCTCGCGCTGAAGCCTTGTCCGTGTCGACCAATCGCAGCAGGCTGTCATCGGTCCAATCAGCGCAGATTAGTTTCGCGCTGAGGAGGGGTTTGGGAACAAATGAATCACTGAACGATTCATATGGGAGTCGCTGGGATAATTAGGTAAAAATAAATGCAGATTATAAGACCATCAAAGTGTTTTTTGACCTTGCATGCATATTAGACTGTTGTTGGAGACCCTTAAAACCTAAATATGACCCTATTTCATGTATAATATGGGCTCTTTAACAAAATAACCAAAAAGCAGCTCAATTGAACAAATATCAAAATATTCATACAAAAAATATGATTTGTATGACTGATAGGTGTAATTTGACTAAAAACCCTCATTAAATCATTAAAAACTCTGAAACGCATATAAAGAATAAAACGCCGTTTAGTATTTCGCCTACTGCTTTTACAAAACTTGCCTCATGCAATTAAATCACAAACAGGTCAATAATACAAATATCAGCAACAATAAACCGAGTTTCTTCTCTTCACAGATCTCTCTGAACACATTTACGAACACCAGATCGGAGAAACGAACAGCAACCATCTACAGAGTCACTTCTGTAATCAGTCCTGCATTGAACATACAGTTATTATCTAATATTGTCCAATTATTCCCCGTCAGCTCCTTTCTTCTTCTTCTTCTTCTTTTGTTTTTGCTGCTGCTGTGTTTTGGCTTTCTTAGGCGTGGGCTGATCTTGTGTTTCTTCTCCTGCTTGGTGTTTTCTCTTCTTGTTTTTCTTCTTCTTGTTCTTCTTCTTTCCCTCTCCTGACGCTCCTTCAGGTGTTTCCACAGGTGCTTCCGTCTCTTTGCCCTCAAGTATGGTGGGCTTCTTGCGGTTCTTGCGTTTCTTGGTCTCAGGAAGGAAACCCTTTTTCTTTTTCGTGGTCTCTTCGGTTTGCTCTGCCTCTGCGACCTTCTTCACCTTTTCCATCTTCGGTTTTCTGAATAAAACAAATATAGCATTACGAGATCAATCTTAAACAATCTCTCATATAAATTAATATTTTCTATAGGAAGCTCTACAATATTATATTTGTGCATATACATTAGTTTAGTCAGTACTGAAGCCAAATCTGGAGCATATCTAATATATTACTTTAATAAATATATCTGTTTAATAAATATGTTTTGTTTAAATGCACCAAAATACATTGCCTATATTCACTGATAAATGAATACAAATATTCATTTTAAAAATGGGGTGTGCTCAATTATGCAGAGCACTGTATATCTCAAAATTATAATAATTTTTTTTTTATGACTTACATAACGTCAAACAATCTCATGACACTCCAGTACGTGTCCTCCAGCTTTCCTGGTTTCTGCAGGCTTCCTTCTGCGTTCATGGACGTGAGAACATCTTGCAGGAGCTCCAGGTTAACTTGCATCTTCTGCTCAAAATAACACACGCAACAAAGTTAACACACATCTAACAAAAAGGAAGTGTACTTTTACACATGAACAAGCACAAAGTTTGGTTAGCGATTCCTTACCTGATTGAGAACGGTTTTGACGACGTGCTGACAGAGCTCCAGCGCTTTGACCACTTTATCATGAGCAGTTTTGTTCTTACACTGCACATTCTCCAAACTCTGCAAAAAAAAGGACGCATTTATTAGTGATGTTTTTTCCTTCTCATATAAGCTCACAAACTTTAATGCTTTACAAAATGTTTGTGAAAATGAAATGCTAAATTTGAGTGAAATAATGTTCCATTGTCATTCAGGATACTTCACATAAAAGAACAAGTGCTTGTACTAAATTTGATTATATTTTAAAGGGCACCTATGATGCAAAATAGTGATGCGCAGATGGTGGTTAAATCCGCGGGCGCTGTGGATAATCCACGGGTCGGGTAATAAAAAAATACATTATGATTAATTGCAGGTGGGTTGCAGGTGGATGTAGCGGGGCATGGCAATGTGGACCAGTGAAAAAGCAAAGAGTGGGCTTTGCAGAAGGGGAAGATATGAGACGCCCAATAATAATGGATGAAGTGCAAGAGTAGCCCACTGTTTAAAGTTTTAGCTAGAGGAGTCATCAGAGGAAAATCTGCTATCGTTCTGGGAGAAACAAGATCGCTTATTTCCACGACTGCAGCGCCCTGCGAGGAGAATTTTGTTCATTCCTACAACGCGCGGTGTGAGCGAACGCTCATTCAGTGCAGCTGGCCGCGTTTTGGAGGCGAGGTGGAATCGCCTGAATCCAGGCACAGTAGATGCTATTCTGGTTTTGCAGTGCGACGAAAAAGGCCAAGTAAACACAACATAGCTGCCGTTTAGGCTGAAGCGGCACCCTTTTTATTATCTTGTTCCTGTATCTGTAAAAGCTAAAATGTCTTACTTTTACTTTATTTTACTTTCTGTATTTACTTTCTGAAGGCTTTTTTATTGCGGGAAACACGTATATTTCTCATGTGAAATGCCAACTGTGCAGATGAATATCAAATGTCGCAAATTAGAAAAGGTTGGTCAGTTAAATTATGCAACTGTAAGTAATGTTTATTCAGCAATAATTCTCCAGTACAGACAGCAGAACCGTTAATTGATACCGTATATTGATAATTGATACTTCTGACTTTTATAATGTAGCACAGTAAAGTACAGAGTTTCTGTACACATCCCTAGTTGTAATGCGTATAAACATGTCCACAGAACAAGATTAGCAAAGCAACTGGAATTAAAAAGATCTGTTCCAACTCTCTGTGATCAGCTGCATCTCAAGAATGACTTTTACAAGTTTATAATGTTTTTAAAACAGAGCATGTTTGTATTGCCATGTAATTCATATCTGGGGAAACTATACACAGTACAACTATAAACGAGGTTGCATTAATCCCATTTCGTGGACATTAAATCAGGTTTATTTTGTCCACTACTTGACAAAAGTCTTGTCGCCTATCCAAGTTTTAGGAATGACAAATAATAACTTGACTTCTAGTTGATCATTTAGTATCAGAAATGGCTTATATAAAAGGTAAAGGCCTCTAGATTACGCTTATTTGACCAAAATAAAATATGATCATGCCTTGATTTTTAATGATTTAATTTGGACAGTAAGGTCTGACTTTACTTAGACAAAAGTCTTGTCACTTAACAGAAATAATGTCCAGTATAGAATATAAAGTCATGCTGCAGTGGAAACAGAATGAATATTGTGTATGACTCCCATGAGTTTGGAGGACTGCATCCATACATCTCTGCACTGACTAAAATCACTTATTAATAAAGTCATCTGGAATGGCAAAGAAAGCGTTCTTGCATGATTTTTAGAGATCAAGATTCTTTGAATTCATCTTCAATGCCTTTTCCATCTTACTCTAGACATGCTCAATAATGTTCATTTCTGGTGACTGGGTTGGCCAATCCTGAAGCACTTTGACCTTCTTTGCTTTCAGGAACTTTGATGTGGAGGCTGAAGTATGAGAAGGAGCGCTATCCTGCTGAAGAATTCGCCCTCTCCTGTGGTTTGTAATGTAATGGGCAGCACAATGTCTTGATCTTTTGCACACCCATACTGAACGTAACAAACCATGATTTTTCCTTCACAAAACTTGACTGATTTCTGTGAGAATCTTGGGTCCATGCGGGTTCCAATAGGTCTTCTGCAGTATTTGTGATGATTGGGATGCACTTCAACAGATGAGTCATCGGAAACATTTATCAACTAATGATCAACTAGAAGTCAAGTTATTATTTGTTGCTCTTACAACTGGGATCGACGACAAGACTTTTGTCAGGTGGTGTACAGTAGCATAATGGATATCCATCCAGCAGTGTATATTAACTTGTATTCTGTCACACATGCTGCAAGTAGATATGCAAAAACTGATTTTTAACGTGTGTGTGTGTGTGTGTGTGTGTGTGTGTGTGTGCTCGTGTGTGTGTGTGCACAACGAACATTTTAACGTCATTTGTGTGACTCATCATTGCAGAAAGGCTTGATTAAACTTCACAACAAATACTTCAAATAACTTTACATGATATTTTGAGTCTGAATTGGATTTCTGCTACATTAGCATCTGTCTCTGTCACTGACGGCTGTTTATCTAACATATAGGAATGGTGGGTGGGGAGAACCAACTCATTTGCATTTAAAGGCATAGGCAACAAAATCAGCTACAATGATTGCACTTCATAATATTAGTTTTACTGATAATTAATTAAATAAATGCATCCAGCGATTAAAAAAATCCTCAACTTTAAAATGAATTTACAGGAACTGAAGACGTTATGTATTTGGTGCCATGACATACACTTACAACTCATAAGCATTTATAAAGAGCTTAGTGGAGTCTACCTTAGTGAGCTGATCCACAACCTTCTGATGAAGCTCAGTAGTCTGTTCATCAGTCATCAGGCTCTTCACATGTTTACACTGCAAAGCTTTGAGCACCATGAAACATGCCTGACCCTGAAACAGCCACACAAAACGCATTAAACATGCAAGACAGTGAAACCACAATTCAATTAACTGAATCCACATGTCAATAATGTTAAGGAGACCTTTATGTACCTGCTGATGTTCCCTCAGTCCAGCTGTAATGTTCTCCACTGCCGTGTCCATCAGATTCACACACAACACCTGCAAACACAACACGAATCCAGAGACTATGTTTGTAAAAATAAATAAATAAATAAATAATAATAAAAATACAAGAATACAAATAATAATACATATTAAATATTTTTGTAACAAAATGTTTAATATACTCATCTTGTTGATACTATATTGGTTTAAAAACGGCAAAAGAAACAATAATATTACAGTTTATTTGCATTAAAAGAGCTAAAAATATATGTTTGTAATAATACATATTAAATATTTTGTTACAACTGTACAACAGGGTATATGCATAGCTAGTGTTTCTTCCCGTACTGATAAACTTTCGGTGAACGGTTTAAGTGACTTGTTCAATTTTATATGGTTCCTTTTACAGCATCGATGTTGTAATGTAATTAAAATATAATCAGTTAGATAGACTTTGGCATTCATTTAGTTGCTCAAGCGTATAACGAGATGAAAAGCCGCTCGTACAATCTGAGACCCACTTTTTATCAGTTATCACTTAGTCAGTGGAGATCGCTGATTTTTAAAGAAAACAGACCTTAAATGTGCCAATTTTGTAATGGCAAACAGTTCAACGGAAGCGCTTGACCCAGGTTACTGACAAATTAAAAGTCCTTCTGCAAACTTCCGCTACATACCCTATTATGTTAACAATTGTCCTAGTGTAATATTTGATAACATTATTGACAATATTATATTAGTATCTTTGTTATTAATAAAATTGTTTTTTATTGTGGTTATTTTATTTTGATAATTATATATATATTTTTTTTTTCGTCAAGCACAGCAAAATCAGAGCTCTTTAAATGCATTTACAGAATTAAAAAAAGAGCTTGATAGTGTGTTTGCACTAAAAATGCAGAAAGTGGAAACAAAAGATCCATTATTTTATTTATCAATCTTGTTGAGGTTATATTGGTTTAAAAAAAGGTTAACTAAATAAAAATATTACAATTTATTTGCGTTAAGAGCTAATATATATAATTTTTTTTTTTTTGTAATAATAATAATGCACATTAAATATGTTGTTACAACTGTACAGTTATGGTAGGCCACTTCATGTGGTAAAGTGAAAAGATAACATTATTATTACTACTACTACTACTATTATTATTATTTTCATTATTATTATACAGCAAAATGCATTACAAAAGTATTATTTCTTAATTGATTTAGTTTATAAAATACTCATAAGGAACAACAAAGGGTACAAATGAAAATGATAGATTTTTGCAACAAAAAATGATTAAATAATAATAATAATAATAATGATGATGATGACTATGATGATGATGATGATAATAATAATAATAATGATGATAATAATAATAATTATAATAAGCACGGCTAACCTGAAGCTCCGTAAAAAGAATGGGAAAATATATTTTTTAACAAAGAGAAAATAGAAACTATAGATTAAAATAATAATAATAATAATAATAATAAATAATAATAATAATAATAATAATAATAACAATAATACTATTAATAATAAGCACATCTATCTTTGGAGCTTTTTACAGCAGAATGGGAAAATAACTTAACAGAGTGAAAATAGAAATTATAGATTAAAATAAATAAATCAATATTATTATTATTATTATTATTATTATTAACACTATTAATAATAAGCACAACTAACTTGGAGCTCTTTAAAGCAGAACGGGAAAATATTTTTTTAACAGAGTAAAAATAAAAATGATAGATTTAATAAATAAACAACAATGATAATAATAATAATAATAATAATAATAATAATTATTATTATTATTATTATATTAATAATAATAATAATAATAATACTATTAATAAGCACAACTTACTTTGAGCTCTTTAAAGCAGAATGAGAATATAGAATTAGAAATAATAGAATATTAGAAAGATTAATAATCAATTAATAATAATAATACTAATAATAATAATAATCACAACTAACTTGGAGCTCTTTAAAGGAGAATTTTTTTTAACCCCAAAAACTAGGATAAAAATTATTTCACTAGAGAAGTGGTTTATACTCACGGGGAACCTGCTGAAGAGGTCGATGAACATGGCTCCGGTCAGAGGACTTTTTCTCTTTGTCATAAAAGACGTCAAAGCATTCTTAAAGCATGTCGTTGCCCTCTCAACCTCCACTTTACCCATGGTCCTTAACTGCATTTGATACAATAAAAAGATTTCATCAGCCTCAGTGCTAGCAGATTAATAACATTCTCAATATGAGATTGTATTTTACCTCCTGATCGACCACAGCCCCTCTTAACACCTTCAGCACATAGAGAGCAGCACTGCAAAACCAGAACACAAACACACTCGTTTAGTCATTTAGAAGATGCTTTTAGACATTTACAATAGACAAATTAAGAGTTTGCACAATACAACATTAAATACAGTTAAATAATAAATCAATATTAATATTAATCAATAATACAGTTTAAAAATAAATCAATATCAATATTAATCAATATTAAATACAGTTAAATAATAAATAAAAATCAATATTAATCAATATTAATCAATAATACAGTTAAATAATAAATCAATATTAATATTAATCAATATTAAATACAGTTAGATAATAAATCAAAATCAATATTAATATTAATCAATATTAAATACAGTTAAATAATAAATCAATATTAATATTAATCAATATTAAATACAGTAAGATAATAAATCAATATTAATATTAATCAATATTAAATACAGTTAAATAATAAAAACAATATTAATAATCAATATTAAATACAGTTAAATAATAAATAAAAACCAATATTAATATTAATCAATATTAAATACAGTTAAAAAATAAATCTAAATCAAAATTAATAATTAATATTAAATACAGTTAAATAATAAATCAATATTAATATTAATCAATATTAAATACAGTTAAATAATAAATAAAAATCACTATTAATCAATATTAAATACAGTTAAATAATAAATCTAAATCAATATTAATAATCAATATTAAATACAGTAAAAAAATAAATCAATATCAATATTAATCAATATTAAATACAGTAAAAAAATAAATCAATATCAATATTAATCAATATTAAAGACAGTTAAAAAATAAATCAATATCAATATTAATCAATATTAAAGACAGTTAAAAAATAAATCAATATCAATATTAATCAATATTAAAGACAGTTAAAAAATAAATCAATATCAATATTAATCAATATTAAAGACAGTTAAAAAATAAATCAATCAATATTAATCAATATTAAATACAGTTAAAAAATAAATCAATATTAATATTAATCAATATTAAATACAGTTAAATAATAAATCTAAATCAATATTAATAATCAATATTAAATACAGTAAAAAAATAAATCAATATCAATATTAATCAATATTAAATACAGTAAAAAAATAAATCAATATCAATATTAATCAATATTAAAGACAGTTAAAAAATAAATCAATATCAATATTAATCAATATTAAAGACAGTTAAAAAATAAATCAATATCAATATTAATCAATATTAAATACAGTTAAATAATAAATCTAAATCAATATTAATAATCAATATTAAATACAGTAAAAAAATAAATCAATATCAATATTAATCAATATTAAATACAGTAAAAAAATAAATCAATATCAATATTAATCAATATTAAAGACAGTTAAAAAATAAATCAATATCAATATTAATCAATATTAAAGACAGTTAAAAAATAAATCAATATCAATATTAATCAATATTAAAGACAGTTAAAAAATAAATCAATATCAATATTAATCAATATTAAAGACAGTTAAAAAATAAATCAATCAATATTAATCAATATTAAATACAGTTAAAAAATAAATCAATATTAATATTAATCAATATTAAATACAGTTAAATAATAAATCAATATTAAGATTAATCAATATTAAATACAGTTAAATAATAAATCAATATTAAGATTAATCAATATTAAATACAGTTAAAAAATAAATCAATATTAAGATTAATCAATATTAAATACAGTTAAATAATAAATCAATATCAATATTAATCAATATTAAATACAGTTAAATAATAAATCAATATCAATATTATTCAATATTAAATACAGTTAAAAATACATCAATATCAATATTAATCAATATTAAATACAGTTAAATAATAAATCAATATTAAGATTAATCAATATTAAATACAGTTAAATAATAAATCAATATTAAGATTAATCAATATTAAATACAGTTAAATAATAAATCAATATTAAGATTTATCAATATTAAATACAGTTAAAAAATAAATCAATATCAATATTATTCAATATTAAATACAGTTAAAAATAAATCAATATCAATATTAATCAATATTAAATTCAGTTAAATAATAAATCAATATCAAGATTAATCAATATTAAATACAGTTAAATAATAAATCAATATTAAGATTAATCAATATTAAATACAGTTAAATAATAAATCAATATTAAGATTAATCAATATTAAATACAGTTAAATAATAAATCAATATTAAGATTAATCAATATTAAATACAGTTAAATAATAAATCAATATTAAGATTAATCAATATTAAATACAGTTAAATAATAAATCAATATTAAGATTAATCAATATTAAATACAGTTAAATAATAAATCAATATTAATATTAATCAATATAAAATACAGTTAAATAATAAATCAATATTAAAATTAATCAATATTAAATACAGTTAAATAATAAATCAATATTAAGATTAATCAATATTAAATACAGTTAAATAATAAATCAATATTAAGATTAATCAATATTAAATACAGTTAAATAATAAATCAATATTAAGATTAATCAATATTAAATACAGTTAAATAATAAATCAATATTAAGATTAATCAATATTAAATACAGTTAAATAATAAATCAATATTAAGATTAATCAATATTAAATACAGTTAAATAATAAATCAATATTAAGATTAATCAATATTAAATACAGTTAAATAATAAATCAATATTAATATTAATCAATATTAAATACAGTTAAATAATAAATCAATATTAATATTAATCAATATAAAATACAGTTAAATAATAAATCAATATCAAGATTAATCAATATTAAATACAGTTAAATAATAAATCAATATCAATATTAATCAATATAAAATACAGTTAAATAATAAATCAATATTAATATTAATCAATATAAAATACAGTTAAATAATAAATCAATATTAATATTAATCAATATAAAATACAGTTAAATAATAAATCAATATTAATATTAATCAATATTAAATACAGTTAAAAAATAAATCAATATCAATATTATTCAATATTAAATACAGTTAAAAATAAATCAATATCAATATTAATCAATATTAAATTCAGTTAAATAATAAATCAATATTAAGATTAATCAATATAAAATACAGTTAAATAATAAATCAATATTAAGATTAATCAATATTAAATACAGTTAAAAAATAAATCAATATCAATATTATTCAATATTAAATACAGTTAAATAATAAATCAATATTAATATTAATCAATATAAAATACAGTTAAATAATAAATCAATATTAATATTAATCAATATTAAATACAGTTAAATAATAAATCAATATTAATATTAATCAATATTAAATACAGTTAAATAATAAATCAATATCAATATTATTCAATATTAAATAGAGTTAAAAATAAATCAATATCAATATTAATCAATATTAAATTCAGTTAAATAATAAATTAATATTAAGATTAATCAATATTAAATACAGTTAAATAATAAATCAATATCAATATTATTCAATATTAAATAGAGTTAAAAATAAATCAATATCAATATTAATCAATATTAAATTCAGTTAAATAATAAATCAATATCAATATTAATCAATATTAAATTCAGTTAAATAATAAATCAATATTAAGATTAATCAATATTAAATACAGTTAAATAATAAATCAATATTAAGATTAATCAATATTAAATACAGTATCCTCGGGTTCTCACCTGAAGTAGTACAAAGCCACAGATGAGTCTGTCAGTTTCTGGGCTCGGCCAATCAGACGCTCCAACATTTCATGAAGCTCCGCCTCTCGGCCGTCAATTTCCTTGCAGTAAAACTTTCCACGACAGAGCCGATTCCTGCCAATCAGAGACAGAGGTACATGTTTAATTAAATACACAGAAATATCGGGGAAAATAAAGAGCACGTTTCTTCTGATATTTTGTTATTAGTGACTGAAGAAAGCAAATCTTGCTTGCAGGGTTATTACTGGTACCTGAAAGTATTAACAAACATGAAGTATAAATATATTAGATATTATTATAACTTTAAACATGAAATAAAATGGAAGAAAAAAATAAAATGATGAAAAACAAGCGTTCGCTAAAGGAATTCAATCTTACTTTCTAAACTTATTAAAAACTGCTTAAATAACTGTAATAAAATAAATGGAAAATAACTGAAAATAAATATTTTATATATATATATATATATATATATATATATATATATATATATATATATATATATATATATATATATATATATAGACACACACACACACACACACACACACACACACACACACACACATTTATATTATATATATATACACACAAGCTATAATTTGAACTACTTTAATCACTGAATTAAAAATAGAAATATCAGGTAGAAAAAACAGAAACAAACAAATAAACATATAAAAAAAACTAAACTAAAAAAGCCCATAAATATATGCTAAATGTGAAAATACAAGAAAAACGAAAAATATTAGGCTCAAACAGTATAACAGGAGGTTAATGCTAGTAGTATAGCTAGTAGCTATAATAGTATATCTCTGTCCATACAGACGAATTACCGGTTTGTAAACATTCAGGATGCGTGTGCAGCAAGGTTGCAGAAAACACCTGGGAGCGCTAGCATTTACAGCGAGGGAATGACATCCGATGCGGTACAGAGTTTGTTGTTGTATTAGAGATAAGTTATATTGATTACATATTATATAAATTATTTACATAATGTTTTCAGTGTATTATTACAGCTTGTCACCCAGTGATAAGCACAGGTATTTGGCAAAATTAACATTAAAGTAAGCGGCGTTCGTCTGACAGGTCCATTTGCGATAGCACCCTCCCAATGGATATTGGAGAAGACGAAATGGCCAAGCATCCAGCCCGAAATATAAAACTCTCATGAAAACAAGTGTTTTTACAAGAGAGAAGTTAAAGGCCTACAAGTCTTTGGATGCCTACAATCGTGTTCTGTGTGGTCATGTGCAGGAAATAATGCTCCATGATTACCAGATTTAAAACTCTGTAGTGCTAAAAACAGAGGTTCTGCCTAGCCAAAGACAAGGAAAGAAGACGGAGCTATACAAGGCCTGGGTAATCATCAACTAGCAAAACAACTGCATTCTGACAGGGAACTGCACTTGTATGGCAGGGTATGTGAACGTACATGTTTACATTTCACTCTTAGCATTCAGTGTTCGCAGTTTAATTCACCATATATAATTGTTTTTGCTGAAATCATTGCTGCAATCAAAATCGCGTAATGTGTATGATTCAGCATAGCGGGAACTTACCTGATGTAAACTGAGAACTTCAGAGTAGAGCATTTTTAATTAGGTCCTCACTCCATTCAGCTCATATGATGGCTGTCAGCCAAAGACGTCTGCGGTTTGCATTAAAAGCAGTGTGGTGTACAGTACAATTTAAGTTTCTATTTTAGGAGTTTGGATTTTGGCTTACTATCGCATAACACGACATGTTTACTATTGCAATCATGTTTACTATTTTCTATTTTTGCAACTGGTAAGCATGGTTAAACCCGTGTGACATCATGTGTGATGTAGTTTGGTAAATCCCCTACAGATATATTTTGTTTACTTATTATTATTTTGTATTTATTTATTTTATTGATTGCAGTATAAACATGATAAGAAAAGAAAATGTACAAGAAAATGATAAAAATATATACGAGTTATAATTTAAAACAATATAACACTGAAGTAAAAACTGAAATATTAGGTGGAAAAATTAAATTAAATAAATTAAAAAAAGATAAATAAATTTACATAACAAAAATTGCCCATAAACAAATGCTAAATGAAGAAAAACTAAATATATGAAGTGAAAGCTTAAAAGCTTAATAGTAAGTAAATGCTAGTAGCAAATGCTATAATAGCATATCTATATCCATATATTCATGCTTTATATCAGTGAGATGTATATCAATATTTATATGCTTTTATGCACGCATGAAAATAACTCTCTCACCTGAAGATGTCTGCTACCCTGCGCAGGTAGTCTTGCTCCTGCTGACTGCTTTCAGAGCTCATCCCATTCTCAATCACGTTCAGCAGCGGCTCCACCATGCCAAGAACCAGAGTACTGAAGCCCTGTTTGCTCAGGAACACCTCCACCATATCCAGAACCTGAAATCAACATTTATATTACAAATGATTTATAAATAGCATTTTATAGTGACACGGTGGCGCAGTGGGTAGCATGATCACAGCAAGAAGGTCGCTGGTTTAAACCCCGGCTGGGTCCGTTGGCATTTTTGTGTGGAGTTTGCATGTTCTTCCCATCATTATTTTAAAGACTTTGTCTTGAGCATCTGATTTCTCCTCTGTGATTATGTCCTTTAAATATTTAAAGGCTGGTTGTTTGACCGTCGATGAGGGACAATAGTGGTATTACAGATTTCAGAACAAATATCTTAATATTAAAAAGGAAACATAAGCTTGACAACAAAGGATCTCATCAATGTCTTGACAAACGCACTTAAATAACGCAGCCTGTAGTTTACAGCAAGCATCAAGTGTTCATTGAGATTGTGTTGTCTGTCATATCTTTCGTCTGTCTTTTCGGGGTTTTTTTTTTTTGGAAATGTATGACATGAAACTCTGCTGGGTAGTTGCGCTGGTTTACCAACACTTGTTTGGGTCTGTACCTTCATAACGGTGGCGGTGTTTTAAATGATGAAGGTTTGTGGTGTTGCCTGGTTTTGATGGCACGAGTCGCCTGCGCAGTTTGCAGTGCACGTTACAGCTAAGATATTTGCGGGTCCCGTAGAGTTCGGGCTTAATTTCTAGCATTTTAGACGGGGTCGGGCCGGGCTTGGGCAGTAAATGAACAGTCGTGATGCATTTGGTTTAGCATGACAAAGTAATCTATTCGTTTGTTACAGCATTAAAATCCATCCCGGCAAAGGTGAAACAAATGATGACGGAGAAGTCAAAAAGAGCAAATTGACTGCGGTGAGGCCAGCTGCCAGTACAGTAAGAACGGTCATTCTAGCCGCCAAGGTATTTCGGCGGTCGCTCATACACTGCGTATTACAGCAGAGCGCTAAACATTGTACAGCAAGCTGACAGGGAAGATAACGAGGTCACTCGCTACATTGAAACCGCTGTCATGGAAAATGATAAGGATGTTCTTGACTGGTGGAAGAAAAACAAACAATCCTGGCCAAAACTTGTAAAATTAGCAAGAACAGTATACATCCTGGCCTGTAGCATTAGCAGTGAAAGGGTGTTCAGTGCTACTCAGTTAGCACAGGACACAGTGGATTCAATAATGTTCCTCTACAAAAACACGTAGACTAATCTTGATGAGTAAAAGATTTTCAAATTATAGCTAAATATTAATTAAACCATAAAATCATTATGTAGACCGGGTATATTGGCTAATGTTGGCATTAATCTTTTATTATTCAGCTTCATCGTCGCCTTAATGCACAATATGAAGTGAAGTGGCAAAACAAATCTCAGAGCCTTTATCTTAATTTCACCTGTCATAATTTAGAATTTATTTTAATTTAATTTGTTAAGAAAGACTTCTTTTTATTGATGTGTTGGCCAATTTAAAGTCTAAGTGTATGTACCTAGGCCTATTCAGAGTGCTGAGACGTTACGATGTTACAGAAGACTTATTTTATTTCTTTGTTCCAACTTCCAAGTGGCCTATAGCCTACGTTTGTTATGAATAAGTAATGTTAAAATGCATATAAATCACTCATTCATGAAAAAAAGCTGTGTGCAGGTGCACATTTGAATAATGTCGGGCTGTAAACTGGTTGAGACTTTTTTGAGAGAGAGAGAGAGAGAGAGAGAGAGAGAAATAGAGAGAGATGGAATTTTACAGCATTTCTCTGTAGTAGTGAAATAGCGGCTCATGTGTTGTGCCTTCTTCAGCATCAGTGAAATACTTTCCAGCAAACTCACCAGCAGTTGAATTGTGCATAATTATCTACCGTTTTACTTACTCGCCGTCACCTCCTTCGCCATAGTATTCTACCGCGACATCGCGCATAGGAGATGAACGAAGTCAGTACGTAATAACCGGTTATGATCTATTACTGAACTGATATCGAATTGCTTCGCGGTGATATCGAATTACCCCATCTGCTTCGCGGTGCACAGAAGAAACAATTAATTTTGACACCCCTATCGAACTGTCATTATCGTTTTCTCGAAAATATATATAATCATGATAATTATCGATATTGAATTATCACCCAGCCCTATTTGAAGTACTATTCTGTGATAGTTCACCCTAAAATTTTAAATTGCTCACTTTTTACTCTTCTTCAAATGGTTACAAACCTGAATGAGTGTCTTTATTTAGTTGAACACAAAAGAAGAGATTTTAAAGGAAGTTATAAACTTATAACTAGGCCCACCCGGAATCTGCACGCGCAGAATTCTGCAGATTTCTGCAGATTTTTAGCCCATCACTGACTCTGTTTATTTACTTGTGTAAATGTGCGTAAACTTATATTTACTCAGTTCTTAATTACAGTAATATTATTGACTAATGTGAAAATATTCATATGATTTATTTACAATACAATTTGTAAAGTAACATTTTCTGTCTTTTAGTAGAGATGTTATATGAGAGACTTGCTTTGTTTACCAAATAAAGTGGATCTAATTTGATTTGCATTGTAAAAATTTAAGTTAAAAAGGTATTACTTTTTATTTCATATATTAAGGTTTTAGTAACAAAAAGTCAGCAAAAAATGTCAGCAAATTCCGTCTGGTCCTACTTATAACCATTGACTTCCATGGTATATGCTTTTCCTTCTATGGAAGTCAATGGTTATAAGTTTTCAGCTTTCTTCAAAATATCTTCTTTTGTGTTCAACAGGAGAAAGAAACTCAAACAGCTTTGAAACAAGTGAGTAAATGATGAAAGAATTGTAATTCTTGGGTGAACTATCCCCTATATCAGTAACAAAATGACTAATAATCAACAGTCCTTACTTTAATCTTGAAGTCCCGGACGAGAGCCTTTTCCTTATTAAGTCTGTCCTTCTCATCTTTTTTGGCCTGGATCTTTTTCCTCTGCTCCAGGAAGAGAGAAGCCAAGCTCCCATCCAGCTTCATCATGGCTGCGTCGTCCAGCTCCTCATCATCGCTGCCGTCCTCTTCAGTGGCCTAAAGAAAACAAATAAATCTTTCTCAAGAATAAAAATTTTATAGGAAATACTGCGAAAATATCCTTGCTCAGTTGGGAAATATTTGAAGAAAGAAAGAAAAAAAACCCAAGAGGGCTAATAATATTGACTGTATGTGATGATGTTGAATGTAATTATGTGAAGCCACAGAGTAATTTCCACTTGTGGATAATAAAGAAAGTCTAATAAAACATCATACCATAGCATTCTGGCCCTGCAGAACCTTCATCAACTCCAACCGGAAGTTCTGATCCACTTCTTGTCCTTCCTCCATGGCTTCATCTTCCTCTTCATCATCTGAAGAATCAGAGCTTTCTTCATCCTGACATAAATAAAGAGAGATTTGAGATTTTGCACATTTGTTGATACATTTTCTTTTCATGGCATTACATTTCGTGGTCTCACCTCCTCGCCCTCCTCTTCTTCGTCATCATCGTCATCATCATCATCATCTTCTTCATCATCATCATCATCATCATCCTCTTTTAGCTTTCTCTTTTTGTCATCAGTCACCACAACACTACTTTCATCCTCGTCCTTGTTCGGGTCCAAAACCTAAAATTAAAAAGTTTGAAAAATCAACAAGAAATAATACAGGCTTTCTTATTTTTATATTTCTTACTTTATTTATATCAATATTATAGTCATTCAATGATCAGTGCAAAAATGAACAGATGAATGAATGAATGAAAATTATAGACTAAATATTAAAGACAAAAAACATTAAGTTACTAAAATATAATTGAAATATGAATTAATGCTAAATAAATATTATATTGAACTACTAAAGAAAAGGAGAAACTGAACTTACAAAACGATTCAATTAAATTACTTTATTAAATGTTACTGAATTACCCACACAAATGAAATAACGTATAAATTACAGGCTACATTTTTTACAGTTGAAGTCAGAATTATTAGCCCCCCTGAATTATTAGTCCCCATGTTTATTTTTTTTCCCAATTTCTGTTTAACAGAGAGATTTTTTCCAACACATTTCTAAACATAATAGTTTTAATAACTCATTTCTAATAACTGATTTATTTTATCTTTGGCATGATGACAGTAAATAATATTTGACTAGATATCCTTCAAGACACTTCTATACAGCTTAAAGTGACATTTAAAGGCTTAACTAGATTAATTAGATTAACTAGACAGGTAAGGGTAATTAGGCAAGTTACTGTATAATGATGGTTTGTTCTGTAAACAATTGAAAAAATATAGCTTAAAGGGGCTAATAATTTTGACCTTAAAATGGTTCATAAATTACAAATTGCTTTCATTCTAGCCGAAATAAAACAAATAAGACTTTCTCTAGAAGAAAAAATATTATCAGACATACTGTGAAAATTTCCTTGCTCTGTTAAACATTATTTGGGAAATTTTTTTAAAAAGATAAAAAATTCAAAGAGGAGCTAATACTTCTGACTTCAACTGTACACAACAATTAAGTTCCTAAAACTATACTGAAAAATGTATAAAATACTGCAATGGCAGATTTTTCCAATATCGTGCAGCCCTAGTGTGATTTGTATCGTTTCATGACATGAGTGTATCATTACACCCCTGACAGTATGTAAATAACACTCAAACATTGGAGAGAATCAGTCATCAGTCTCTTACATTGAGGATGGAGCTCAGCGCTGCTTGTGTGAGGTGAGGACAGACGCGGCCAAACACAGTTTTACACACACTGCGAACCAGCCG
The DNA here is from genome assembly GCF_903798145.1 of Danio aesculapii. Taxonomy (NCBI): domain Eukaryota; kingdom Metazoa; phylum Chordata; class Actinopteri; order Cypriniformes; family Danionidae; genus Danio; species Danio aesculapii. The sequence goes on from NC_079439.1 coordinate 9,154,213, forward strand.
ACTAGGCTGAGACAGAAGAGACAACAGGATCTCAACAACCACCTCCACCCAGTGCGGCTCATCAGCTGAAACACACACAAAAAATTAGTACATAAACAATGACAGTCCCATTCAATAACTATTTGTTTCATTAATGAGATAAGTTTTTTAAAAAATACAAAAGAATGTTTAACTCTAAGCACTCTACATTTATATATTATTTAAATACAATTTTATTTATAAGCTTTTTTAATTTGAAATGAGATTTTTTCCCCATAATATTTAATAGTTGATTACATTTTTTACTTGCTATGGGAAACGCAATTAAATTACAACAAAAAATTAAACAAAATCACACAACACACATATATTTATATATTTATTATATGTATTTTGGATTTTTGTTGTCTCCATAGCAAGTAGAAAAAAATTATATTAATCGAGTCACTGAATGCTATGGAAAAAAAAAAAAGAAATTATCATAAAAGAATATAAAGATATATATGTTTGTCTGTCTGTATGCATATATATATATATATATATATATATATATATATATATATATATATATATATATATATATATATATGTAATTTTTACATTTTCATTAACTTTATATTTTTCCCCCATAACATTTAATGAATGATTCCATTTTTTTTACTTGCTATGGAGAAAAATCCATATTTAACTTACACAAAAAAAATGTATTGTCAAATGTATGCTAATTTATGTATTCATTATATGTATTTTTCAATTTTTAATGAGTGAATTTTTTTCCCAAAGCAAGTTGGGAAAAAATGGATAAAGAAAATAATAATAAATAAAATGCTTGGCTGTTTTACATTCCATCATTTTTGCCGGTACATTTTTTAATCACAAATCTAAAACAGCAGTCATTAACTGCACAGAATGGCTTAAACTCACTTGCTTTCTTCTTTTTGGATTTCTTAGCCTGAGCTTTCTCCATACAGGTCTGCAAATCCTTTAACAGGTCCAAACTTTCTTCTGGAGACTGAAGTGAAGACAAAAACATGAACATTTCTGACTAGATCACAACAAACAGCCTTCTAGACTTTCTGAAACCACCCCACATTCAATACAATATATTCATCCCCCATTCATCATATATATATATATATATATATATATATATATATATATATATATATATATAAGAAGCCCAAATAATACAGTGGTTGCAAAAAAACATTTGGATAATTCATGCTGGAGTTATTTCATTGTATTAATTAGTTAGTGCAAATATCTTTTTATTTATTTTACAGTGTAAAAGCATGATAACCTACATTTATGGATTTAGTTAGATGCTTATTTTCTGATTGACATTATAAGCATCTCTTCCATGTTCAATGCTTAACCAACAACTTGTAAGAAATTATCTTATTTTTTATGACATGGCATTTCTGACGAAAAAAAAAACAAAACAAAAAAACACTGGACATCATTAATAAAGTATTTTATTTGGCATAATTTCCTTCTTTACTCAATCCGCATTTCATTTTTAATATTCATTTAAATGATCAAATGTCAATTTTGTCGTTGTCAATTCAATTTTAATTTCTACACAAGCCGTTTTGCTTTCATTCGTTTATTTCTTTAAACCACATTTTAAATCATCTCATTTAAGTCAATTTTGTGTTACTTAACAAATATTACATTATTTAATCAATTTTATTAAGGTATTTATTTAAATCACATTTGCTTGCATTTTAGAGTATAGGGTTTTATTATTATTATTATATTATTTTTAACAAATTATTTATTAAATTATATTTAATGCATTAATAATAATAACAATTAATTTTATTTGCAATGCCCTTTTCTTAGACTCAAAGCGCTATAAGGCAAAATACTAACAATACAAGGCAAGCAGAAACAGCAGAACAATAAAAAGATGCAATAAAACAATAAGAATATGAACCATAAGATGGAATAAAAAAAGTTAACAAAAAAATCATCCTAAGTTAAAAGCAATGCTAAAAAGGTGAGACTTAAATTTCTTAAAACAGTCCAGGGAAGAGGCATTCCTAATGCTGATGGGTAGCGCATTACACAGCGTAGGCCAACTGTATGAGAAAGCCCTACCACCCATGGTCTTGAGTGTACAGCGCGGCTGATACAAGTCCTGATGCCGAACGAAGACTGCGAGCTGGGGTGGCGAGAGTCCCCAGGTCACAAATGCAACCAGGTTCTAGCCCATGCACTGCTTTGAAGGTAAAAATTAAGGTCTTAAAATCAATCCGTGACTTAATAGGAATACAGTGTAGTTGTTGAAATACAGGAGTAATATGGTGGCACGATGATGTGTGTCAAGCCTAGTTTATACTTGACGCGTCAGCTAGTTCGGTTGAGCGCGCAGCGAATGTGATGTCATTGCTGTGATAGCGGAGTTTTGCTTTGGGTGCACATGACATGTTTTCGGCCGGTGGAGCACATGATTTATTTTGAGATTCGAGGAAACAGTACACGCGGCACAGCGTTTGATTCGAGTTGAATTTGAATTACTTTGAAGAGATTTTGTCTGAAACAGTACGACTGTACAGACATCTTTATGAACCCTAATCATAGAGATAACCTGATGATCACTAATTCTTGACTAGAAATTGCAACAGCCGTGGGAAAGGAGAAAGTTTTTGTTAAAAGGTTTGGAAAAACCTGAGGGATACGTTTGTTAAAGCCAAAAGAGGCCATGGCAAAAGTGGAGACCCGGATACACAATTACAGAAATATGTTTTTCCACCATTTATAGGTTTTACACTGATGAACAATTTTGAATTTAAAACAATTTAATAGTTACAAAACTTTAATTAAGGAACAAATTATTTCTTTAATAACTGGAAAGCAATATTTGAACCTATAGTTTAGAATATACTGATGGCCTGTTTTACTAGGCTTTATTGGTGATAATGGTCAGGAATGTCGGACCATTATTGCCTTTTTAGCATAAGTATAGGACAGAAACTAGCCAGACAGTAATGTGTGAATTGTGGAGCGGGCTAAATAAGAAAAAAATACATCTGTATATTTTAGTAAGTGAGCTTTTTTGCTTTTATTCTTGCCATAATAAAGAATATATTTGTAGCGCAACCAATGTCCTGTTATCAATAGTATTTTAATAAACTGTAATCGGTAGAACTGTTTAAAATATGAACAAAAGCAAGTGATGCATCAAAGTTTGATTACATAAATCTTGAGTGATTATAAAAATCCTTAATCAATAAAATAATTTATAAAAAATAAATATAATTAGTTTAAAAATCCTGAACGATATAAATGATATGACCTAGTTCCAGAAACTTCCTACTTCTCTGTTTATCCGGCTGATTTTACGGTCAGTTTATTTTGACCGCCCCCTGTCGTTTTAAAGAATATCACAACAGCCAATGCTGCAAGTATAAAAACTTCATCCATTTCGTGAGGTGCGCGAGCAGTCATCGGAGATGCGCGATGCAGCACCAGGCAAAAGTATAAATCCAGCTTCAGAACCTGTGCAGCAAAATTATTACGTTTGAAACATAAGGTTTAGAAAATGTAATATGTTAATCTTCATGTCCTACGTCTACTAACATCAAAAAACTGCGTGAGATTAGAGTTGTCATGATACTGGAATTCAGTACCAATCGGTACTGAAATTTTAAAAACAACAAATACAGTTACACTGGAGCATTCTAAAATCGCTCATATGTCAGCTTATAATATACAAACCAGCTGATCAACGAGACTTTGAAACGCTCCAGTGTCCCTGTATCTGTGGTTACACTCAGCAAACAGCGGTTAGTTCAGCGAACTGATGACCTTCACGGCCAATCACAGTCATTTCTGTTGAGCACGTGAACACAGTGGCAAATCTTCCCTGTTTAAAGTGTCACGAAACACCAACACACATTTATTTCACTAAAAAGTTAAAATTGGTTGTTTTTGCGTTATTTCGAGCAAATTAGTTCTTCCGGTTTGAAACAAATTTTTGAAGCTGCATCATGGCAAGTAAATCCTTGCATGTATTCCAGTGTGGAGAGTAGATGTCTGTACCTGCAAGTACATTGTGACGTCTCTGAGTGTGCTGCATTCATTCATGAGAAAGACTTGGTTTAAACTAATCAGCATGCTTTATTGTGAATGAGGTGCAACTTCATTAATATGCATGATAGCTTCAAAGACTGTTTTTACCTGTTACAGTGTTCAGACGGCAGAGAGACGCCACGTTGTGTTGCCAAAACAAGTGGAAGAATTGTTTGGAGACATGGGTCATCAGTGTTGTGTTTATAAATGTGCTGCAGCGAAGTTTTTTTTTTTCATTTTCCCGCTATGAGAGCGCAGCTGAACTCAAGTGTGGATTACAGTACATGCAGCACGCAACAAATGCGTTTGTAAGGAACATTTTTACTAGAGAGCTTTTTCGCATCTGGAAATGGCTCCAGTTGGTGTTGATTGTCCGGTCTCTACAGATTTGGTAAGTGATCGATCAGAGGTCTTTGTTTGTTTATTTAGATGGCAAAGTTAGTTTGTGTCGTCAGCAGCACTCTTTCAGTGTTTAAACGCATACCTTTGTCAAAATGATTTAGTTGCTAAGTTTACAGTACGTTAATATCAATGCATTATTATAGACTGAAAGATTCACTTTAAATGCTGCTCTCAAACTATTTCCGTCGTGTAGGATTTTCGCCGCATTTTGTGACAGGATAGTCTATATACTCACGGCTTTCTGACATTCCTACTGAGCGCATCTAAGTTGCCGAGAAATGCTGAGTTTTTTTTCCTTCTTCCATTCTTCGTGTGGTATCAAACACTCCATTAAAACTACACTCTTCCAGCAGCTCCTTGCATCCAATATCTCGTTTGTCACAGGGGCATGCATGAAATGTCCCTGAATGAAAGTGAAAGTGCCAAACTGATGTTAAAGCCCACAAAAATTATATTATTATTATTATTATAGTATTTGGCAAACAATTCGATTACTTATGCCCATGTGAACAGTCACCGTCTTTCTCCCCTGCATCTGTGTGTTTGTTTTGCCTCTGTGAGAATCAGCGCGTGCCTGAACAAAAACTCCCATTTTTATCCAAAACCTTCCCTCTTTCCCTCCCCCGACACTCCCACCTAAACAGAGCTAGACACACCCACTTTCCTGACTTTTCCCTAAACTAGAGACTGCTGAGACGGGGGGGTTTCATGGCCCTTTAAGAACGCGCTTAACAGCTCTCAAATATTAGCAGGAAATGGATGTTTTTAATTTTAGTATAGATCGGTACCAAATTCCAGTGTTGTGCAACACTATGTGGGATTCAACAGATAAAATGTTTCTTAATCCCTTATCTAATGATTAGACAAAATGAAGGCTCAAACCGTGAACATCTGGATCCCAATGAGCAGGAACAGCTGCTGGAAGGCCGTGTGTTCGGGTGAAGACGCTGTCTTTGCCTTTTTTCTCAAAGCCTCTACTGACTCCAGCACACTGAACACAAGAACACACACACAAAATAACCAAAAACATCTTCGTTCGCTCCTCTCTATTCCTGGGCATTTAATTGAAATGAAAACTGTAAACTGTCGACTGCGATGTAGTTGTCAAGCACATATTGTCAGCAAAACACAGTTGTGTAACATTCCTGTTTTTGTGTAAACATAGCCATGCAAACAGCTGTCATTATTCACAGAACTAATATCTCAATGTCATTATCAGCTTATTAAATTGGTTTCCATAATCCTGGACCAGGCCGTATCCCGAGCAGCTTCTGTGGTGGTCATGGAGGAGTGGAGAACATGAGACTGATTCCTGTGATGCTCCAGAGACAGACGACTCTCGCTGACGTCCAGCATTCTCCAGCCTCCGGCGCCTAGACTGCAGCTCTGCACAAGACGTTTGGCCAGAGGAGAAATGGTCGTGCCCCAACTGAGCCTGGTTTCTCTCGAGGTTTTTTTAAATTCTTCCCTTTCGCTAGTTGGTGAAGTTTTTTCCTCGTCGCTGTCGCCACTGGCTTGCATGGTTCGGGATCTATAGAGCTGCGCATCGTTGGATTTGCTCTTCAACATTTGGACTCTCAGTAGTGATTATTAAACCACACTGAACTGAGCTAAACTGAACTGAACTTAAACTCTGAAAACTGAACTACACTGTTTCAATTCACTATGATCTTCTATGTGAAGCTGCTTTGACACAATCTACATTGTAAAAGCGCTATACAAATAAAGGTGAATTGAACTTTAATTTTAAACATGATTTTGCGTAACCTGTCACTGAACTACAGCTCTGTGTAGTAAATGCTGCTCTATCAGAAAGTACCTGTTAGAGGTTTACTAGAACTATCTTTACTGACAAAATGTGCATGAAAATTGTCTTCGATTAATCGCCAAGCCCCAATTTCCACTTTGATATTTAACAGGTGATAATGTGGGGAAAGCATCATGTTTCTGTTGTGTTTTGCAGGAATGGTCACCTGTCCCAGCCCTGTCTCTGCTCTGGACTGAAGCTCTGAATACTCTTGACGTGTTTGTTCTGGTTGAGCAGCATAGAGGCATACTGAACCACCCTGTAGATCCACATGCTCCCGTCTGCTTGAATTCCCACAATCCTCCTGAAGTTCAGCCCTTGCACCTCCACTGATTCTCCCAACACCATCATTGAGTTTAGGACCTGCAGGAGACTGAAGGAGACGACGGATACATTAATATAGTGGATTTATTATGCTTTTTACTCTTTCATCTGACAACTGGCTTTTTGTCCGCACACTGTTTATATTATGTCCTTGAAGGAAGGAATATTATGACTATAGGTTTTTGTCTGTGTCAGATTTTCTTGTTGCAATTAATTGCTGAAGCTTTTATCATGAAATATGGTATTATAACGAAATTGATGCAAAAATAATTTGTGTGCTCTGGTATTGTAAATACACTAACCGGCCACTTTATTAGGTACACCTGTCCAACTGCTCGTTAACGTAAATTTCTAATCAGCCAAACACATGGCAGCAACTCAATGCATTTAAGCATGTAGACATGTTTAAGACAATCTGTTGCAGTTCAAACCAAGCATCAGAATGGGGAAGAAAGGGGATTTAAGAGACTCTGAACATGGCATGGTTGTTGGCGCAATGGACTGGTCTGAGTATTTCAGAAACTGCTGATCTACTGGGATTTCCACACACAACCATCTCAAGGGTTTACAGAGAATTGTCAGAAAGAGAAAATATACAGTAAGTGATATGCAGAAGCGTAGGAAATTCAGAAATTCAAAGTCATAGGCCAGATTATCATGTGAACACTTTTGCAAATAATTCGCCTATATAAACACCACTGTTAATGCAACAATCTAAACACGCTTTAGACACAGTTTAAATAATAATTCACGCAACTGTCTCTCCCCTGCGTCTGTGTGTTTGTTTTGCCTCTGTGAAAAATCACCATGTGCCCAAACGGAAACTCCCATTTTTATGCAACACCTTCCCTTCTTCCCTCCCCCGACACTCCCACCTAAAAAGAGCTGGACACACCCACTTTCCTGACTTTTTTCAAACTAAAGGTCTGAAAACACCCTGCTGAGACAAGAGGGGGATTCCATGGCCCTTCAATTACACATAAATATTACTGTTTAAAACAAAAACCACTCAAAACGCTAAATAAAAACAAAATAGAATGATTTTCCTAATAAAAAAAATTATAATAAAAAAAAAAAAACTAAATAAAAAAAAAAAAAAAGACATTACAGGTCTTTGGTCACTTTTGACCGGGAGGGACCGTAGCGCATACAGTAGTGCATAATGAACAATCCATGAGGTATGTTAAGTTAAATGCCATTTTAACATATTCTGAGGACACTTTTTAATTTAATTTAATTTAAAATCAAAATTTAAATAGTTTTAAAAGATGAACAAAATAATAAAACAAATTCAGACCTGTGGAAGCCTGAAATGATGGCAGTACGTGTTTGCTGATTGATGGGTACTGATAGAGCCTGTGTGGTTTCTGGGATTTCTGAGGTGGGTTTTTTCACCTCAAAGAAGGCGTGGAAGAAAATAAACCTGCAGGAGAAGGACACAGCATCACAATGCCATTAGTTTACACAATGATAGCAGCCATAGAGGTCATGCAGAGAGAGATATAAAGATGAGTTACCTGGCCACCTTCATGACAAGAGCCTCCTGCTTTTTGATCTGATGGTTATCCACAATGAAAGTGAGACGAGGAATGATCCATTTACGAAACCTGAACACACAGCTCTCACTCCTATAGCATGACATAAAACGAAGAGTGAATGTACTGTGGGAATATAAATTTATGTAATCTAGTTCCAAATTAACAATATATATATATATAATAATAATAAAAAAAAAAAATCAAAAAAAAAAAATATATATATATATGGAAACCAAACCAAACCGAACCGTACCATACCCCTCAGTGGAAACGGGCCTTAATTTAACATTTAAAAACTAAATATTTTTATCATTTCAAAATAAAATGGACTCCATTTAAATCTCCGTACATTACTTAATAATGACTGCCTTTGCCAAAGTTAGTTAAAGTTTGCCTTTTTAAAACAAAAACCTCAAATCTTGATGTCTTTACAGTAAAAACACATCATAAACTCACTCTACTGCCGCCTCCTGGTTTCCTTTCTGTCTGCGTGTGCTGAAGTCCAGGCAGTTCTCCAGCTGGGGTTTGCAGAAGGCCTCCATCAGCCAGTCCACGTACCGCTGCACTGCAGATGGATGCATGTTCTCCAGGGCCTTCCAGTAGGATGGGACCACAGGATTACCCTGGTTCGTGAGCTGCGTGAAGCCGAGCACCACAACCAGCTGTTTATCAGCGTCTGTGCAGCTCTGCATGAACTCCCCGACATACCTCGCCATTTCTGGAGCAAACTTAAATCGGTCTGGCGTCTGAAGGGAAAACGCAGAATAAACAGGCAATGTTATAACCACTGTTGGGTAAGGCACTTCCAACAAAGTAATTATTATTTAATGACAAAATTAATTTTCTAATTTCAAATTACTTTTCTAATTAAACGATGCATGAAATAGCCATTTAATTACTTCACTCAATACTACTTAAAGGCACAGTATGTAATGTTTACCACTAGAGGGCGCGTATTCACAACAAACAAAGTCGTATATTAATGATGGCCTGACTGAGTGTGGAATCATGGGATTTGTGGCCTTCAATACATTCTACGAGACTCCTGCAGAAATCATGGTGATGAGAGAAACGCTGAAGCAATTGCTGATGAGAAACGAACGAGATGCAGCATGAAAACAGCAGAGCTTTTATTATGCCACAGTCCAGCACTTCCTGTTCTTTAGCTCGTGATCATGTGGAGAAGAAGCTCTGTTTTATCAGACTAAACACATTACAGGCTTCAGTTTTAATGCTGCTCTGTGCAGTCGAATAAAACACACAACATATTAAAGCATCTTTGCGGTTTCACTGTTTTCCAGAAAACCAAACCGGAAATCGAGTGTGTGCGATGTCATTAGGATAAACACACAGCACACACTCAATCTCACTAGTTAAAATGGCTTAATTCTCTGAATTTAAACATTAGTTCAAACATCTGGGATAATGCAAGTACACAGGGCAGCAAAATACATTATATTCTAGAGATTTTTGGATATTGTAATGAAAAAAAGTCTTTAAAATTTTTTGAATGTCAACACACACACACACACACACTGCAAAAATAAACTTTTCCTTGAGTTGCGTTTTCTTGAATTTGAGTGAAACTTGGCCTTTTTGGCTTCAATTTATTTATTTAGGTTTTAATGCCATATTAGCAGCATTGGCTATATTCATGGCAAAACAAGGGTTTCTGCAGATATCATAATGACAAATGTAAGACTTTTTAAGACCATTAAGTATTACATTTAAGATCTTTATCACAATATCAAAAACACGCAAACATATCAAGAGAAAACGAAAAAAAAAAAAAAATTACAAAATTAGTCAACAATTTCAAATTGAACAGTACTAAAGACAGGTTAGATGCACCATTAAACTACAGAAAAACAAACATCTTAAGGCTGATTTATACTTTTGCCTGACGCCGCATCGCGCACCTCACGATACAGACGAGGCTTTTATACTTGACGCGTTCACCCTTGAGATATTCTTTTAAATGACAGGGGGCAGTCAAAGAAACTGACAGGAAAATCAGACGGATAAACAGAGAAGTAGAACGTTTCCGGAATTAGGTCATATCATTAATATCATTGAAGATTTTTAAACTAGTTGTTTTTATTATTTTTATAATTTATTATAAAGATGTTTATAACCATTTTTTTTTTTATCAAACTTTGATGCATCACTTGCTTTTGTTCATATCTTGGACAGTTCTACTTAATAAAGTTAAATATTAATAACTACAGAACATGAGTTGCTCTACAATTACATTTTTTTTATGGCAAGAATAAAAGCAAAAAGTATACTTACTAAAAAAAATACTGACGTTTTTTTTTATTTTGCCCACTAAACACACATTACTGTCTGGCTAGTGTCTGTCCTCTTATTAGAAGCTAAAAAGGCAATAATGGTCCACATCCCCATTATCACCAATAAAGCCTAGAAATTGGGCATCAGTATATTGTAAACTGATAGATTCCTTTCCAGTTATAAAAGACATACTTAGCTAGTTCATTTTAGTATGCAACCTGTAAATTGTTTTAAATTTAAAATTGTAACATATACATCAGTGTAAAACATTTGAATGGCGGAAAAACATATTCTGTAATATTAAAACCACCCGAGTCTCCACTCTTGCATGGCCTCTTTTTTGTTTTAACAAACTTATCCCTCAGATTTTTCCAAACTTTTACAAAACCTCTTTTCCCACGGCTGTTGCCATTTCTAGCCAAGAATGTTTGGTCATCTGGTTCCCCCTATGATCACGCATGGACGGATCATAAAGATGTCTGTACAGTCTTACCCGTTTCAGACAAAATCTCTTCAAAGTGATTCATATTAAACTCAAATCAAATGCAGTGTCACGCAAACTGTTCACCCGAGTCTCAAAACATTTTGTGCGCTTCGCCAACTGAAATCATGTCGCGCGCATCCAAAAAAGCGAACCTCCGCAAACACAGCGATGACGTCACATTCGCCACACACACGGCGTTCAATAACAGAAAGCTGATTGGCTATTGCATGTTGGTCTCATTTGTAGTTGTAATACCGCAAATTACATTTGACTAGTGAAATAAAGAACTACAAAACCACGAAAACCAAACAACAACAACCAAAAAAGATATTATATGAGCATTAGATGTAGCGTTACATGGACATTCGAAAAATAAGACCTGTGCAAAAATATTTAAGACCAAGAACAGCGAATTTAAGACTTTTTAAGGCCTAAAATTTTTATTTTTTAAATTTTAGACTTTTTAAGACCCAGCAGAAACCCTATAATACTAAATATACAATATATAATTATATAATCATTTCAGTTTCTTAACAAACATACATTGTAAAACAAAAAACAACAACAAAAAACATACAAATAGCAACAACACTGAAAACAGTCGTATACAATCTATTAAGTTGATTAAAGATGAATATTCTAAAATTGCTCCAGAAAGCACCTTTTCAAACACTTCACTTAAAATATTTCCCGAATAAAAATGTTCTTTAATATCATATCATCATATTAAAACGATGTTTTATCGTAAAAATATTCTTACACAAGTCAAAAATAGGTTTTTCTTCCCCTTTCAATAAATATGCGTGTGCAAGTCTTGAGCGTTTTGGCTTCAATTAAACATTTTTAATATTTAAGCATTTTTATAACAAACATAACATGTTTTAGGTCTAACTAAAGTCAAACTACATGTAAACAAATAATGAAATGTTTCACAGCAATAACATATTTCACACATACCATATGTTGTCATTAACTCATTTACTCAATACATGTTTTCTTAAACATTAGCAGTATTTAAAATGTGCATTTTTATTCGATGTTTGACGTAATCTCAACTGAAACATGAAGAGAGGATAGCACATAGTGTAGCTCCTCCCCTTTAAAAAAAAAAAAACAGCCAATAGCATTTTGTTTTATCACAACTCTGCCAGTGAGAGCGGTTGAGCTCAAGCACATCAAATGAGGAGCGTCTTGAAGGGGGCGGGGCATGTCAGATACTAGAGAGCATTTGATTGGTCAAGATTTAATAAGAAACTGAAGTATGACGTGATGTAAAAAAAAAAAAAACGTTGATCCATTTAGGTGGAAGAGACAAACTGCAAGCTTTACATGTTTATATCAGTTTTATATCTTTTAAATTGTGTCACTGTTTCGGTGTGCACTAGCTTATGGATATCCTGAAATCTAACACTACTGAAACTAACATCTAAAAAGCTTTATTTTAATTTGATGGGACCTTTAACCTTCATTAACTGAAACATGAAAGTAAAAATTAAAATCTGTGACAGACAGACCTGAGCAGACATCGTGTGTTCACCGTAATGTCTCATCACATCACCGGACAGCACAAACTGAAGCTGAGGGATGGACAGCAGCGGCAGAGATGCTCCCAGCAGACGGAAACTCAGATAACTGACAGATTCAGACAGAGAGACGTGCATTAAGGTCACAACTGTATTCCGAAAACTTCATACGGAGTTACACATTAAAAAATTCATATTATGTAGCATCATCCAGCCGTGTCTAGCAGAAAATTAGACACTTGACTAGCAGGCTACATTTCAACCGCACAAACTTTAAGGTTAATGCTTGTCTCCACAGGTAAAACTCACTGTGTAGGTCCAGGCGTCTCCGACATCATGCCTGTAATGATGGCATCCGTCCAGAACATCTCGAAGTTGTCCTCTCGCAGAGAAACCTGTAGTAAATCCAGCGCCACCGTAGGCAGAATGTTGTCCTTCTTCACAGACCGGGCGGCCATCTTTAAAACCTCCACCAGTCTGGCAGAGCACATCAAATAAAACACCGATAAAATAATAAAGCACACAAAATACAGCTAACACGTTTAAAATTAAAGTCATTTTAACTAAATGAATTATATTGACTTAATTAAACTAAACTAAGGTAAATTGAGCATTTTCGTGACGGGCGGACTTGAGATTTTGGGGCTTTTTAGCTTTGAGTTTTTCCTTTCAGTCGAATAGAGCTAGGCAGTATGTCCAAAATTCTGTTTTACAGTATTTAAAATAGGTGCATAAGCATTTATATAGGTTGTTATTCCAGGGTTTCTGCAGATATCATAATGTCAAATTTAAGACTTTTTAAGACCATAAAGTATTAAATTTAAGACCTTTATCACAATATCAAAAACACGCATACTCATAAAGAGAAAATGCACAAATCACAAAATTAGTGGTAAAATAAATGTATTAAAATTGAACAGTACTGAAGACAGGTTAGATGCACCATTGAACTACAGAAAAAACAAACAAACATCTTAAGGCTGATTTATACTTTCGACTGACGCCGCATCGCGCACCTCACGATACAGACGAGGCTTTTATACTTGACGCGTTCACCCTTGAGATATTCTTTTAAATGACAGGGGGCGGTCAAAGAAACTGACAGTAAAATCAGACGGATAAACAGAGAAGTAGAACGTTTCCGGAATTAGGTCATATCATTAATATCATTTTTAAACTAATTGTTTTTTATTATTTTTATAATTATAATGATTATAAAGATTTTTAATAAAGCCTAGAAATTGGGCATCAGTATATTGTAAACTGATAGATTCCTTTCCAGCTAACAAAGACATAATTTGTTACTTTAGTTTGAAACTTGTAAATTGTTTTATATTCACAATTGTAATATATACATCAGTGTAAAACCTATGAATGGTGGAATAACATATTCTGTAATATTAAAATCACCTGAGTCTCACTTTTGCATGGCCTCTTTTTAACAAACATATCCTTCAGGTTTTTCCAAACTTTTCCAAAAACTTTCCTCCTTTCCCATGGCTGTTGCAATTTCTAGCCAAGAATTATTGGTCATCTGGTTCTCCCTATGATCACGCATGGTCAGATCATAAAGTTGTCTGTACAGTCATACCTCTATCAGACAAAATCTCTTCAAAGTGATTCATAATCAACTCAAATCAATCGCGGCGCCACGCAAGCTGTTCACCAGAGTCTCAAAAAAAAATTTTGCGAGCTCCGCCAGCCGAAATCATGTCGTGCGCACCCAAAGCGAACCTCCGCAAACACATCGATGATGTCACATTCACCACGCGCACCAAGTTTAATAACAGAAAGCTGATTGGCTATTGCATGTTGGTCTCATACCGCGGTTGTAATAACGCAAATTACATTTGGACTAGTGAAATAAAGAACTACAAAACCACGAAAACCAAGCAGCAACAACCAAAAAAGAATTTAAATGAGCATTAGATGTAGTGTTACATGGACATTCGAAAAATAAGACCTGTGCAAAAATATTTAAGACCAAGAACAGCGATTTTAAGACTTTTTAAGGCCTAAAATTTTGATTTTTAAATTTTAGACTTTAACACCCAGCGGAAACCCTGTATTCCAGAAAACAAAACAAAAAGAGTTATAATAAATACACTTTAATCCTTCAGAAATTAAATTAACTTAATTTTTTTTGACCTAGTTAAATATTGTAGCGATGCACACTTTTGGATTTTTGCAAACACTTTCAATCTTTTTCCTTTTTATTTAACTTCCATTTTATGCTGATATCCTTTCTATTATTGTTAATTGTTCATTTACAGTCAAGTTTGACATAATAGTTTGAAATTCCCCATAAGTGTAAGCTTCTCACAATACTTTAATTTTTATTAGTGTAACACAGCAGCCTTTTATTAAATTTCTCAGGAGCCACACAACAGGAGGCTGCTATAAAAGCTTAATAAAATAGACACTGAATTAATCAAACAAGACTAAGCATTTTATGTCCGCACATCAAGTTACTTGTGTATTTTACTTTAATTTTCCTAATGTTAGGTTGTGTTACTGGACGGGCATTAGTACCTGCTGGAGGCTATTAGTCAGCAGAGGCTGCAGTGCTACACAAATGACTGTTAATCTTACAGTGGGGTATTGTACACAGCATTTTTCTGTACTCACATTCAGAGTTTCAATCTTAATCACAGCTAAAATTTGACCTCAGATTGCTCACTGAAGAAAAATGATAATTATTAGTTTTTTTGTTAAAGGTGCTTTGAAATGTGCATTTTTATAGGATGTTTGACGTAATCTCAACTGAAACATGAAGAGATGGTGCAAGGTATATACAGGAATCAGAAATAGAAATTCAGTATCTTTTAAGACCTTTTTAAGACTATTTGCTTACATTTTAAGGCCTCATCACCACTTCAGATTTCAAGCAGTAACCATGCCGTCATTTTAATGTGCAGTAGATTTACTAAATACTGATTGCAAGAAACAAATCCTAAACTAAGATGATATTTATATACTGAATAGAAATGTTAATCCACAGGTGGCGCCTATAGAACAGCAGGAATATCAGCGTTTCCCTGGTTACTGCAGTAAACATAGCAGCGTAAAGTCAAATCTAGCAGGATTTGTTTGATTTCATAAACTACACAGCATCACAGTATTCAAAGATTAAATTCAGGCAAACTTTAGAATACTGACACAAAATTTAATACCTTGTAAAATAGCATTTAATACTTTTTAATACTTTGTAAGGGCCTTAAATTTCTCTAAATTGATTTATCAATTTTTAATACTTTAAGATCCCGCGGACACCTGTGGTGGGACAGAGTAGCTCCTCCCATTTTTCAAAAACAGCCAATAATGTTTTGTTTTAGTACAGCTCTGCCAGTGAGGCCCCGTTTACACGTTTTAGTCTTAAAGCGGCGTTTTAGAATGAAAACGGTCCACGTCCACACTGCCGTTTCACCTAGCATTTCTGAACAGCTCTGCGTCCACACTATAGCGATGAAAACGTACACACTCTGTTCTGCGCTACAGCGTATGCGGACGTCTAAATACCAGGCAGTCAGTCGAGGCTTTGAGCACACCTCCCCAGGTGAGAGCTGTGCATGTCGGACGGTTCATCAAGGATCTAACACAGGACCTGATCTCACTATATTTGTTAAACCTGATATTCAATTCATCTTGTTTTCTATATCTAGCGACACATATAATTTATACCTGTATCCTGCACTTGCTGCTTTTGCACTGCTGGTTAGACCGAAACTGCATTTCGTTGCCTTGTACTTGTACATGTGTAATGACAATAAAGTTGAATCTAATCTAAAACATTCCCCGACTTCCCTGGTTTTTTGAATCCATTACTTGTTCTCAAGTAACATGTTTTGGCTGAGCGCAAAGATAAGTTCATATATTATTGTAACCACGTACACTGATTCTGCATATTGACTGATTGCTTGCCTTTATTTCCTATATTGTATAAACGTATTGTACGATATACTTTTATAATGGCCATTATTGATTATTAAAACTGATATTCAGCAAAAGAGAGGGTATGTTTGGTATTTTCAATGAAAATAAAAGGCAGTTTTGTTACAGATCGCACTATTGTGTTTTTCTCTTCTTTTATAACACATTTGATCTGTTTAATGCTTTTTTTTTTACCATTTTTTATTATTTGTTTTTATTTCTCTTATACTTGTTTCTTTTATTCATATTTATGTAAAGCACTTTGACTTTGTGTGTATGAAATGTGCTATATAAATACACTTGCCTTGCCTTATAGGCTCCGTTTTGTTATAAATGTGCATACAGTGAAGATGACGCTCGTAAAAATATGCAGCTATACGATGCCTTAACTTTTTTAGTCTCTGTTAGGTTGCTAATATCAAAATAAAAAATAGGCAGTTCCTTGTATCACGTTTTCATTTTACTGTTAAGAAAGTGGAACAACATAGCCAGGGTGATGTGAATGACGTTACAAAGTACTGTTCCCTTAGAAGATTCACCAGATGTGTCATCAGGAGTTTGTTTTCCATATCAAACTTGTGAATTCTGAACTTACAAGGAGAGGATGCAAGACTGAACTGTGTATAGGCTACTTAATATTGAGGAAAAAGCCCCAATCATTCATTTTTAGATGTCTCCATTTTTCCTCCATCCACACTAACACAGAGCAGCAGCATTTTAATATAAAAACAGCCTCTTCAGTATTTCCAAAACGATCCGTTTTCGGTGCTCGAAAACTCTGGGGTAGTGTGGACGGAAGGCGTAACCGCAGCAAAAGTTTTGCATTTTAAAACTAAAACCTATTAGTGTAAACAGGGCCTCAGAGTGGTTGAGCACAAGTGCATCAAATGAAAAGCATCTTTTGGGGGGGTCAGAAACTAGAGAGCTTTTGATTGGTCAAGTATTGGTGATAAGTATGAGGTGATGTGAAAAAAAGATGTTGATCCATTTAGGTGACAAACTGCAAGCTTTGGGTGTTTATCTCAGGTTTCTGTCTTCTAAATGCAAATTTTGTCACACTTTTGAAGAACACTAGCATAGCATAGCACATTTGGAGCAAGAAGTAAAATGCTGAGTCAGACACACTCACCTGGGCATGTTCTGTTTGGTAATGACTGCTGTGGTTCCCAGAAGCTTCTTGAGTTTTTTGGGTTTGAGGACGGAGGGGAACTTCTGCAGGGCCACCAGGAGGAGCTCCAGCTGCTCGGGGCTCTTGAGGGCCGACGTCAGGTCAGACTGAAGAGCAGTGAACAGCACCTCCTCGAACACATCCTGCGACGTCTGCACAACACATAATCAAACATTACAACACAGAACACTGTGTTCACACAGAACACAGGCCTAGGACGATAGCCGGTTTGAAAAAGTCACGATTTTAAAACTGCTCAAATTTTCTGTCATATATAAAATATAATATGCTCAGGGCGACACGGTGGCGCAGTGGGTAGCACTGTAGCCTCACAGCAAGAAGGTCGCTGGTTTGAGCCTCGGCTGGGTCAGTTGGCATTTCTGTATGGAGTTTGCATGTTCTCCCCGTGTTTGCGTGGGTTTCCTCCGGGCCCTCCGGTTTCCCCCACAAGTCCAAAGACATGCACTATAGGTGAATTGAATGAACTAAATTGGCCGTAGTGTATGAGTGTGAATGCAAGAGTGCACGGGTGTTTTGCAGTGCTGGGTTGTGGCTGGAAGGGCATCTGCTGCGTAATAACATATGGATAAGTTAGTGGTTCATTTCACTGTGGCAACCCCTGATTAATAAAGGGACTAAGCTGAAAAGAAATGAGTCAATAATATGTTCAATATGGGGGGAAAAGCAGCTGTTTTTTACCCAGAAATTTAACAAGAACATATTTTGGAGCAGTGATCACAATACCGTGATATTTTTATCCAAGGTTATCACACCGTCAGAATCTTATACTGAGCCCTGCCTGTATAAAACACCAGTAAATACTGAGATGTCAGATATATATTGCATTACCTTTATGCATTTAAAGTGTATTCTATTAGTAACAACAGATTAATAATATTTCCTTATTAATAGCAGCATTACAATCAAGAGCATCTATTCAATGAGAATGCAAAATAAATATTGCAATGCATAAAATACATAATAAATAAAGCATTATTGTATATTTATATCACAAACATTAATAATGTGATACAATATAGAAGTAGACATTATAATATAATTTTATTTGTATTTTCAAATTAATACATTGAGATCAGTCCTAATTAACTACAAATAACAGTAGTAGTAGGGCTGCACGATATTGAAAAAATCTGATATTGTGATATTTTATTTTTCTGCAGTAAATATTGTGATAATATTGCGTGTCTTATGAAATGGGTCATTTTCATAAGATAATTTGAATAGCACTATTTGATGGTTTTCTATGGAGTCCAGCACTATTCAGGTACAGATACTGAATAAATACATTGCAAAAAATGATTTTTTTTTTTTGCTTTGTTTGGTCTCGTTTCTAATCCACATTTTTAGAAATTCTTAGCTTAAGTAAAAATCTTGTTTGGTTTTCGACCTCTCTTTAAACTTCTCCTTTTCAAGTTTTCCTTAAAACAATGGGATAAGTCAGTGGGGCAATAAAATAATCATGTTTTCACTTTGAAATGTATATATTTAGACTAGAAACAAGACAAAATTCCAAGTAAGAAAAAAAACTTTTTTTGTATAAATTCCATATAAATACAGTAATTAAATACAATTCTGTGACTCCTGGTCAACTATAACTCAGTCACATCGCAAACATATGCAATGTTAAATCTACTGCAGATGTGCACATTGCGATATCGATGCTGAAACGATATATTGTGCAGCCCTAAGTAGTAGTATTGTTTATTTAAAATAATTTTTATTATTATATGAACATTTATTTATATTTATATATACATACACTCATATACAATCACTCATATATATATATATATAGTTATTATACAGTTAACACAATTTTTCATTAAACATTTAAATACATTACTAGTATTATAACACATTGATATATTTTTGGTTTATAGATTTTTTTAATGCCGTGTCAGCATCTCAGGCTATTTTAATAGCAAAACAATAATAAAATGAAGTAAAAAGTCAATTATATATAAACAATAAAAACCAGCGAACAAACAAGATACGATTTTTTACATCAATACACAACAACAACAAAAAAAACTTTCTCTGGCAATCCACTGCTGAATAACTCAGAGTGAGCAATAACTTTGCAGGTCGTATTTGTCTTGTAGGTCACCATTTTCTTTTTATTTTATCTTGTTTCCATGATTTATTTTACATTCTGCATAGATTATAGTTGTTATATGATGAGGATGAGTTTGTCTCTTGTATCTTTGCAAAAACCATAATAAATACTAATTCTAAAACACTCTTTAAGCGAGTTTAACAAACATTAAAAACAGGACAATCCAATTAAAATTAAGTTTTATCCAGTAGTAGGGTTGTTATGATACAGGAAGTTCAAACCAATCAACAGAGAAATTTTAAAAACGTCCATTTCCAGTTAACATTTGAGCGCTGTTGAGCATGTTTTTAAACACTGCTGATTTGCCACAGATGATTGTAACCACAGATACAGGGACACTGTAGCGTTTTAAAGCCATGAAGAAGTCGATTCATCAGCGGATTGCTCTTAAGTTCGCTTATAAACAGACCAGCTAATCTTCGTGGCTTTAAAATGCTCCAGTGTCCCTGTATCTGTGGTTACACTCAGGAAACAGCTGTGAGTTTGGTGAACTGATGACTTTCACAGCCAATCACAGTCATTTCTGTTGAGCCCGTGAACACAATGGCAAATCAGCGCCGTTTAAGAACGCGCTCAAATGTTAGCAGGAAATGAACGTTTTAAAAATCTCAGTACCTATTGGTACCAAATTCCAGTATTGTGACAAAAATATTCAGTAGGGCACTGAAAAGCACCTTTTTTAACCGCATCTTTACACAAACACAAAGCAACTAAAGCATTACATAATATAAAAAATATAGACAATGCTGTAAATTACCTTTTTATATTTAATATGCAATATCACTACTACTACATCTAATAAAAAATAATCTAGCACTATTATTTTATAACAGAATATATACACTTTATTACTGGTCCATGTGTTATTTGCTCTGGTATAAAGGTCCATTTTAAAATGAAACGACAACATGGAAATGATAATTAAATCCTTTAAAGCTTCATCTAAATGCAAATAGTCCATTAATAATCACCTCTGACAGAATATCCACCATGGTTTTTCTGGGCAGGTCCCTGAGGTGTTCTCTGTACTGGGACAGACTCTGCAAAAGCTGAACACACTCCAGCATAACCTGCGGCTCCTGAGAAATAAAAATAGCATTAATTATGATCCACTAACATTTCTCCATTTAATATAACATCAGTGCAGCATTCTGGGTGTCTCATACCTTATGCAGACGAGTGGACTGAGAGAGGGCGAGAACCCCGAAGAAATTCCCAAACGCTGCATTTCTGATTAGCTTCTGTTAAAGGAATTCAAGAACAGCAGATGTGAACAACATTACTGTATATCAAGACATTTGTCAGGTTTTTGTCTTCAAACTGTTCCTTTGTGTAGGACTAGTTTCTCACGCATCACATTCAAAGCCTTCTGTTGTGTTGTAATTTGATTTTTGTTTGTTGTAGCTGTGAAATAACTGAAATCATAGTGATATGGCGTTCAAAACCTGACTAGAACTGCTTTAGTCATGCAGTTCTCTGAAAATAAATGCACACTTCAGGTAGGGCTGCTCGATTATGGGTAAAATCATAATTGTTTTGGTCATAATTCTAATCACGATTATTCAAAACCATTATCAGTGTAAATCAAAATTATTCGCCCTCCTGTGAATTTTTTTATTTTTTTATATTTCCTAAATGATGTTTAACAGAGCAAGGAATTTTTCACAGTATTTCCTATATTTGTTCTTCTGGAGAAAGGCCAAATATATATTTGTTTTATTTTGGCTAGAATAAAAGCTTAAATATTTTTTAATATTTTGGTTTAAATATTTTGAAACATTTTAGGGTCAATATTATTAGCCTCATTAAGCAATATTTTTTTTGACTGTTAGCGTAAGAAACTACTGGTATACAATGACTTGCCTAACTACGTAAGCCTTTGAATGTCACTTTAAGCTGAATGCTTGTATTTTGAAAAATATCTAGTCAAATATTATTTACTGTCATCATGGCAAAGATAAAAGAAATCAGTTATTAGACATGAGTTATTAAAACTGTCATGTTTAGAAATGGGTTGAAAAAAATATTTCCATTAAACAGAAATTGGGGGGGAAAGGGTCGCTAATAATTCAGGAGCGCTAATAATTCTCACTTCAACTGTATGTATAGTTATTTTCCTCCCAGTAAATAAGGGAAATAAATACAATAAAATAAAAATTTGAAACAAACTGTGCTTTAAGCATCTTCACTGTAAGAAAAAAACTTTAATTACAGCTACAAAAGTCCTTCAGTCAAGAGCAGTGAGGGATTTTCTCCTTTTGTTGTTTGATTAATGATAAAAGCAGTCGGCAGCAGGAATATTGCGTGCTGTCACTTTAAGAGCAGTGTGGTTCTGATTAATAGTTTCTCTTTCACATGTCTTTTGATTCTCAACTCGTTTATTACACAAATGAGGGTTAATATGAATAATCACTAAACACCACGCTCTGACACCTATTTGACCGTTAAAGCGCTCATATTAAAATGACTTTAGATGTGTGTACTCTGCTTGTCTCTGAGGCTGAGCGCTCACACACACAACAGCATGCGGTCTCCGTGATGCAAAAGTGACATTACAGCACATGCTTTTAGTAATGTTCACGTTAAACTGAGCTCTGCAAAGCAACAAATGTGTACAACTGGAAAGGGGGCGGTATATGATGGAATAATCGTTTATCTCGATTAATGCTTTTTCATAATCATTAAAAGCCAATACTAATGAAAAATGTTATTTTTTAGTTTATTGAGGCAAAAGTCACGGTTAATGGCTTATTAATAGTGGTGTAACGGATAACCATAATGTGATCCGAACCGTGAGATTTGTTTTTTAATCACGGATTTCAGATCAGCCAAAACGGGGAGACGACAAATATGATTTGCTTTCCATTTATTACAAAAACAGTACTGCAAGACACTTTTAATTTTAACAAACAGAACTTCATTCATTCATTTTCTTTTCAGCTTAGTCCCTTTATTATTCCAGGGTCGCCACAGCGAAACCGCCAACTTACAAACAGAACTTAGAAGCAGTAATTTTGTTAAAAATAAAATGAAGAAATAATCAGCTGAATCAAAAATAAACTGTAAAATATTCAGTGCTGTGAAAAATTCACTGTTACTACTACTGTTGCTGATAATGATAAATGTATAAATCTAACATAATTTCTACAACCCATATTTATTTTAATCTTATTTTCAATAAATGATTCAGTTATTCACTCATAAAACTTCATCTTTCATTGCTGGATGGTCATTTTTTAAGAATTATTCAGTGGCCACTTATTAGTTAAATAATGTAATTGCTGGCTGCAACTTTCATTTTTGTGCGTTGTTAAATGCAAATGACTGTGATTTTAATCTTTACAATAAACCTCAGTGGTTATATCTAAACTATGAACTGTTTTCCCAGTACTTCTGTGTTATTTGACTGTAACTCCATAACTAAAGACTGAATCTCTTTCTTGATTTTTTTGTTTTTCAAACACAAATTTGAAGTATTAATAAACATAGGCAAATCATCATCATTTATAATTAATGATTAGTCGTGCAGCTTACACTGAATGCATTAATCCAGGCTAAACAAGTAGTGACAGAAAACACCTTTAATAACCTAAGAAACCCACCACATCCCGAATAACCTACCACAACTTCTTCCGTCATCATTATTTTTCACACGAAACCCTAAAGCCTTCATACATGTAATTTGAATGATGTGAGAGGTGATTTCTCTGTGATCGTTACAAATTTAGGATTAATCCACCAGTAAATAAATTGTATTAATCCGCAGGCCATGTGTCTTCCAAACCGCGGGTTGTGATCCATACGAGTCAAGGATCAACCGTGATTTGTTACAGCCCTACTTATTAATAGCGAGAATTGTCACATAAAATGTGCACGAGTTTAAATATGCAAATCTCTCACACCAGCGTGTGCACCTCCAAACCTACAATGAACACATCTACAGAAGTCAACATTTGAGGAGGATCAAGAAAAATTGCCCCAAGACAAGAATGGCTATTGTTGAGACTTTGCAAAACTTTAATGAAAAGTTTTGATCCACCTCAAATGCAGCCAACATTAGGCAACTGTATTAAAATAATAGGGGAGGGGGTAAAACATGACAGAAAACAGTATTACAATTATTACGCATTTTCAATGCACAAATCTAGATAACAAGATGATTACAATAATTCGACCTCGAAAAAGAGAAGAAAATAAATAAACCAGGCAATTCACGACCCCTTCGCAGATATTTATTGGTTTAACCCTCACCTTTGTTGCAGTCTGGAGGTTGTGTTTTTCCTTTACGCTGTTTAGTGTGGATTTCAGTGAGATCTCCTCAAATACACTCAGCAGCTTCACACAGAAACAACAACAGTCAGATACAGAACTAACGACTGCATATTAAGTAAATAGATGAAGATAAAACATGACTTTTTGAAGTTACCTGAGCGAGAGCAACACTGTATCCTGATCGAGAATCCTCTCTTGTGTGAGAAAGACCATCCACTAGTCTCTTCAGTGTGTAGTTCAGCTCATCTGCCTACAACACAAACAGATAATCAATGAGTAAGCTGTTTGTCTGTCAGTCAGAGGACTGCAAGGAACCCCTATTTTAAATCATTCCAAACGATTATTTTTCTTTGTCTGTTAAACACAAACAAGACTTTCTGAAGAATTGACATCCATAGTAATAACAAAAAATACTACGGACATCAATTTCCTCCAACATTCTTCAGAATATCTTCATTTCTGTTCAACAGAAGAACGAATCTCGCAAGCTTGGGAACAAGTGGAGGATGAGTAAATGATGACAGCGTTTTTGGTTTGTGGGAACTGTCCCTTGGGGTAGAGATTAGGGTAAAACTTGGTTTTATATTCGCAGATTCGCACATTCACCTTTTTAATATAATTTCAGAAAAGTGTTAAAGGTGCAATATGCAAGTTTGACACCCAGTGGTTGAACTAGGTATTGCACGCCTGGTTCAAAACACATGCAAGCACAGGTTGCCAGATTGATGATATCAACAGGAGCAAGCCTGACTCTCGAGACTAAATGCTGATTAAAGTCGTGTTCTAAATAAAAGCAATGGCACACAATAGAAGCAATGTTCTCCATATTAAAAGTTAGAGTTTTTGTCCAAACCTACACCTGAAATGTATATTTTAGAAAAGGCAGTTATTTCTCACAGGTGAACAACAGAAAACAATCACAGTGTTTACCTCAAGTACACATCATGTGCTTTATTCAGTGTTAAATGCCAATAATGTGAGTTTGAATGCCATTTTACATGACATTTATTGCCATACTACTGAAAGCAGCAGCAGATAGTTAACCTCAGATCTTCAAAATAAAATAAACCATCTGAAATTGAACTTTAGAACTTTAGAGCATCTAGATTTAACAATGTTAAAGAGGTTTAATATGTATTAATTAGATCATAAACCTTACCATTTCATTGGAGTGCAGTAAGTGCACTATTCTGTGCTTCTGAATGGCTGTATTTAAATTTCTGTCATGTTTCGTCTGGTGCAAACAGCTGCAAATCTCATCACCTAGCATGTTACTAGGACACAGGGTTACAATGTAACCTGCTCACCTAATGTTTACTCTCGTGGTATTTATGTTTTTTTTATTAATAACCTCATGTGGAACTTTGAATCTGCGTCTCATTTCGGAGTCTGCGACTGTCCACCGGAGGTTGCATTTTCAGTCACGGATACATACTTTTTGCCCGTTTCCACTGAGTGGTACGGTATTGTACGGTCGGTTGGATCACCTTTATCAGGCTTGCGTTTTCACTGCCAAAAGGGTACTAATGGTAATTCTCACTCGAGAAAATGTCAACGTAAAGCTGTCCGGGTCGCTTACATTTCATATGAGAAGCACTTCTCACAAAACAGATGCTTTATACACAATACTTGTGTAGAAATGTTCATTACTAACCTTTCTATGAACATGATTTGATTATAACTGCAGATCAAAGATAGTGTAAAACAGCCTACTGTAACGTCTGCAATTATATAAAATAAATAAATAAATTCAGCATATATGAGCACACACAGACCCTTACAGTCTTCGATGTTACCAATTAGGCACACACAGCAGACATTTAATCCTTATTTGGGTACAAAAACAACACGCAACACATAGCCTACAGTCAGTGCAAACCTCTCATCTGTATTTTTTAATCTTCAGCAGCACATGTAACCTCTGTTAGAGAGTAATTCCATCATTCTGAGTTCATAATAGTCCATACGGTGATGATAATAGTTTAACATGACAGTTTGCTCATCTTTTAGGTTGCTGAAAAAATCATTTGCTCCTTTGTTTTTTCCGGCTTCTATTTTTGTTTTTTCGCACTTCACTCTCGCGTTTGTCTGCTTCTGAAAGGATCAGATGTCAGAAGCACTTCAATAATCATGCACGTCATTATCATCAGCTCAAGAAGTTCGTCATTTCAAATACAGACACGCACGTGAGCCCTCTCGAGAGAGTGAACACAACTACGGGGCACAGGGTAGATTCTGCTCTTCTTCTTGGCTTTGTGGCCGTTTATCAAGATGACAACAAGGTTTGTTTAATCTTGGGTTGACCATGGCTTGTTATTATATGTATATATTATTAAGGTGTAATGTCTAGGCTGTGTATTTAAAAAAATGGCACTTCCTTTGTTTTCATTTTCCTGCTTGTGCACGAGCTAGCGACGGATCTCTGTAAACCAATAGCATTAAGCTGCACGTCTTGCTCCGCCTTTCGGTACCCTTTGGTTGTGCTCGGTACCCTTCCAAAAGGGTACCCAAAAAGTGGTACAGTACAGTTCGCTTTTTGGTACCTTTTGACAGTGGAAACGGCCATAAAAGCGTACCGAACCGTAGCTCTCAGTGGAAACGGGACATTAGAGACCCTTCCTGACCAAATTAATGGAATACTCGTTTTCCCATCAAGGCAACCCGGGGTGCTGAAACATAATTGGCTAAACTGGCAGTGGGTGAGTTAAAAGAACCAAAACAAAGACAGTTATCCGGCACGTAACGCACATTTTCAAAGCAGAATATCTGACTTCAGCATTGCTTTTTCAGATAAACAAGAATGTTCACTTAGCATGTTTCTTAAATATCTACAAACATATTATGGTATTTTTTATGCTTTAGAAGAGTCAAAAACTTACAAACAGCACCTTTAATTGTGAATTCTGAACAGGGAAATTATACAAGCAGCCAAAGACTATCAAAGTACAACTTTGCTCACAGTCAATTAAATAGAGCTTATGTTGTTTTGCTGTTACCTGCGAGTTCAGACTGATTATTTAAAGTAGTGAGGTAAACAACCAGTTGTCACTTGTGGTCAAAACTTGTTGTCAAAACTTGTTGTCACAGTTGTCAAAAAAAATGAACAGCTGCTGTTTAGCCAACCATAGTCACACATCACTGACACCGTGCTTTAAAATGAGATGTTTCATTTGATATTGGGGTAAAGTTGGTTTTATATTCGCACATCCGGTCTTTCTCCATAATAAAATAAGTTCAGAAAAATATTATTTGCAAACTATATACAGTCAATATAGTTTACAGTCAATTATATAGGGCTAATGTTGTTTTGAAATCATATTTAAATGCTATTTCAGACCAAATATTTAAAGTAGGATGGTAAACAATATAGAGAACATGCCACAAGTTGTCACTGTTTAGAAATGTGCGAATATAAAGCTAGAATTACCTCAATTTAATAGTTACTATATTCATTGTTTTTTATCTATTTACTTATAGTTAATTATACTAAACCTACAATATAATATAGGAAATCAGTTTTTTTTCCTTTATTATAATATCATGTGAACAGACACGTTTTCACAACTGCCCACTACACAACTGCCCAGAACCCACGTGTTTACATTAGGAACTGAGCTGAACTTATTGCTTTGACTGAGAATACAGCATTTACTGCAGTAATATGCCGCTTTCCGAGTAAGTTAAGGGTAATAAACAGAAAAGACTCTTCAGACAAAGTTTAAATGATCAGAAGTGTCAGTCCATACCTTCTCGCTGTTCTTGAGGTGATTAATCAGGTCTTCTATGGCTTTGAGTCGGATTTCTCTCTCGGGTTTTGCGATGTCCCAGAAGTAATCCAGGAACTGTCGGTTTTGCTTTAGGGTGCCTTTAGCATCGGTGACTTTGGGTCGGACAGCGGAGTTTTCGGTCTCTCCCATGTCTGTCTGCATTACCGCAACCACCAGAGCTGAAGCATGCGGGAGAGCACACGTGGGGAGGTCGCAAAGACGTCTTTTTCCGGGTTTACTTCCGCGCATTGAATTCAAAATAAAAGTCCCGACCATTAACTGAACCTGAACCAACCCAAAGTCTGGTGGGTATTTTGAGGT
Source organism: Danio aesculapii (assembly GCF_903798145.1). Taxonomy (NCBI): domain Eukaryota; kingdom Metazoa; phylum Chordata; class Actinopteri; order Cypriniformes; family Danionidae; genus Danio; species Danio aesculapii. Next base: position 9,182,234 of record NC_079439.1, read on the forward strand.
GAAACTTCACAGACACAATCTGGAGGCACCAATTACTTTTTTCACATTTTGTAAAAGAGGAAAAATTGTAACAATATTGTATGGAGAGAGATTAGCCTCAATAATAATTCACGCAAAAGACACGATGTACACATGCGTAGCCAAATTCACGTACGTAAAATATTTATTTATACTTACAAAAACAATTCACATGCACAAAATAAAAATACATTTTCATAAAATACGTTTCACAAATGCAAAACACCATTTGCAAATATATAAGAGTGTACAAAAAGTTTAGAATGTTTAAAGTTCACGAGTTCATCCTGAATGAGAATGTGCAAATCCTCTCTCACGTACGACTCACCCTGAATACGAGTGTGTGCACTTTTGAGACTTTCCTGCCAGAAACAGGCAACTCGTACCTCTCAGCCAATCAGATGAGAGCTGTACTCGATGTCAACCACTCTGCGCTCCTTTTGCGCAGTCTGTTCCTCTAACCAACATGTAAGCTCGCATCTTATTGGCTACAGGTGGGAGGTGTGTGCTGACAGGAAAGTCTCAAAAATGCACACACTCGTATTCAGGGTGAGTCGGACGTGAGAGAGGATTTGCACATTCTCATTCAGGATGAACTCGTGAATTTTAAACATTTCAAACTTTTTGTGCACTCTTATATATTTGCAAATGGTGTTTTGCATTTGTGAAACGTATTTTATGAAAATATATTTGTATTTTGTGTATGAGAATTGTTTTTGTAAGTATAAATAAATATTTTACGTACGTGAATTTTCTACGCATGTGTACATCGTGTCTTTTGCGTGAATTATTATTGAGTCTAATCTCTCTCCATAATATTGTGCCACAAAACAAAATAATACTTAAATAGTTTTCTTTAATTCGTTAACTTTTTTGTTTATATATATACACACACACACACACACACACACACACACATATATATATATATATATATATATATATATATATATATATATATATATATATATATATATATATATATATATATATATATATATATACATACATATGCATTTATATATAATATATAAAATGTATTTACCTTTATTTAATTTAAATGTTTTCAAAATAAGTTATTTTTGTTTGTTTTTATTTCATTAGTATATACCATAATACGGTTTGTAAAGTGATTTGTGTAATAAAATAATAATTGCAATAATACTATGAATTAAAAATGCTCCAAAAGTTAATATAGAATTTAATCATATATTTGTTAAAAATATGTTATGCATTAAATAAATAGTAAAAAAAAAAAATAATTATTATAATAAAACAATACATTTAAAAACAATACATTTAAATATTGAACACATAAACTCTGCATTTAAATAATATTTATTTAATTTCAATAATATGTATTTATTTATTTTCAAACACCTTAAAAACTGCCACTTACTGTGAATTCATCAAAAATGATTTACAGCCTGATCATGACTGCTATTTTACTATATAACTATATTTATAAAGAGTGTTTCCTGTAGTTAAACACTGTGTAAATAATGCTGTAGCATATTAACTATAGTGAACTGATATACTTTTTTTACAACAGCAAACAGTGTGTATTCCTTTAAAATATACATAGTTGAAGAAAACTTAATAGAGTATGGGTAATGTATTTATATTACTATAATTATCACATCACAGCAACACAACAGATCAATTCAAGTTTTTGTGGTTCAAAAACACTATAGTATATACTAAATTACTATAGTATTTTCATATGGCATATTACATGAATATTACAATACTAAAACAAACGTATGTTGTAAAACATCCCCAAAACAGCAACAATACTACACAATTACCACACTAGTTGTATGTGGTAACTTACGTTTGAGGTATTATCAGATGAAATGACAAAAAAAAACGATACGAATTTCTACCTGAAACGGAATATTAAGAAAGGGGCGGAGTTTATGTTTGTGCTCGACTTCTCATGTTTCACTTGTAGCAAACTAACGGTTAAAGGGGCGTGGCTAAGCATATTACACCCAGTCTGTCAAACTGACATCATCTGGGAAGATCTGCCCTTCCCAACATAGGCTCATTCTCTAAACGTACCCCTATATATGTTTCTGGAGATCACGCATTATGTAGCCAGAGGAACGTATGGCTGCATTCAATCTCTAAAGCAAATTCTATGTGGGCAGTAAGACACCTCTTCTTTTCTCGCTTACCAGCTGACTGCTTATCTCCATGTGGACGGTTTCCCACTGATACCAGTTTGTCCGGTAGCTCGACATGTACGCTGGCGGACTTGAGACGCAGAGAGGAGTCGACCACGACGACGGGGTTCGAGTCCAGTGAAGAACGATTCCAGAAAGTGGGTATAAGACAAAAATAGAAGCCAAAAAATAATATAAACAAGTAAATAACAGGGTGAGAATGTGGTAAAATCTGGTAAAAATCAGGCGAGGGCTTTTCTTTTTCTGGATTGCTTTTTAAAACTGTCGGTTGGGTTAAGGAAAGTGGGTGGGCGCGGGTCAATCGGTGCTTTTGAAAACACTATGGTTTAGGGAAGGAGGAGGTGGGTCAGTTGATCAGTCAGTCAGTCAGTCAGTCAGTCAGTCGACAGCGGCCTCTGGTGAATTTACATGAGAACAGCAGGTGCAAATGGCACGAGCCAGAGAAATTTTTGATCTGAAAAAGCGTACACAGTGACCACTGGTGGATTTGCAAAAACAAAAACTGCAAAAAACGTAGCTCCTGGGACATATTTTTTCTCTCTCCAGAAATGTATTTAGGGGTACGTAATCAGAATGAGCTAGGGTTGGCCACTCCAGAGCGGAATTTCCATATTTTGATTAAAGATTATCAAAAAACAAGCCGATTTTTCAGTGGATTAACTTGCAGTGGACTAACACTGATTATTGTTCATCTAACAATATGTGATAGAAAAATAAACATGTCAATTTATATTTCATGCAGACTTTAAGAACGTGCATGTAAACTCAGTCAGTAATGTCGTTAACAGTCTGTTGTCAGATTCGACCCTGCAAAACAGGCATTCATTAGAGAAAATTGCCTCAAGTCTTTTTCCACTTGTTTGGTCAAGCTGGATCGCATTATGAGAGCGAGCGCCTTCTCTTGAAGTATTTAGATAAAAGATAGCAGGAATTAGTTCCCGTTAGCGAATGCTGTAAATGGCCTAATGTAAAGGTAATTGTTTTTCAAGTGGATGCAAAAGGTGTGAAATCAAACAAGTGATCTAATGGAGAGAATGAGCAAGTGGAAAAATTAATGAGAGAATTGAGAGACTGTTTGGACTTTGTTTTGTTTGTGTGAGTTTGTGTAAGTGTCAGCCATGGCAGATTAGTAAGTGCTGTTGTATCCAAAAATGTCATTTGGATGATTTCTTTTACCATTTGTGGATAAACTATTTCAGTAATGCAAATAAATAAATAAATAAATAAATAAAATACATACATTATAAATATATATATATATATATATATATATATATATATATATATATATATATATATATATATAGTTGAAGTCAGAATTATTAACCCCCTGTTTATTATTTTCCCTAATTTCTGTTTAACGGAGAGCAGATTTTCTCAACACATTTCTAATCATAATAGTTTTAATAACTCATCTCTAATAGCTGATTTATTTTATCTTTGTCATGATGACAGTAAATAATATTTGACTAGATATTGTTCAAGACACTTCTGTACAGCTTAAAGTGACATTTAAAGGCTTAACCAGGTTAACTAGGTTAACTAGACAGGTTAGGGTAATTAGGCAAGTTATTGTATAATGATGGTTCGTTCTGTAGACTATCGAAAAAAATGTATAACTTAAAGGGGCTAATAATTTTGACCTTCAAATTCATTCATTCATTCATTTTCTTTTAGGCTAGTCCCTTTATTAATCAGGGGTCGCCACAGCGGAATGAACCGGCAACTTATCAAGCATAGGTTTTATGCAGCGGATGCCCTTCCATCTGCAACCCATCACTGGGAAACATCCATACACACTCATTCACACACATACATTATGGACAATTTAGCCTACCCAATTCACCTAAAGCACATGTCTTTGGACTTGTGGGGGAAACTGGAGCACCCGGAGGAAACCCACGCAAACACGGGGAGAACATGCAAACTCTACACAGAAATGCCAACTGAACCAGCCAGGGCTCGAACCAGCGACCTTCTCGGTGTGAGGGGACAGTGCTACTCACTGCGCCACCGTGACGCCCCATGTGTATGTGTATGTGTGTGTGTGTATATATATATATATATATATATATATATATATATATATATATATATATATTGTATATCACTCTTGCAAAATATGATTTATATTTAAAGTATGTAAATGTATTTATATATTGTAGTTTTATTTTAATAATATTAGTTTTTTATTCACATAAATAATTATAATTGGAGTTATTATTTTTATTTTCAGATTTATTTTAATTTGAATTTTTAGTAAAATAGTAATTACAAGTTTTTCAATTAATTTCATTTTTACTTGATTATGTATTTAAGTTAAACTAAATGAAAAATAAAAATATTATTCATTTGAATTATATTTATTTTATTTATTCTTATTATTTATGTTTAATCTTAAATCATTACAAACTAGCTGTGATAAAACAAATGTAGGTTATGCAAAATTTTGTGTCTGTGTTTACAAAAAACATTTTAGATTTATGAGTTTAATTGTGGTTTAGTTTAACAATAATAAATATTTATAAAATAATAATGTTATTTAATTTCCCAGTGCCAGGTTGCAGCTGAAAGGGCATCCGCTGTGTAAAACATTCAATTCAATTCAATTCACCTTTATTTTTACAGCGCTTATACAATGTAGATTGTGTCAAAGCGGCTTCACATAAAAGGTCACAGGTCAAGGTCAAATTGGAACAGTGTAGTTCAGTTTGTAGTGTTTAAGTTCAGTTCAGTTGAGCTCAGTTCAGTGTGGTTAATAATCACTACTGAGAGTCCAAACACTGAAGAGCAAATCCAACCATGCGCAGCTCTACAGATCCCAAACCATGCAAGCCAGTGGCGACAGGGGAGAGGGAAAAAAAACACTAATTGGCGAAGGGAAGAAAAAAAACCTTGAGAGAAACCAGGCTCAGTTGGGCACGACCATTTTAATTTCTCCACTGGCCAAACGTCTTGTGCAGAGCTGCAGTCTCAGCGGCGGAGGCAGGAAGCTGGCCTCAGCGAAGACTCGTCTGTCTCAGGAGCGTCACAGGAATCAGTCTCATGCTCTCCACTCCTCCATGACCATCACAGTAGCTGCTCAGGATACGGCCCGGTCCAGGATATGGAAACCTTGGGATCATCTCGTTGCTGGTCTTGGATCGAATCAGTGACTCTGCATAGACTGAGGGCCTCAGGAAGAGTATCCCCAGGTGGGGATACATGTGCTAGATAAGATGGTGGTTCATTCCTCTGTGGTGACCCCTGATAAATAAAGGGACTAAGCCAAAGGAAAAAGAAGGAATGAATGAATAATGTTATTTAAGTCTAATTACTTAACTGAACTAAAATCCACTAATATTGAAATTAACTTCAAGAATAAATAGACAAACAAACATGAATAAGAAAAACAGCACTCGCTGCTCTACAGGAGGATAACAAAATAGATTTTATTTCACAGGAATTAGAAGTTATCCATGGTATATGCTTTTTAATACATTTTTAGAGTATTTTTTATTTAAATACGATACAAATAAATAATTTATTTATCTTAAAGCAGTCCAAAACGGTCTTAAAAGATACAAATTTCCCATATACATCCCTCTCTCTTTCTTTCTGTCTTTTTCCTGTCTCTCTCGTTCAGCTTTATGTTCATCATGTCCATTAAAAAAAATAAATCTAACCCGACATTTTCTGAAATATGATTCGATTAAAGAGAGCTTGAAGGAAACTCTTGCACACATAATCCATAATTGCAGATTAATGATGCCCAAAGCAAATAAATTGATGAACTTTCCTCTTTTTTGAGCTTGTTTACCATGTAATATCAACTGGAATGAGCATGAAGGGTTCATAGTGCATAGTGCAAGGAGCAATGGAGGATCAAGGAAAGACAGAACCCTTCCCAAACGCTGCTACAGAGAGTATTTTCCGCCATCTTTGTCTGCGTCACACCACCATGGGCAAAAAGTGAGTAGCCGTGTTCTTCCTGCGGTTTTTCCTGCCACGTAGAGGCCGTCCGTGAGCACTCAGGCTTACAAATATCTGACGTTTATTGTTCTTCCACTTGGCGGATGCGTATGTGTTATAGCCGTTCTCCTCGATGCGCTCCTTCAGACGGCAATGCATGCCGTAGTTTCTCTGAAATGCATAAAAAGAGTGTTACATTTGCTTCTGTACCAGCTCATTTTAGTTCTTTTAGGCCATTTGTACAGCAAGTTTTAAAGGGGTCATGAAATTAGAAACCAAAATTTGCTTTGGACATATAAGACTAAGTCCAGGGTTCCCACTATAAACCAAATGTCTGAATTTCTGGACTCAAAACATTTGCATTAGTCTAAAACAGCTTATATTGAAGACAATACGCCAAAACGACAGGCTGTGAATGTGCCTCTTTATGATGTAATGATGTGTTTAAACTCCGCCCCCACAGAAGATCAACGCCTACTGTACCTCCAATGTGTGAAATCAGTAGCTATGACAACTTTATGATGTAGTAATGTGTTTAAACTCCGCCCCCACAGAAGATCAACGCCTACTGTACCTCCAATGTGTGAAATCAGTAGCTATGACAACTTTATGATGTAATAATGTGTTTAAACTCCACCCCCACAGAAGATCAACGCCTACAGTGCCTCCAATGTGTGAAATCAGTAGCTATGACAACTTTATGATGTAATAATGTGTTTAAACTCCACCCCCACAGAAGATCAACGCCTACAGTGCCTCCAATGTGTGAAATCAGTAGCTATGACAACTTTATGGTGTAATAGTGTGTCTAAACTCCACCCCCACAAAAATTCAACACCTATTTTTAAAACACTGCCTGGTTAGCGCCACACACTGATTGATGTTCAAACCGAAGTTTCTATAAAATGCATAAAATGAGTGTAACATTTTCTTCCGTGGCAGGTCACACCAGTCCAAGAATGTCTTTTAGGCCATTTGTACAGCAGGTTTTAAAGGGGTCATGAAATTAAAAACCAAAATTTGTCCAGGGTTCCCACTATAAACCAAATGTCTGAATTTCTGGACTCAAAACATTTGCGTTAGTGTAAAACAGCTTATGTTGAAGACAATCCAGCAAAACGACAGGCTGTGAATGTGCCTCTTTATGATGTAATAGTGTGCCTAAACTCCGCCCCCACAGAAGATCAACATCTACAGTGCCTCCAATGTATGAAATCAGTAGCTATGACAACTTTATGATGTAATAGTGTGTCTAAACTCCACCCCCACAGAAGATCAACGTCTACAGTACCTCCAATGTATGAAATCAGTAGCTATGACAACTTTATGATGTAATAATGTGTTTAAACTCCGCCCCCACAGAAGATCAACGCCTACAGTACCTCCAATGTGTGAAATCAGTAGCTATGACAACTTTAGGATGTAATAGTGTGCCTAAACTCCGCCCCCACAGAAGATCAACGCCTACTGTACCTCCAATGTGTGAAATCAGTAGCTATGACAACTTTATGATGTAATAGTGTGTCTAAACTCCACCCCCACAAAAATTCAACACCTATTTTTAAAACACTGCCTGGTTAGCGCCACACACTGATTGATGTTCAAACCGAAGTTTCTATAAAATGCATAAAATGAGTGTAACATTTTCTTCCGTGGCAGGTCACACCAGTCCAAGAATGTCTTTTAGGCCATTTGTACAGCAGGTTTTAAAGGGGTCATGAAATTAAAAACCAAAATTTGTCCAGGGTTCCCACTATAAACCAAATGTCTGAATTTCTGGACTCAAAACATTTGCGTTAGTGTAAAACAGCTTATGTTGAAGACAATCCAGCAAAACGACAGGCTGTGAATGTGCCTCTTTATGATGTAATAGTGTGCCTAAACTCCGCCCCCACAGAAGATCAACATCTACAGTGCCTCCAATGTATGAAATCAGTAGCTATGACAACTTTATGATGTAATAGTGTGTCTAAACTCCGCCCCCACAGAAGATCAACGTCTACAGTACCTCCAATGTATGAAATCAGTAGCTATGACAACTTTATGATGTAATAATGTGTTTAAACTCCGCCCCCACAGAAGATCAACGCCTACAGTACCTCCAATGTGTGAAATCAGTAGCTATGACAACTTTATGATGTAATAATGTGTTTAAACTCCGCCCCCACAGAAGATCAACGCCTACTGTACCTCCAATGTGTGAAATCAGTAGCTATGACAACTTTATGATGTAATAGTGTGCCTAAACTCCGCCCCCACAGAAGATCAACGCCTACTGTACCTCCAATGTGTGAAATCAGTAGCTATGACAACTTTATGATGTAATAGTGTGTCTAAACTCCACCCCCACAGAAGATCAACGCCTACAGTACCTCCAATGTGTGAAATCAGTAGCTATGACAACTTTATGATGTAATAATGTGTTTAAACTCCACCCCCACAGAAGATCAACGCCTACTGTACCTCCAATGTGTGAAATCAGTAGCTATGACAACTTTATGATGTAATAATGTGTTTAAACTCCGCCCCCACAGAAGATCAACGCCTACTGTACCTCCAATGTATGAAATCAGTAGCTATGACAACTTTATTATGTAGTGATTAGTCTAAACTCCGCCTCCACAGAAGAACACCAATGCCCACTTTTACATCACTTCCTGTTCAGCTCCACCCACCGCTTCACACTATAAGAATTTGTGAAACCAGTAGCTAAATAACAACTATATTGTGTAATAGTGTCACTGCCTATTTAGCTCCACCCACAAATTTACTATACATTGAATAAATAACAACTAGCAGTTTACCAGCACCCCCCTGTTGCCTTATATAATTTTAAAATGAGCCCTGGAATGAAATCTACTGTCATATTTATATATTCGTGGATATAAGGACACTCACCACTCCAAACAGTTCTCCTTTCTTACTGATAGCCAGGTAAAGATTACTGCCAAGACCTCTGATAGCAACAACCCCAACATCCACCGATGTGATCTCCAATATACCTGAAAAACATAGCCACAATTAGCCAGATCGAAGAACACAGACACTTTCGTTTACCCCCTTTGAATTATGAGAACACGAGGCATATCCTTAACTAGGCGTTCACACTGAAACCGAACCGCGTCATAGCTCATTACCATAAAGTTAACTTGATTTCAACTCTCCTCGACGCTCACACCGGCGAAGATGCGCTGCGCTGCTCCCCACCGCATATCGCCGCCAGCTCTCATTGAAAATGAATGACTTCCGGCTACTTTGACGCTCTCGACGCTTTCTGTGTGAACGTACGGTAATAGTGTACGCATTAACATGTCATACGCATGTCATGTTCAATCTCCCCTATTGTTTTAAAGGGCACCTATGGTAAAAAATCTACTTTTCAAGCTGTTTGAACAGACATATGTGCATGTATGGTGTATAGACTGTCATATTGGGGTGATATAAGCACACCCAGTGCTTTTTTTTCAATTTAACACGTCCGCCATTTTCAGCGTGAGTCGAAGCAATATAACTAAAGGAACACCCTAGCTCTATTTTTAGATGCAAGGCTCATTGGGCTCAACACAAGATCAATATTCTCCACATTATCGCTCTAATCGGAATTATTGGTTGTATCTTTAGGTAGGTTTGCTAACATGTGTACTTCTCATTGAGTCTACCTTATACTTCAGCCGCTTGCATTTCTCGCGATCCCAGAAGCTCCCTGTGATCTTAACTAGCATGCGTTTTACAATTCTAAACATAGGTTTCTATCAGGGTACACTCAAGTTGACTGGGCACCGAGGGCAGCTGCAGAAACCTGTTTAGAATTCAAAAATGCATGGCGCGACGATTCGGGACTCTTCATGTGAGAGTGTCTGGTGTGCCGTGTCGCGGCTTCGAGCGGTGCATCCGGTGCCTCAGTCAAAGTTAATTCAGTGTGCGTGGTTATTAGTCTCGGTGTACAAGCTCGGCACTTGAAACTAGCACACAGTTGGCTGTAAAACTGTACAAAGACACAAATGATTGTGTACTCTCTGCTTGGTCTGTGTCAGAGTCGTACATGTACGACTGAATGCGGATCCTCTCCTTCTCTCAGTTTGCCTGTCTGTGTTGCAAACACAGAGCGGGTGAGCTCATGGCCCCGCCCCCTTGTTACGTTGGTCGGGAAGCCGAAACTAATTTACATGTGAAGCAACACACCCATAAATCAGCGAACTGTGGACACGCCCCCAACATGACACTTTTTAACACATTATAATAAAACAATCTGAATTTTTTTCAGATTTCACACTCAGAAGAACCATAATATTAATATTAAATCATAAAAAAGAGGTAAACTATGGGCCCTTTAAAAGCTGATTTCTTTTACAAATGTGATTTATATTGTTTTTCTCTGATGTTGAATTCTATTTTAATAATGGGTGAAATATCATATTCCTTCTGTTAAAGTATTCTCTGCACTTATACATTTTCAAAATACTCCATTTTGAATGATTTATGAGCTCCTTTCCTCATGGAGACCAACATGTCATATTTGAAAAAATTATTATACTTAAGAGGACATTTGGTCCCCACAATGTGGAAAATACCAGGACCACACACACAGGTTTTATGAGGACTTCAATGAAACACACACAAACAAACATAAACAAACACACACAAACACACGTACGCACATAAATACACCCCAACACACGTACACAAACTCATGCATGTTAGATTTCATGAGTTCACCTCAGTGAAACACACACGCACACATACGCACACACACATGCATGTTGGATTTTTATGTTTTATGGGGACCTCAATGACAAACAAACACACACACACACATACACATGTACTCATGCATGTTTGGTGTTCATGTTTTATGGGGACCTCAATGATGCAAACACACACTACACACACATGCATGCTGGGTTTTCATGTTTTATGGGCACCTCAATGAAACACACACTCATACATGTTTGGTGTTCATGCTTTATGGGGACCTCAATGAAACACACTGCCACACATGTGCATGTGCACGCATACACGTACGCACACACACGCACACACGCACACATGCACATGCACACACGCACACACACACACACACACACGGACACATGTACTCATGCATGTTTGGTGTTCATGTTTTATGGGGACCTCAATGGCGCAAACACGCACTACACACACATGCATGTTGGGTTTTCATGTTTTATGGAGACCTCAATGAAACACACTGCCACACATATGCATGTACACGCATACACGTACGCACGCACACACACACGCATGCACGCACACACACACTACACATGCACTCATGTAGGTTTTCATATTGTATGGGGACCTCAATGAAACACACATAGACCCAAACACACACACACACATAATCACATATACAAAAACACACACAATGCACTCAACTCAACACATGCATGTTGGGTTTCCATGTTTTATGGGGACCTAAATGAAACACAAACACACTACACACATTCATGCATGTTGGCTTTTCATGATTTATGGGGACACATTTCATGGGGACAAGTTTTATGAAACACACACATAGACACACAAACAAACACACCATACACACGCACTCATGCAAGTTTTCATGTTCTACACAAACCTCAAAGGAACACACATACGCATGCACTCGCACACACAACACAAATACACACACACTCATGCATGTTGGGTTTTCATGTTTCGTGGGGACCTCAATGAAACAAACACACATACAACGCACACACACACACACATACACAAACACACCCTACACATGCATGTTTTGCTTTCCTGTTTTTTGAGGACCTCAATGAAACACACACACACAAACACACACACTTGCATGCACATGTGCGCACATACATAAACACACACACACAGGCACACACAAACAAACACAAAACCACCCTACATATGCACTCATGCATGTTTGATTTTCATGTTTTATGGGGACCTCAATGAAACATGCACACATACACACGCACTCATGCATTTTGAGTTTTATGTTTTATGGGGACCTCAATTAACACACACACACGCACGCACGAACAAGCACACCCTACACACGCACTCATGCATGTTGAGTTTTCATGTTTTATGGAGTCCTCAATGAAACACACACACACACACACACACACACACACGCACACTCGGACACACACACTCTCAATCTCTCAGCCTGATAACCCCAGCGGCTGCAGTGTGAACTCTAGGCTGAAGCTCAGGGGGTTTTGCTTCTGCTACTCTTTGATCAGAGCAAAAGTGCTGAAAGATGTGTCTACATGAGAGCTGGAGCTGACCTCAGAACAGTTCATCTGCCCTCCTGTCAAGAGCTCTTCCTCAGATGAGACTCTGTGTTTATATTGCGCTAGAAAACACTCTTGTGTGTGTGTGTGTGTGTGTGTGTGTGTGTGCGTGTGTGTGTGTGTGTGTGTGTGTGTGTGTGTGTCATTAGACTGTGTTAAAGGGATAGTTCACCCAAAAATGTAACTTCTGTCATTATTTACTCACCCTTCACTTGTTTAAACCCGGTTTGAGTTTTTATCTGTTGAACACAAGTGAAGATATACTGAAGGACTTCTATAGTGTTTTTGCTCCTTCTATGGATGTCAAAAGCTGTGTTTTCATCCAAAGATGTGAATAAATTTATGCGCAAAACTGAAATATCGCATATAAGACATGTAAATAAAGCAGCGTTTCCATCCAACAAGTCAAACAGAACAAAATCGTCACTTCCTGATTTACTGGCACCAAATATCAAAAGTAAAACCAGAATTTGCTGCGTTAGTAGATGCTGCGTGAATCTTTTCCTCATTTAATAAATGACTTGCGCCTCAGTTAACAATGCCGACACGCAAAGAACGTGAGCTGGTGTTTAAAGGCAGAAGACACGGAGGACAGATGCTCTTGACCGTAGCCTGCCCTCCTTATAAGCGAACTAAGCGGCTGCTTAGGGCCCCGCCGCCACTAGGGGCCCTCCACAACACACTAGTGGTGGGAGGCGTATCCTTGCTGCAATAATTATATTTGATTTTACAATTATTTTCATTGGCAGTGTTTTAGTACTTAAATATTTATACATTTTCACAAAAATAAATAAAAATCACAATTTTATTAAAGTTGAAATTGTTGTCGTGTGAAAGTCATGTGATCAGCAGGAAGCTCGCAGCATCTCATTTCTCATATGCATTCTGTGTTTTCGCGGTTCGAGTTTGTTCTTCCAAGGTAACCTGCAAGACCGATCGGTCAAGACAAGAACGCGAATCTGTGCACAGACACAACCATGCTTTATTGCCTGCCCTATTTATATACATGATTTATTTTAGAAATTGGACTGTGAAAATAAAACAAAACTAACGTTATTCTGCAGGCATAGAAAAGCTGAGGGGGGAAATGACGACGAGAAGAGACGAGCACCAAATCATTTTTAGCATCGCTAAGTTTTAAGTGCTAATGATGATGTCAATCTAAAAGCACATTTATCGAAAATAGACAATTACAGATTAATAAACGTCGTCTACTTATAGGAAATATTTGAGTTTTTCCTGGTTTTAAAGTCCCATTATTTAGTCTAAAACGAATTTTACTGAAACGCAATAGTACTGAAGTCTCTTTCACTGACATATTTTGCACACTGGTAATATTTTTCCTGAGACATGTTTATAAAAGTTACGTCTTAATTGAATTAATCATAGTTTAACATAAGCTCTGGACCCAAATATAAGGAACAGGGAAGGTGACTGAAGGGAATAATAAGTTTGTGGTTGGGTATTAACATTAACCCAGCATTTGTTGCTTCCCTTTTTCATATTTATATTATTTGCTTATTGATTTTATTATTTATGGATCAATCTTTGCATTAATGTTAATTGTTTTGTTGTTGTTTTGGAGTTTTTAATTTAATTTGGAGTTCAGAATGTATATTTTATTACTAAGCAATGCAATTCATTAATTATTGATTATTGTTCAGTGTCGTTTCATTGCAGGGGTTTTGCTTTTGGGATTTATATATATATATATATAAACTCAACCTAACTCAATCTCAATCTTTTTAGAGAATCTTCAATCTGTTTGCTAAATTAGTATAATATGTTTTAAAGTAGGAATCACTGGACCCTTTATTAAAGATTGTTTAATTCTTCATTTTTGAAGCTGCTAGTTGACAAAAACAGTGCTGTTTTAACATGTCCAAACCATCCAGACAGTTATTAAGTAGAAGAAACCAGGCTTTACTTTTCTGTTTCATTGATTGTATTTAATTAGCAATATAATCATCGTTTGCAATGGCAATACTCCACTATTTAGAGCAAGGTAGGGCCCCAGAATTATTCTGTTTAGGGCCCCAAAATGTACAGGGCAAATGTACTGCTCTTGACAATTCTGGAGGTCATTAATAATACTATAAAACACTAATACTGAAATGGTTACAGCGTTTTAGAATGACTAAAGCAACATCTCAGATGTTTTACAGTGTGCTCAGCCTGCTGGTTTGTCTATTCACACACATTTTCATGATCACATGATCTCAGATAGCAAATCACATGACTACTTTTATTAATGAGCATACTGGAATTTGTTCGGTATGTTTCCATCCAAAAATGCGAATTAACTTTATGCGCAAAACTGTATTATAGCATAAAAGGTGTGCGAAGAAAGCAGCGTTTCTATTCAACGAGTCAAAGCAAACAAAATTCACTTCCTGGTTAACTGGTGCAAAATATCAACAGTAAAAATGTCATTTGCTTTAGTAGGAGAAGCTGCGTGACTCTTCTCTTCATTTAATAAATGACTTACGCCTCAGAAGACAATGCTTACACACAGTGAACGTGCGGTGGCGTTTGAAGGCATGAGACGCAGAAGACAGACACTCTTGATTCTGGAGGCCATTATTAATATAATAACACTAATACTGAGATGGTTGAGGCATTTTTGAATGACCAAAACAACATTTCAGATGTTTTACAGTGTGCTCACCCTGCTGGTTTGTCCCTTCTCACACATTTTCATCATCACATGATCTCTTATAACAAAATCACATGACCTTTTTTAGTACGCATACTGGAATTCGTTCGGTAAAAGTGTTTCCATCCTAGTTTATGCGCATCTTTTATCGTTTAGTTTATCCTGCTCAGTTGTGCGCATACGTTTTTTATGAGCATTTTTAAAACTTATGCACATCTTGGCGTTTCCATCAACCATTTTGTTTATCTGCATATCCAAATGCACATAAAGATAGGTGGGTGGAAACGTAACTAGTGGCTTCTGTTTTTCCAGCATTTTTCTGAATATCTTTTTTTTGTGTTCAACAAAGAAAGAAACTCATAAACCACTTAAATGGCTTTCATTTTTGGGTGAAAAATCCCTTTAATCTCTGTGTGTGTGTGTGTGTGTGTGTGTGTGTGTGTGTGTGTGTGTGTGTGTGCGTGTGTGTGTGTGTGTGTGTGTGTGTGTGTGTATCCATGAGCACATCACTATCAGTCAATATTTGTGTTTTTCTCAATTATCAGTCTTAGATTAAGGTGATAATGGATGCAGATAATCAGGCCAGCAGAAAAAGAATCGTCTAAAGTGTTTCATTTGATAGGAAATTGATAAGAACATTTGATAAGAAACATTTTAAAATATATTTGCGGAGAGAGAGGGGGAGGAAGGGACAAAAGTAAATAAATAAAACATTTATTATTTAAAAAATAACAATGTATTACGGCGGTTCATTCTGCTGAGGTGACCCCTGATAAATCAGGGACTTAGCCGAAGGAAAATGAATGAATGAACGTCAGTAATAATTACCTTTAATTATAATTAAGAATACTTTTAAGGGGTGGTGCACTACAATATCATATTTGAAACAGAATTTTAGTTGATGTGTAATGTAGCTGTGTGGACATAAACAACATCTCTGAGTGTAAGACACTCAAAGTCCAATATAAAGGGAGACATTGGCTTGTACAGAGTTAGCTTAGCAAAGCCTACAGCGAACGAAGTTTGGGGACTACAAAAAATACATCCGGGTTAATGAGATCATAAACCCTTCATGTTAAGTGAATACACCCTGTGCAGCAAAGCGGTGTGTAATGTAATACAGCCGTAATGTTATAGCAGTGAAAGCTAAAATGCCGTCCAAATGCTGCTATTTCCAGAGAGCTTCTTTTGTTTCTGTATTTGGGCTTACAAAGGACACGACACAAAGGGAGAAGAGCTTACGTCCATTCATTCATTTTCTTTTCGGCTTAGTCCCTTTATTAATTTGGGGTCGCCACAGCGGAATGAACCGGCAACTTATCTAGCATATGTTTTACGCAGCGGATGCCCTTCCAGCCGCAACCCATCACTGGGAAACCCATACACACTCACTCACACACATACATACACTATGGACAATTTAGTCTACCCAATTCACCTATAGTGCATGTCTTTGGACTGTGGGGGAAAACAAAGCACCCGGAGGAAACCCACGCGAACGCAGGGAGAACATGCAAACTCCACACAGAAACGCCAACTGACCCAGCAAAGGCTCGAACCAGCTACCTTCTTGCTGTGAGGCGACAGCACTACCTACTGCGCCACTGCGTTGCCCTAAAAGAGCTTATAGTTTAATTTTAATTATGTTCCAGAGAATTATAAAAAAGATATAGCTAGCATTTGACAAAGGATAGCATCCAGAATCTCTTCCAGTTCAGTGCTGGATTCGGCTAAAAACTCCTCAAAGAAGGAGCAGCTCCAACTATGATAGAAGAAGCTGTGGATTGTAAGCCACAAGCTGTGTGTTTTTATTTATTAAAATTGATCTATTACAGGCTGAGTGTTTAGCGTGAATGGTATGTTGTAGCAAGGACGTTACAAGGATGTAAACAATGAAAAATACTGTTTGGCCGCTAACAATTTAGCTACAAATTCATAATTATCAGTCAAACCGCTGTAAACACACACAATCTTCAGCAGTGCAGTGTCTTTCTATGTGTCTTGCATTCAACATTTCAAATAACAAACTTGCAAAAGATATGTGAGCGTTTCATATTACTTACACATGCTTATAAACCCAATATATATGAAAGACAGATTTTAGAGAGCAGGCATGAGGTTCAGCTGTGTCATTTTCTGTCTGATTTAGACTCAAACTGATATGGCTAACAGTTACTCTGACTGACGTCACATTCACATGGGGCGTCAGTGTCAACGCTTCCCATTCATTTTGAATGGGTGACACCAGGCATTGTTGAACTGTATTGTGGATCCATCGGCACCGCTTCAGTGACGCTGCTTGCTGCAGAAGTTTGGAATTTCTTAACTTTTCTAGCGTCAACGCTCGCATCAGCCAATGAGATTTCTTTATGCAAATACCCCAGCTTAGACAGTAGCCAATTGCGGACTAATTTTATTGGCTGATGCTGCTATGACGATCGCGTCAGCCCCAACTTCAGACACGCCTTCTGTCAAACATTGACTCTGAAGCCCCGTGTGAATGCACGGTGACAGTATTTACACAGCGCATGCTATTAGAGGCGTAACGCTTTACTGGTGACGTGGAGCTGATCTGCGAATCACAGCACATTATGTAAGCTGACCAATCAAAGCCTCTTGAGGGCGGGCTTTTGGAGGAACTAGGAAATACGACAGTCGTTTTCATGGTAGCTGAGTAGCTGTATATAATCAAAGTAAGATGTATGAAAAAATAACGTGTTTTCTACAAATGAAGCATGATCACACATTGCTTTATATCTTAGAAACACAACCAAGCCTTAAAATACACCCTGGACCACCTCTTTAATGAAACTTTTAAAGTGATAGTTCACTCCAAGAATGAAAAAGTTCTCACTATTTACTCCCCTTCAAGTGGTTCCAAAGCTCAATGAGTTTCTTTTTTCTTTTAAACACAAAAGAAGATATTTTGAAGAATGCTGAAAATTGGTAACAATTGACTTACTTTGTAGGAAAAACATATACTATGGAAGTCAATGGTAACATGTTTCCAGTAGGCTTGGGCGGTAATATGGTATACCGCTGGATCTAAAAATAGCAACGGTATCAGTATCAATACCGTTACACCGTCATAAAAAACAATGCACTTATATAGGAGACAAGTATTAAATATTAAATATTATTCATTTAATGCCTGAAAATGCGTACGCGACATCACGGGACAGTGTGGAGGAGAGAGAGAGAGGTGAGGTAAGATGGCGAGTCTTGCATCAAGTGACCTGGTCTGGAAAAAGAACACAACCTCTGCAGTTTGGCAGTATTTCAGGTTTGGACCGAACGAGAAGGGAGACGTGGTAAATACGAACTAGAGGTCTGCATTTCCGCTGCTGCACCACGGGAGTCGGGATCCGACCAGATTTCTAGCGGTGAGGGAATAAATTTCTGAATAAAGAGCGGGAGCGGTCGGTAACTCTGGTGGAATTTGAACGGGAGCGCACGGTCTAACAATATCGCTCCCGAGCGAGCGAGCACACGCGCATCCGCGTTTATGTGTTACAGATGCCGTTTATGTGTGTGTGTGTGTGTGTGTGTGTGTGTGTGTGTGAATGAGAGAGAGAACGCGATGCTGTGTGTCGCTGGCTTGGTGCTGTCTATGTGTGTGTGTGTGTGGGTGTGTGTGTGTGTGTGAATGAGAGAGAGTGTCCCGCACAGATCTCTAATACAATAATACAAACAAGACCGGTGACTGCGAACCTAAGGTCGCATATACGGTATTCGGTTACTGAATGGTTTAGGCACAAGCCAACAGTTTGGTTAAGGCTGTCTGAGCCTTACATCATATTTTTTTTTTATGCACGGTAATACTTTATACCGAGGTAAAATAGGGAGGAGGTTTGACGGTATCAAAATGTGGATACCACCCAAGCCTAGTTTCCAGCATTCTTCAAAATATCTTCTTTGGTGTTTAATAGAGGAAAGAAACTCTTAAATGTTTGCAACAAATGATGGATGAGTGAATAATGACAAATGTCATTTTTGGGTGAACGATCCCTTTTAAATATGTCTCCTCAATTAACACCGGTAATTTTGGATTATTTTATACATTTCAATTTCCACTTCAAATATCTCAATCTATCTGTTCATTATTAATCTTTTATTATTAATTTTGAGCTGGGTTAATAAATATTACCCTAATTTAACCTTCAACACATGGGTAATTTATTGCTTATTTTCATTCATTCATTTTCCTTCGGCTTAGTCTCTGATTTATCAGAAGTCGCCACGGCGGAATGAACCACCAACTACGCTGGCATATGATTTACGCAGCGGATGCCTTTCCAGCCACAACCTAGTACTGGGAAACACCCATACACTCTCATTCACACACACACACACACTCATACACTACAGCCAATTTAGTTCGTGCGCATGTTTGTGGGGGAAACCGGAGCACCCAGAGGAAACCCACGCCAACACGGGACACGGGGAGAACACGCAAACTCCACACAGAAACACTAACTGACCCACCATCAACCTTCTTGCTGTGAGGCAACAGCGCTAACCTCTGAGCAACCTCTCATAACTCATTCACACAATACATCTATGGGAAGTCCCCACAAAACATGAAAACCCCCAGCTTGTGTGGGTAAGTGTGATGTGTAGGGTGAGTGTGTGTGAAGCGTCTTCAGCAGGCTCTCGGGTTGCAGGTATCAAGTGAGTCGGTAAAACTATCTGAGTGCTCTGTGTTGTGTCAGTGTGTGTGGATGAAAGCATGAAAGGAAGGAGCGACAGACACAGACAGACAGCAGGATGACAGAGAGACGCTTCAGTGAGCACTGATCAAAGAGCACTGACACACACTGCAGACTGGACACTGCTGACACACAAACTGCAGTGAACACACACACACAAACATTACACAAAAACACGTACACTACATAAACATACACACACACAAACACACACACACACGCATACATGCACAAACACACACACACATTACACAAACACTCATTCATTCAGTTTCCTTCAGCTAAGTCCCTTATTTATCAGGGGCCACCACAATGGAATGAACCGCCAACTATTCCGGCATATATTTTCCACAGCGGATGCCCTTCTAGCCGCAACCTAATACTGGGAAACACCTATACACTCTCACATTCATTCACACTAATACACTTTGGCCCATTTAGTTTATTCAATTCACCCTTTAGCGCATGTCTTTGGACTGTGGAGGAAAAGCTCTTTGCTCATTATAGGCTTATATCTACAATTCAATACAGTTTTCTACAGTGAGAGTAATCTATTGAGAGGGGGAACAGGTACAATGTAAACACCAATGACATGAAGAAACAGAAAATATTTATTAGGCCAAAGATTTTCAGTGTACAGTTGAAGTCAGAATTATTAGCCCCCCTGAATTATTAGCCCCCAGTTTATTTTTCCCCCAATTTCTGTTTAACAGAGAAGATTTTTTCAATACATTTCTAAACATAATAGTTTTAATAACTCATTTCTAATAACTGATTTATTTTATCTTTGTCATGATGACAGTAAATAATATTTGACTAGATATTCTTCAACACACTTCTATACAGCTTGAAGTGACATTTAAAGGCTTAACTAGGTTAATTAGGTTAACTAGGCAGGTTAGAGTAATTAGGCAAGTTATTGTATAACGATGGTTTGTATTGAAAACAAATATAGGTTAAAGGGGCTAATAATTTTGACCTTAAAATGGTTCATAAAAAATTAAAAACTGATTTTATTCTAGCCAAAATAAAACAAATAAGACTTTCTCCAGAAGAAAAAAATATTATCAGACATACTTTGAAAATTTCCTTGCTCTGCTAAACATCATTTGGGAAATATTTAAAAAAGAAAAAGAAATTCAAAGGGGGGATAATAAATCTGACTTTCCTGGAGAAGCGTCATGCGGGCAAAGGGTTGGTCATCATACACTTTACAGCACTTAGGCTCAGAAGAATTCCTCTATACTTTTTTTATAGGATTTTAGGATTTAGGATTTAGAAAAGGTGAATATGCAAAACCACAACTTGTGGATGGGTGGCAAACCAGTTTTTTTTTGGACTAGAACCGCCCAGTATCCCACCACCTTTGGCCTATACTAGAGTAAAAGCAATGATTGTTTAGTGATCTGCTAGAATCTGCTGACATTTTTTGCTATTTCTGCACAGAATTTTGTTAAAAATCTGCGGATTTATGCGGAATTATTTTGGCAGTATCATAACTAAAACTTTAATATATGAAATAAAAAAGAATACCTTTTTTAACTTGTATTTAATGTTTACAATGCAAATCCAGTTAGATCCACTTTATTTGGTAAACAAATTAAGTCTTCTGTATAATATCTCTACTAAAAGACAGAAAATATTACTGTACAAACTGTATTGTAAATAAATCATTTCATATTAGTCAATAATATTACATACATTCATTTAAAAGCTGAATAAATATGAATTTACACACATTTACACAAGTAAATAAACAGAATCAATGAGGGGCTAAAAATCTGTGGAATTCTGTGGAATTTTGCGTGCGCAGATTCCATGTGGGCCTACTGATCAGTTAAGAAATTTGTGTTTACACACGTGAGGAGTGTGTGTGTGTAATCCAGTGGATAAGTGTAGCATTTTAATTGTGTTTGGAAAAGGACAGCAAGTAGCTTTCTGATAGATTTTTGTGTTTTAGGTAGAGAATTGTGTGTAGTGTTTTGAAAAACGTGTTGTATGCAACTGAAGTTCAAGAAATAGCTTATGGTTTTGGAGATTTGCGGTGTAGTTTTGCATTTTGAGTGAGATTTTTCAGAAATTGTGTGACAAGAAAAGATTTTGTGTGTAAGCAGTTGGAAAAAAACTGTAAAACAAATATAAATATGCATATAATAAATAATACTGCTAATAATAATAGCATCATACAATTGCAAATTGTCATGAATGAACTGAAAAAAGGGATGGAGGCATGGAGGCAGTGGTTTTTATATTTATGTATAAAAATAATAAATTTTGAAACATTTCATTCCTTTACTTTGTTCATCTGTAAAGATATTTGTGTATTGCTGTACATCCTGTTTGTATTAAGCAATGTGTAAGCATCTGGACCTGCATAGACACATAACTAACATGCTCTGTGCTGGACTTTAGACCAACTAGTTTTACTTTTATACAGTCTATTTTAGTTCCTCAAAATAGCAACGCACCAACAATGCACTTTAAAGGGCACATAGTTTACCTCTTTTTCTGATTTAATATTAATATTATGGTTCTTCTGAGTGTGCCAGTTTAGGTTCAGTCCAAAACACAATTCAGATTGTTTTATTATAACGTGTTAAAAAGTGTCATGTTGGGGGCGTGTCCACAGTTAGCTGATTTATGGGTGTGTTGCTTTACATGTAAATTAGTTTCGGCTTCCCACCCAATGTAACAAGGGGGCGGAGCCATGAGCTCACCCGCTCTGTGTTTGCAACAGAATCAGACAGGCAGACTAAGAGATGGAGCAGGGGTGAGAGGATCAGTCGTACATGTACGACTCGGACACAGACCAAGCAGAGAGTACAAAATCATTTGTGTCTTTGTACAGTTTTACAGCCAACTGTGTGCAAGTTTCAAGTGCCGAGCTTGTACACAGAAACTAATAACCATGCACACTGAATTAACTTTGACTGAGGCACGGGATGCGTCGCTCGAAGCCGCGACACGGCACACCAGACACTCTCTGTGGTGCGGCAGAAACATGAAGTGTCCCGAATCGTCCCGCCATTGTGTGTACCCTGATAGAAACCTATGTTTAGAATTCTAAAATGCATGGCGCTGCATCAGGTGTAGCAGCACCTAGTTAAGATCACAGGGAGCTTCTGTGATCGCGAGAAATGCAAACGGCTGAAGTATAAGGTAGACTCAATGAGAAGTGCACATGTTTACAAACCTACCTAAAGATACAACTAATAATTCCGATCAGAGCAATAATGTGGAGAATATTGATCTTGTGTTGAGCCCAATGAGCCTTGCATCTAAAAATAGAGCAAGGGTGTTCCTTTAGTTATATTGCTTCGACTCACGCTGAAAATGGCGGACGTGAATCAACAAACTGAGGATATGATGACGCGCCTGTCAATCAAAATTGGTGGGCAGGGGGACCGCTCTCTTACATAAAGTTGCGGTCGGTGTGAAAACCGCTCCAATTGGTCCACCGTTTTTTATGTTGTTAAATTGAAAAAAAAAGCACTGGGTGTGCTTATATCACCCCAATATGACGGTCTATACACCATACATGCACATATGTCTGTCCAAACAGCTTGAAAAGTAGATTTTTTACCATAGGTGCCCTTTAACACGCCTCCTTTTCAGACAAGCCCACCCATGAGTCCACAAAGTGGCGCAAATGGATTTGCTATTTAAACAACGTGGCGGAAAACGTGAAAATTACAGTTGCGCTGGTCTGAAAATAGTAACAAATCACGCCAAACATGTCTTGCACCTTATTGTGCAGGTAGTATGATAGGGCTCAAGTTCAATAAAACATTACCAAAAAAATAAAATGATCAATTAAAAACTACAGTAAGATCTGTGACATTATCAGTAATACTAAAACAACATCATAACATGTTCCTCCTTCAATAGTCCCAATTGGTTTTCATTAATCTGACTGACGAATTTCCAAAATTGTACACAAAGAAACCGCTGAAATACTACAGTTTTGGTTACACCATTATTACCTTAGTTTATTGCTATTACATAAATCTTTTTCTACTGTTCTAAAACGGCACCAATTCCTCTTGGCTTTGAAGTTTAACATCAGTGAAATCGCACTTAAATTAACCACAAAACAGAGCTCAGAGAACAAGCCAAGCCATTACAGTAAATGTGTTTATAATCCCACCTCCATTCAACACACACAAGCCAAACACCTGCGAAAAAAGCCACCCCAAAAAGCCACCCCAAACTCCAAAAAAAAAAACTGAGCAGCTGTAAAGCGGCGCACCGGGAGGTCAGCATTAAATTTGCTGGATTTTTCTTTGCACGTTGCCTTGTCATGCTCTGCTGCACGTTACTAAACATTTTCCACAAGCCCCTGCCAAAAGACACTGTGCATTTGGTGCCTGAAAAAGCTAAATAAACAGCTTTCCCGAGACTACAAAACAGCATCATTGCATCATGCCTATTTGTCGCCGATATTAAGGCGCTGGAGCTGATTTTATTGTGCTGGCGAATGCATCTGTGGCACACATGGCAGTGATTTTGTGCCATATTGGTGGTCTGCAATACGTCCGGCTCATGCCTAAAGCGTCCCGACTGCTTCCTGTGACAGCTATGAAGATGACGTCTGAAGACATGACAAAAATGATAGCTCGTATGCAACTAATAAACCATTCTGAAATAGATGATGTTTAGTCTCGGCTCGTTTATTGACCCTATTCTTTTTTTTATATTATATTATATTTAATTTTGACCTTAAAGCAACACAGAGCAATACAAAAAGCAGCAACAAAGACAGAAAAGAAAAGGCAAACAAAAAAAAACCCCATTATTACATCAGTTCCTCCAGTATTATACACAGTTTAACAATGTTACACATCCATTTCTAAGCCAGTGGGCACAGGCAATAACAATATTATCCTTGCATTTGACAGATAATTAAAAAAAAGGTTTCCAGCTGGCTTCGAAGCCATCAATGTTATCAGAAAGATTGTGTCTAAGGCCCAATCCCAATTCTACACCTTAGCCCTTCCCCCTACCCCTACCCCTACCCCTCGTTTTGCGTGTGCCCGTGAAGGAGTAGTGGTTTCCCAATTCTCTTTAGCTTGAAGGCGTAGGGCTAAGGGCAAGGGGTTTACACCGCTTCAAACCAAGATTTTTCAGGACCACACTTGAAACCAGTGTTGCCAGATTGGGCGGTTTTGAATTTATTTTTGTAGCTAAAAAATGACAGGCGGGTAGTGAAAATTTGGCCGGTTTTGCAACGGCGTGCCCGCCAGCCCCGGTCTGCCCTTATAAACCTGTTTTTATCTCCCAAAGAGATGCCATAACACCCGTTCTTCACATACATATGCTTGGAACAGTGTAGAAACGCTTGTGATCTCCCTCCCCGACACGACATCTCAATCAGGTTATTATAGTTTACTGATTGTTGGGCGGCGCTTTTTGGTTTTCAGCGTTTTTTCGACAACTTTTGGGCTGGAATTAGTCAGCTACATCTGGCAACACTGCTAGAAACCAAAGGGTAAGAAAATTTTCCAGAATACACCAGCCACAGCTGCATCCGGAAGTAAGGAGATCCATAAATTAGTATTTTTGTCATTATTATGAATTTTTTCAACAAACAAACACATGTTTTAATATATTCATAACCGCGCTCGTGTTTTACCATCATGTTTTTAAAAAAACGCTAAAATAAAAACGGCTAAATTTCGCAATCTATTCGCGATCTATAATCCCTATTAATAACTCCTGTACAGCAGTCCCACAATATTCTGACACTTGATGACACTGGAATACCCTGTCAGGTGCTGTAGTGCTGTCCCAATTCTTATATTTTGAAGCCCTTCTTCTTAACCCCCGTTTGTAAGGGCCAAGGGGAAGGGGTAGGGGTACAAAAATAGAGTTGGGATTGGGCCTAAAGCAGGTCGCACACCAGATACGAAGTGCCAAGCAGCGCCATACATTTCAGAATTCTAAACATAGGTTTCTATCAGGGTACACACACCGGTGCCGCAAGTCGGCGGCTGTCCACAGCTGTCCACCCAATCACGACTCAAGACACTGTTCATTTTTCTGCCGCACCACAGAGCGCCATCTGATTAGTTTCATGTTAAATATCATGCGAATGTCCACGTCTGGTGTGTGATACTTTTAATTGTCATGTGCGCGCCGAGCGGCGCTTCCGGTGTGCGACCTGCTTAAGTCTCTCTAAATGTAAAGTGCTAGAAAATTCTGAAAGCCAGGATTTATAAAGTGGTTTTAATGCTTTTTCCTATAGACAAAGAATATATATTTTTAGCTATCACCATTCCATATTGGACACCTTTTTTAATTTGATGACTGAACCCACAAAGTGAGTCAGACCAACCAAAAACAGCGATTGCTGGACCAGGGGAGAGGAACATAACGCTCTTGGCCGTTTTTTTTAATGGGGAGGAGCTACTATATGTCCCGCCCTCTCTTCGTGTTTCGGTTGAGATTACGTCAAACATTGAATAAAACAATGCACTTTTCAAAGCACATTTCAGGACCCTTATGTCAAAGGTTTGGGGTCAGTAGGATTTTTAAATGTTTTGAAATAAGCTTCTCCTGCTTACCAAAGCTGCATTTTATCCAAACAACTGTATAAATTGTAAAATTGTGAAATGTTATTGCACTATAAAGTAACTGTTCAAAAGTAGCTCATAATTTAATTTAATCATTTATTCCAGTGATTTAAAGATGACTTTTCAGCTTCATTACTCCAGTCTTCAGAGTCACACGATCCTTCAGAAATCACTCTATTAATTATTATTATTATTATTATTATTTATGGTATTAGTAATAAAATGCAATAATGACTGGAGTATTAATTTCAATTGAAACTGCATACAACAAGTAATAAATAAATATTTAATAAATATTTAACAATTTATCTTTTTTATATTAATAAATTTAATACATTTAAATTATTAAATAAAATTAATAATAAAAAAACTGACCCCAAACTTTTGAACAGTAGTGTAAATGAAACAAAAGTCACAGATCAAAATCTGAGAGCACTTTCAGATCTTCAGTTATTGGTGTTGATCTAACACCTTCTCATAATTTTCTTAACTTTCAAGTGATCACTGATTTCGCAAGGAGATGAGTTTCTAAAACTGAAACAACCCTTCAACAGTGGGTTGTCCAGATGAACAGCAAAAAGACTAAAACAATTTCAGTCAAGCCACAAAAAGCTGCTCGATCTAAATCTGAGACTTCTGGAATATTGCATATCAATGTTACAACGTCACTAGCTAAGTTTCCTTCTAAAGATGCAAATTAGACTTATGTGCAAAGCTGGAAATTGCGTAAAACAATAACAAATAATGCACCGTTTCCATCCAATGAATCAAAATCAACAAAATCATCACTTCCTGATAAACTGGCACCAAATATCAAGAAGAAAAATGGAATTTACTGCGGTAGGAGAAGCTACTGTGAGTTTTTTTCTTACACTGTTAACAATTTCTGGTAGAATCTACAGTAACTTACTGTAAATAAATTACAGCAAGAATACTGTGTTTACATTTACAGCACCATTTATCTTGCTCTGTATGTATTTACTGTATTGTATGTATTTACTGTAAAATTTACAGTAATTTTTCAAAATGCTACTTTAAAATAGAGTAACATACTGCATAACTGTCCTACAGCTAAATACAGTTCATATTACAGTTCTTTCATCTTCCTTCAGCTTAGTCCCTTTATTAGTCAGAAGTCGTCACGGCGGAATGAACCGCCAACTTATCCAACTTATCCTTATTTACGCAGCGGATGCCCTTTCAGCTGCAACCCAGTACTGGGAAACAGCCATACACACTCACATTCACACAAACACACACACACACTCACTCTCACACACACACACACACACACACAAACACACACACACACACACACACTACGGCCAATTAAGTTTATTCAATCTACCTATAGTGGATGTCGTTGGACTTTTGGGGGAAACCGGAGCACCCGGAAGAAAGCCACGCCAACATGCAAACTCCACACAGAAATGCCAACTGACCCAGCCGAGGCTTGAACCACTGACCTTCTTGCTGTTAGGTGAAACTGCTAACCACTGAGTAACTGTGCTGCCATTCATTCATTTTCTTATCGGCTTAGTCCCTTTATTAATCAGAGGTCGCCACAGTGGAGTGAACCACCAACTTATCCAGCATATGTTTTATGCAGCGGATGCCCTTCTAGCAGCAACCCATCACTGGGGAAACTCAATGTCAACTGACACAGCTGAGGCTCGAACTAGCAACCTTCTTGGTGTGAGGCGATCATGCTACCCACTGCGCCACCGTGATGCCCCCGTGACACAGTAAAATACTGTTTAATTAACAAAAATGATTAGCAGTGTGTATAATATGAGATTTGCGCCTCATAATACGAAGGCGAAATGTTATAGAAGTTGTAAATAAAACACTCACCACAACAGCAGATGATTGGATTATTTAATTATTATTAAAGTCAAGCTACTTTCAATTTCTTTAAAATCTAATTATTGTAAATTACAATAAACAAGTTTTTTTCTAGTTATTTCTTGTCTAATTTTACCCATATGACATACTTTAATCCAGTTCACAAATGTATAGTCAACATCATTATCAGTTTGTTTTGCTAATTGTGGTTGAGTTAGCATGAGCCATCATTAGCATCAGACAGACAGACAACACTCTGCTTCATCAAACAGCATCAGGACTCACACATGGGACAGTTTTACACTGGAATCCCCATAAAAGCTCATAAAACTGTTGAAGTCATGATGAAGACGGAGCAGACGCTGTGTTAAACACCTCATTGAGCTACAATCATTAGCCTGACTCGAGACTTTTGCGTAGATACGATTCAATATGCCATACCTCACTTTAAGGACACCAGCAAAACTAAAGTTTTCAACATCTGTTGACTGCTTTAGCATAGAACGCATAATGCTAAACATCTATCTTTCTGTCTGTCCGTCCGTCCGTCCGTCCGTCCGTCCGTCCGTCCGTCCGTCCGTCCATCCGTCCTTCCATCCATCCATCCATCCATCCATCCATCCATCCATCCATCCATCCATCCATCCATCTATCTATCTATCTATCTATCTATCTATCTATCTATCTATCTATCTATCTATCTATCTATCTATCTATCTATCTATCTATCTTTCTCTCTCTCTATCTATCTATCCGTCCATCCATCCATCCATCCATCCATCCATGTATCTCTCTATCCATGTATCTATCCATCTATCTATCCATCCATCCATCCATCCATCCATCCATCTATCTATCTATCTATCTATCTATCTATCTATCTATCTATCTATCTATCTATCTATCTATCTATCTATCTATCTATCTATCTCTCTCTCTCTCTCTCTATCTGTCTATCCATCCATCCATCCATCCATCCATCCATCCATCCATCCATGTATCTATCCATCTATCTATCCATGTATCTATCCATCTATCTATCTATCTATCTATCTATCTATCTATCTATCTATCTATCTATCTATCTATCTATCTATCTATCTATCTGTCTATCTGTCTATCTGTCTGTCTGTCTGTCTGTCTGTCTATCTATCTATATATCTATCCGTCTATCCATCCATCCATCCATCCATCCATCCATCCATCCATCCATCCATCCATCCATCCATCCATCTATCTATCTATCTATCTATCTATCTATCTATCTATCTATCTATCTATCTATCTATCTATCTATCTATCTATCTATCTATCCATCCGTCCATTTATCTATCTATCTATCCATCCATCCATCCATCCATCCATCCATCCATCCATCCATCTATCTATCTATCTATCTATCTATCTATCTATCTATCTATCTATCTATCTATCTATCTATCTATCTATCTATCTATCTATCTATCCATCCATCTATCTGTCTGTCTGTCTGTCTGTCTGTCTATCTATATATCTATCCGTCCATCCATCCATCCATCCATCCATCCATCCATCCATCCATCCATCCATCCATCCATCCATCCATCCATCCATCCATCCATCCATCCATCCATCCATCCATCTATCTATCTATCTATCTATCTATCTATCTATCTATCTATCTATCTATCTATCTATCTATCTATCTATCTATCTATCTATCTATCTATCTATCTATCCGTCCATTTATCTATCTATCTATCTATCTATCTATCTATCTATCTATCTATCTATCTATCTATCTATCTATCTATCTATCTATCTATCTATCTATCTATCTATCTATCTATAGATAATGACATCAAAAACACATCAAAAACATGCCAAAAATGCTAATCGATTTGATGTCAAAACCTTGAAATCTAATTGACATCTAAACATTATTGTCTTTTTGAGCACCAAACTAATGACACAAATGAAAGCTTTCAATAACAAATTGCCAAATTAACAAGGAACCATCTGGGAATGTTTTGAATATTAGAAACTCTTAAATAATTGTGTATATTAGGCATGTGTTTTTTTAATGATGATGGACAATTTGCAAATCAAAACCTTGCCATCTATTTGACATCCACACATTGATGTTTTCTTGACCACCAAACTAACGACACAAAATGTATTATAAAATAAAAGATGTGTTCATCTGAAAACTTTAATAACAAAATGACTAATTCACACTGGATTTTTTTTTATCTCTGCAATGCATGTAAACTAATCTGATGTCAAAATGACATCAAATTGAGAAATAGATTATAAACACTCCATCAAGTAGTCAATTTACATGAAATAAATATATATATTTTTTGACATATTTTCTTTTGCTATCAATGTGCCGTCTGGGAATATTTTAAACATTTGAATAATTGTATATATTAGGCATGTGCTTGTTTTAACAATGTTGGGCAATTTGACATGTAAAAAAATGGAAATTGATTTAATGTAAAAACCCTGACATCCTCACATTGATGTCTTTTTGACTAAAAAGTTGTGTTCATCTGAAAGTTTATTGAAAAAATGACTAATTTACACTGGATTTTGCATCACTACAATGCATGTAAACTAGCCTGATGTTAAAACAACATCAAGTGGACAAGAAATTAATCAAAAATCGATTACTGATGTCAATTAGATGTCAATTTTACATCAGTGTAGTCAACTGACATCAAATCTGCCTTTTTGATGTGTTTTTGACACATTTTTAGATGCTGATATGACATCAAGGTTATACTGATGTCAATTAGATGTCATTTTTACATCAAAGTAGTTAACTGACATCAAATCTGCCATTTTGATGTGTTTTTGATACATTTTTGGATGCTGATATGACATCAAGGTTATACTGATGTCAATCAGATGTCATTTTTTCTTCAATGTAGTCAACTGACATCAAATCTGGCTTTTTGATGTGTTTTTGACACATATTTGGATGTTGATATGACATCAATGTTATACTGATGTCAATTAGATGTCATTTTTACATCAAAGTAGTCAACTGACATCAAATCTGGCTTTTTGATGTGTTTTTGACACATATTTGGATGCTGATATGACATCAATGTTATACTGATGTCAATTAGATGTCATTTTTACATCAATGTAGTCAACTGACATCAAATCTGCCTTTTTGATGTGTTTTTGACACATTTTTGGATGTTGATATGACATCAAGGTTATACTGATGTCAATTAGATGTCATTTTTACATCAATGTAGTCAACTGACATCAAATCTGTCTTTTTGATTTGTTTTTGACACATTTTTGGATGTTGATATGACATCAAGGCTATACTGATGTCAATTAGATGTCATTTTTACATCAATGTAGTCAACTGACATCAAATCTGCCTTTTTTGATGTGTTTTTGACACATTTTGGATGTTGATATGACATCAAGGTTATACTGATGTCAATTAGATGTCATTTTTACATCAATGTAGTCAACTGACATCAAATCTGTCTTTTTGATTTGTTTTTGACACATTTTTGGATGTTGATATGACATCAAGGCTATACTGATGTCAATTAGATGTCATTTTTACATCAATGTAGTCAACTGACATCAAATCTGCCTTTTTTGATGTGTTTTTGACACATTTTGGATGTTGATATGACATCAAGGTTATACTGATGTCAATTAGATGTAATTTTTACATCAATGTAGTCAACTGACATCAAATTTGCCTTTTTGATGTGTTTTTGACACATTTTTGGATGTTGATATGACATCAAGGTTATACTGATGTCAATTAGATGTCATTTTTACATTAATGTAGTCAATGTTTTTTATTTATTTTTGATGTTGTTTTGACATCTAAGTGCCGTCTGGGAATGTTTTGAATATTTTAAACACTTGAATATGTGTGGGGCAACATGGTGGCTCAGTGGTTAGCACTTTAGCCTCACAGCAGAAAGGTCACTGGTTCAAGTCCTAGTACTGGCTTGGCCAGTTGGCATTGCTGTGTGAAGTTTGCATGTTCTCCCTGTGTTGGCGTAGGTTTCCTCCGAGTGCTCCGGTTTCCCCCACAGTCCAAACACATGCACTATAGGTAAATTGAATAAACTAAATTGGCCATACTGTATGAGTGTGAATGAGTGTGTATGGGTGTTTCCCAGTACTGGGTTGCATCTGGAAGGGCATTCTCTGTGTAAAACATATAAGTTGGCGGTTCATTCCGTAGTGGCAACCCCTGATGAATAAAGTGACTTAAGTCAAAAGAAAATGAATGAACGAATGGATATTTGTGTATGCATGATTTTATTTTAAATTGGTTGGACAATTTATTAATTGATATCAAAACGATCAGAATTTTTGACATGATTTTGGACATATTTTTGGATGTTTGATTTTAACAATGTTGGTCAATTTATAGTAGAATTATATTTAAAAAAAATCACAAAAGCTTAAACCAAACATCACTCAGGAGTCAGAACATACCGTTCTATGTACCTTTTGCTACATTGTGCTCATCAGAATAACGTCACACCCCTCTCACAAACCCATTGTTTCAATTTTTCCCAGTCTTTGGCATGTTTTAAAGTGCACGGCATTACTCAGAACAGCTCAATGGCCAGTTTTTCCCAAATCATGTTTTGCCCGAGGACAGCATCACTACTGCAGTATCTATTTCCAGCAACACTGGATCTCTGCTATAAAGACTAGTGTAATTTCACCCGCAGAGGATTACTCCATTGCTGGACGTGAAAGACGCTCACCTTTGATGTGTCGCATCTCACCATTCATGAAACTCTGCCTGCGTGACAAACAGTAACTGCTCTGTTTCTCACCTGCGTGTGGAAAATCAGCCACAGGATGTGATGCAAGATCTACTAAAGAGGGTGAATTGAAAACTTTAATGTATTATTGGCTTTTAATTGCTGATGTGTGAACAGCTTGTAAACAAAGAACTGGTCTCTTCATGTGTTTCTTTTTTTATCTGATAGCTATCTAGTGTTTCCACGTACACCTGCCCACATAAATGCGTCTCCATTGAATACATATGATTCTGATCTTCAAATCCTGAGCTATGCATGTAATTTTAACTAGGTTGCGTTGACTAAAGCAGCATATACACTGCATTTTATTCAATTAATATTATCATGTACATAAATGTGAGATATATATGTTATTTGGCATTCAAATGATTTTTATATTTAGGCTGTAAAATATCATTACATGTACACAAGGTGGGCTGCGATTACTTTCATTACAGACGACATAAAACAACTATTTTTGTCATATAGATACGTGTAAGACACACGAAAAAAGTTCAATAAAACAAAACGAACATCTTAAAATGTCACCTGTGGCCTTCTTGCTTATGCATTTGCACTTGTATATCTGACAGTCATATACAGTCATAGACAGTCAGAATTATTAGCCCCCATTTATTTTTCCCCCAATTTCTGTTTAACGGTGAGAAGATTTTATCAACACATTTCTAAACTTTTTAATAACTCATTTCTAATAACTTATTTATTTTATCTTTGCCATGATGACAGTAAATAATATTTGACTAGAAATTTTTCAAGACACTACTATACAGCTTAAAGTGACATTTAAAGGCTTAACTGGGTTAATTAGGGTAATTAGGCAAGTTATTGTATAATGATGGTTTGTTCTGTGGACTATCGAAAAAATAGCTTAAAGGGGCTAATAATTTTGACCTTAAAATGTTCTTAAAAAAATTAAAAACTGCTTTTATTCTAGCCGAAATAAAACCGAAAAGTCATCTTTTCCATCAAGCAAATGATTGATTTGCGACGTCACCGACCAGAGCGTTAGGTGGCAGTAACTCACCAAAGGTTTGTTGTCGACCATCGTAAAACAGGAAGAAGAAATCGTCATACTCGCCATCATATGGATTTACCTTCATCGGCTAGACACCGGTCTTACAGCTCCGTGAATGTTGGTGCCGTGACTTACTGATCTGCGATCTGTAAATGTAGCTTGTGTGGACGCTACTGCGCTACTTGAGTCAAAAAATAGCTTTGCTACTGAAAAGCAACTGGATTTATAGAGTAGCGACGCTACCACCACGCTACTGAGAAATGTAGTTAAGCTACTAGCGTCACTACTTGTAGCGACGCTACTGCCAAACACTGCTTATATTCATTTTACAGCTCTCTGCTCCTTCTGTGTGTCAACAAATGTCTCAGTCATGTCTATTTTTACCGCTTCTAGTATAAGAATCTGAGATAAAGCCGATATCTGTGAGCGGTAAAGTTTTCCTCTGGGATTACATGTTGATCAGTTTTGTTTTGCTCATTCTCACCATCAAGAACTTTAATCAAATGTGAAGTCGGAGTCTATCATGAGGCTCTCATGAGACCTGCTTAAAGTGGAGAATATGTGTGTTACTGCCGCCGATCCTCACAAACACACACCCATATAGACTTAAGAGCGACCAGCTGTGCTGTACACCACTTAAATTAGCCCCTCGCTTGTGAATAAATGAGTTGTGAAATTTAAAAAGTCAGAGTAAAACGGCACATTGCTTTTGAGAGATTTATACTTTCACTCAGGAATGTTTGCTATGCTAATAAAACAAACAACTCATGCTAAACACACCGACACACACAATGCTAAGGTGTGCTGCTGGTTGTTGTGTTATGAGTGGTTGCTAGTGGGTTGCTAGGATGTTTAGCAGGGTTGCTAGCATATTATAAGTAGGGATGGTATCGTTTTTATATTCATACCAATATCGCTTATCGATACCGGTTCTGTGGTGCGTTTCCCAAACAACGACATAACTCCCGGCTGAACTATCATAGTACGTTGCATCTTTTGGGAAAAGAACGATGTAGTGATGAGTGTTTCCCAAAACCGTAGTTTCTCTGTCGCAGATCCGTCGTTTCATCCACATTAGTTATATCGTCAAACGTCCAAAATGATGGTCTGAACGGGGTGGAGTAATTACCCTTTTAAAGAAAAAACATTTTTTGTGCAAATTATATTGTTTTACACACACACGCATTTAAAAAAAATGTAATATTAGTTTTGGTAAAAACATGCACTCGTTTTCCATATTAATTTAAAATATTTATAAACGCCACATATACACTGTAAAAGTTAAATGAACTTAAACTGTTTGAGGAAACCGATTGCGGCAAACTATTTAAGTTTTGAAACAAAATGGTTTGAGTACTGTAAATATACACGTATACAGTTGAAGTCAGAATTATTAGCCCCCCTGTTTATTTTTTTCTCCAATTTCTGTTTAACGGAGAGAAGATTTTTTCAACACATTTCTAAACAATAGTTTTAATAACTCATTTCTAATAACTGATTTATTTTATCTTTGCCATGATGACAGTAAATAATATTTGACTAGATGTTTTTCAAGACACTTCTATACAGCTTAAAGTGACATTTAAAGGCTTAACTAGGTTAATTAGGTTAACTAGGCAGGTTAGGGTAATTAGGCAAGTTATTGTATTATGATGGTTTGTTCTGTAGAAAAACATGTAGCTTAAAGAGGCTAATAGTTTAGACCTTAAAATGGTTCATAAAAATATTAAAACTGTTTTTATTCTAGCCGAAATAACACAAATAAGACTTTCTCCAGATGACAAAATATTATCAGACATACTGTGAAAATGTCCTTGCTCTATTAAACATCATTTAAGAAATATTTTAAAAAGAAAAAAATTCAGAGGGGGGCTAATAATTCTGACTTCAACTGTACATAAATTATTATTATTATTTTATTATTATTATAATAATTTTTATTATTATTTTTATTTTATTATTATTTTTATTATTATTAAGTAGGATATTGTTTATTTTTTATTTTATTGAAAAGTCCACTTTACAATTCGACACATTCAAACTGCAGAAATGTTTTAAACCAACAGACCCATGTCATAAAGGCCTACAGTACAGATACATTTCTTAATAAATAATTAATGTATGCTATATATTTTTGTTTTCATAAGCTTTAGAGATGTAAAAGTAAATTCCGCTTTTAAATAATAGGTCACCTATGGCTTTCGTCATGAGCCACAGCTGCATTCAAAATGGCATAAATGTTTTCAAAGTGCACTGCGAAGGGAATGCGATTGTCAATATGAAGATCGCTAAAACTGAACTGTTAAAATACTTTGAAAGTATTTCATATTGTGAAAGAGGTTTAATATTTATTAATTATGTTGTAAACATTACCATTTCTTGAGTGAGTTCACTATTCCGTGCTTCTGAAAGGCTGGATTTAAACTTCTATCGTGTTTGTTCGTCTAGTGCAAACAGACAAATTGCTTGTCACTGCATATCTCGTCATGTAGCGTGTTATTGGGAAACAGGTTTACAATGTAACCTGCTCACCTAATATTTACGATCGTAATATTTATAATATTTGTTAATTAAACACCTCATGTGGAACTCTGAATCTGCCTCTCATTTCGGAGGCTGCTATTGCTATTGCATTTTGGTCAAGGACACACACTTTGAGAGCCTTTCTGACTGAATGAATGAAATACGTGGTTTTCCATCAAGGTAACCCGGGGTGCTGAAATATAACTGGCTAAACTGGCATTGGGGGCGATTTAAAAAAACAAAAACAAAGACATTCTGGCACGTAACTCACATTTTCAAAGCAGAATATCTGACTTCAGCATTGTTTTTCAGATAAACAAGTATGTTCTCTTAGCATGTTTCTTAAATATCTGCAAACATGTTATTTTTATGCTTTAGGAGGGTTAAAAACTTTCAAACAGCACCTATAAATTAAGTGGTTTTGCCAGTTTTCATTTTATCTTGCTGCAGGCGAAATTGGCCTGATCACCTGATGATGACTGCTGATGATGTTTAACTTTAGCTGGGTGTAGATTTGCGTAGTCTGGTTGAGTGTTTTGCGTCTGTTGTTTTATCACCGATGAGGCTATCAGAAGGAAACTGACACGCTCACAAACACACACACACACACATACACACACACACACTGACAGACATTTCCTCTCAACGCCTGATCACCTCTGAGGGCTTGATTACGTTTACACAGCCAGATGTCACAGTGATGTCTGACGCTACACAAACACACATTGCCCCCTAACACGGACAACTCAACTGCCCTGGTGCAGTTCATAGTCAACTAAAAACAGACAACATAAAATACAATTAAAGTGTGTGCTTTTTTACACTTTCAACCTTACTTTAGTGTGTAATGTTGCTGTGTGAGGATGAAAAGAGTGTTTATAAGAAGATTTATAACTAAATGGCTGTTGTTATCATTGAAAAAAGCCAGACGTAAACACTAAAGAGCTTTCTTTTACAAAAATAACCACATGGATGTACTTTATCCCACTTATTAAACAACTACTTGCCACAAAATGTAAAATTTTACCACAAAACTATTCTGAGCTGAAATAGTTTATAAATTTTTAACTAAAGGCAAAGCTGACCAGATCGAAAATGGCTGAATGGAGCATACACTAACCTACATATTATTTAGTCACAAGATGGCGCCAAACAGCGGCGTGACAGACAAGCGTATAAATATGGCAACCCGGGCTCATTCTGAAAACGTACCACTATATACATTTCTGGAGGACGTCAAATACGTCCCAGGAGTATGTTGTTTTGCAGTTTTTGTTTGCGTGAATTCACCAGAGGCCGCTGTGTATGCTTCTCGCGAGTGCCATTTGCGCCTGCCGTTCTCACGTAAATCCACCAGAGGCTACTGTCGACTGACTGACTGACCAATCAACTGACCCACCCTCCTCCTTCCCTAAACCCAATCAATAGTGTTTTCAAAAACACAGATTGACCAGCTCACCCATTTCCCTTAACCCAACCGACAATTTTAAAAAGCAATCCAGAAAAAGAAAAGCCCTCACCTGATTTTTTACCACGTTTTAAGATTTTACCACATTCTCACCCTGTTATTTACTAGTTTATTTTTTGTCTTGCTCGCTTTCTGGAACTTTTCTTCGCCAGACTTGAACCCTGTCGTCATGGTCAACTCCGCTCTGCGTCTCAAGTACACGATGCAACGTACACGGTGAGCTACTAGAAAAACTGGTAACAGCGGGAAAGCCGTCCATATGGAGGTAAGCGGTCAACTGGTAAGCGTGGGAACGAAACGGCGTTCATTTTAAAGATGAAATGCAGCCATACGTACTTCTGGCTACATAATTCGCGATCTCCAGAAATGTATATAGGGCTACGTTTTCTGAATCAGCCTATATTCAATCATGGATGTGAACATACCCACTGACGGTCAAGATGATTCTTAGTACTCGAATGAGCATGTCTTATTAAGCACTGCGGCTGCTATCTGGGAATAACATGCCTTGGAATGTCACGACTGACCAATCAGAATCAAGTATTCCAGTCAGTCTTGTAATAAAACCACAAAGCACTGTTTCTGAACTTCTTCAAACATCTTTTTCCAAGAACATAGAAACTTCTTCCTGGAACATACATGCACATGTCACAATATCCACAATTTAAATAATTCCAGCTCAAGAAGGTGAAGCCTGAAGGAGTTGCTTGAGTATTTTGTTGTCACCGCTATTTCAAAGAAGTCATATACTGATACACGTGATTCCTTTCTCAACAATTTGATACACAGAGACTTCAAGAACATTAGGACTCAATGACTACAGACCTGTTGACTTAACATCTGTGGCCATGAAGTCATTCGAAAGACTGGTGCTAGCATATTTGAAGAACATCACTGGACCCCTGCTGAACCCCCTGCAGTTTGCCTTTAGAGCTAACCGATCTGTGAATGATGCAGTCAACATGGGGGTCTCTCCACACCACTACCAGTGTGCAGCATCCATTATTTTTAAACCCGGAAGATGAAATTAGCTGACAAAAGCTCAAAATTATCCAGGTTTATCCACAATTAAAGCGACATGTGCTAGTTGTCTTAACTGACGCTCAACACACAAATCTGTTAAAATTTTTTAAAAAGTATAAATAAAACAATAAAACATATTACTGACCATTTAACTATTTATTTACAATGAAACGGCTCCAAATGAACATATTTAGTAATTTTGGGATTTTTAAAAAAAAAAAGGGGGGGGGGGGTGGTTGTCCCTTATTATGGTGGGCATATCCCTTATTTTCACATCCCAATGTTGTAAATCCCAATAACAGGTATGGTCCATATTGACATGATAGCATCACACAGTTGCTGCAGATTTGTCGGCTGCACATCCATGATGCGAATCTACCATTCCACCACATCCCAAAGGTGCTCTATTGGATTGAGCTCTGATGACTGTGGAGGCCATTTGAGTTCAGTGAACTCATAGTCATGTTTAAGAAACCAGTCTGAGATGATTCACGCTTTATGACATGCTGTGTTATCTTGCTGGAAGTAGTACACTGTGGTCATAAAGGGATGGACGTGGTCAGCAACAATACTCAGGTAGGCTGTGGCATTGACACGATGCTCAATTGGTACTAATGGGCCCAAAGTGTGCCAAGAAAACATCCCCCACACCATTACACCACCAACACCAGCCTGAACCGTTGATACAAGGCAGGATGGATCCATGCTTTCATGTTGTTGACACCAAATTTTGACCCTAACATCCGAATGTCGCAGCAGAAATGGAGACTCATCAGACCAGGCAACGTTTCTCCAATCTTCTATTGCCCAGTTTTGGTGAGCCTGTGCCAATTGTAGCCTCAGTTTCCTGTTCTTAGCTGACAAGAGTGGCACCCGGTGTGGTCTTCTGCTGCTGCAGCCCATCTGCCTGAAGGTTGGACGTGTTGTGTGTTCAGAGATGCTCTTCTGCAGACCTCGGTTGTAACGAGTGGTTATTTGAGTTACTGTTGCCTTTCTATCAGCTGGAACCAGTTTGCTGATTCTCCTCTGACCTCTGGCATCAACAAGGCATTTGCGCCCACAGAACTGCCGCTCTCTGAATATTTTCTCTTTTTCTGTCTGTAAACCCTAGAGATGGTCGTGCGTGAAAATCCCAGTAGATCAGCCATTTCTGAAATACTCAGACCAGCCCATCTGGCACAAACAACAATGCCACATTCAAAGTCATGTAAATCACCTTTCTTCCCCATTCTGATGCTCGGTTTGAACTGCAGCAGATCGTCTTGACCATGCCCACATGCCTAACTGCATTGAGTTGCTGCCATGTGATTGGCTGATTAGAAATTTGCGTTAACGAGCAGTTGGACGGGTGTACCTAATAAAGTGGCCGGTGAGTGTATGTTCATGTTTATGCAGTCAGAAAGACATATATAAGGAGATTAGGCAGAAAAGGTTTTAATATGCATGTAAATTATTTGTCTGTTGCCAGAAACGAGAAACGAGTTATACTGAGAAACGAGGAAAAAAGTTGTAACGGCTCCGCCCTAATCTGTAAAGTGGGCAAGGAGCAGTAGCTCATTTGCATTTTAAGAGACACACAAAAAAACTATGTGTTTATACCTTCACCAATAGGTGAAATTTCAACATGGAGAAATAAATTATCCATGAAATAGTTATAGGGACAGTTCACCCAATTTTTTTCCATATAATTTAATGAACGAATATTGGAAATAAAAACAACCACTGAGCAGGAACAAAAAAAAAACTATGGAAGTCAATAGCTGTTTTCCCCCCAACATTCTTCAGTATATGTTCATTTGTGTTCAACAGAAGAAAGAACAAGGAGGATCAGCAAAAAAAGTGGCAGAACATTTAATTGGATGAATTTGGGTGAATTTTCTATGCAAAGAAAGTGCTCAGAACAAAAGGAAGCTGTATCAAATGTGTTTGCAATCTGACAAGCAGCAAACATTTG
Organism: Danio aesculapii; assembly: GCF_903798145.1. Taxonomy (NCBI): domain Eukaryota; kingdom Metazoa; phylum Chordata; class Actinopteri; order Cypriniformes; family Danionidae; genus Danio; species Danio aesculapii. The sequence continues at coordinate 9,223,249 of NC_079439.1, forward strand.
CCATCTAAGAGAAACATTTGAGACATTAATTATAAAGTCTGATTAGAAAAGCACCAGACACAAACAACCACACACACACACACACACACACACACACACACACACACACACACACACATACACACACACACACACACGTGTCTGAATCAAGATGCCGTGTGGCCTTAAAAAGGAAAGGATGTCAGTGCGAGACACCAGACAAACACAAAAACACACACAGAGGAAACAGGAAGACCCTTATCTCCACATGGGCTCCAGATGAGCAATAGCTAATTAACTTGCTGTGCGTAAAACACTGAAAACACATTGTGCATCTTTCCGATTGCCCCCATAATACGTGAAAACAAACCAAAAGCTATTTAATAACAGATATGACTCTGTTGGTTATATATAGCCTTTTGAAAACACAAGCATATGCGTTGATCCTGTTATATAGGATGTGTGTTTTCATTTGCTGTGTCAAGGGAAACTTTTACGTCAATATGTGGGTTAATTGCTCTCAGATTTCAAGGTGTCAGGACACATTTAAAAGGGGATTACAGCCAAAAGCACCATTCCTTAATGGACTGTTAATTCAGTTTGTTTTATTAGAGTAGCTAATTTCATTTAAGGGGTTTATAGATTAGTATTTCTGCTCTTGTGTGGTTCATTAAGACAGACTACAACTTTAATTTACTTTTACATTAAGCATTTTGCGCATGTTGATAAGCGTAATTTGCATATGCTTTCAGTAAGCTATTAACAATAATGCAATATTATATATATCCTACGAAGTTCAAAAAGATTTAACATTTAAATGGAAATGCCATAAAACCTTTGATTGATCTGTGAATGCACATGGTAAACTAAAAAGAACGTACTTTAATGACAAATGTTATTATAAACAGTGAAGATTTATACATTTTTTGTTAATTTTTGTTAATTTTACCCTTCACAAAAGACTTGAATTATTAGCAGATGGACAATTGTATAATAGATTGCTATATTATTGTATATGATGACATGAGACACCTATACTGTTCTGTCATTGTCAATCTTTAAATAAACATAAATAAATAAATAAAAAATAAAAATAAACAGTGAAGATTGCACTTTATTGAATTTTCCTAAAATTATCAAATGAAATTTATTCATTTATTCAATATTCAATTTAAATATATTTTATTTTACAAACATTTGGTATTTGTGTCTAATGACAATCCAAATATATGTAATGATGAATTGCATGAATAAAATAAACATTTTACACATTTGATAAACAACTAAAAGTCTGTTCCCTTACTTTCTTAAGTATTTTCTTAATATTCATTTCTTAACATTTTCTTATATTTAATATACTATATTATATACTAGACATGGGACGATAACCGCTTTCAAGGTATACCGGGGTTTTGGAAACGTCAAGGTTTTAAAATCGCCAAAATGTTCTGCTTCACAGTTCCTAAGGTATGTGTAAGATTTTTTATTTAGGTTATTTTTTTAATTTAGGACAATAGTAAATTGTAAATTAAATTGTAAATAAATCTGTGTTTTGAAGACAGCAGAAGTCAATGATTCATTTGAATTATTTAGCCTGAATTTATCCAAAATATTATAAATGTTTCTCAAAAAATATATATATTGTGTTCAAAGAGAAAAAAGTAGTTTTTTACCCAGACATTTAAATAGAATATATTTTAGAGTAGCTATCACAATACCGTGAAACCGTGATATTTTTATCCAAGGTTATCATACTGTCAGAATCTTTAGCGGCCCTTGCCTATTATATACTTCACATTTTATTATATGTTATGTACATACTGTATTGATGTGTTATGCATTTAATGCAAGTGAATGCAAATTATAAAAATACTGTCTTTATTTATTAAATGACTAATATTCTGAATTAATTTCAAAACAATTATAATGTTTAATTACACAATATTCCATATCTGTGATTATTGACAATTAAAATCACTTTATAACAAACTAAACTAGATAAACAATAATTCATAGTAGTAAACTAAAGTAGCTTCTGCAAACTTCATATACAGTATTTTATATCAACTAATAGTATATAATATAGCCATATAGTTCATTTACTAGTATCATTTCATTTATATATATATATATATATATATATATATATATATATATATATATATATATATATATATATATATATATATATATATATATATATATATATACATATAATATTGATATATTAAGCTTGTTAGGTAACTGACTCTAAAACTAATTATGCAAATGTAATATTCATTTAAACCAGAATGATTCATTTCATTATTAAGGCTATTCTCTCATTATTAAACATACCAAACTATTTAACGCCATTAAAACGGTTGTTGCTAGAAGGAATACAGCTTATTAAATTACCCATTCATTGTATTTTTTAAAAGTCTACCTTTACCAAAATCACAGTAATGTAAAAAACAGTAATTTAACGAGTAATATTCAGATTACTTATTAAAATACCCATTAAATAGCGTTTTATTAACATCTACCCCTACCCCAACCCTAAACCCAAGCCTCACAGTAATGTAAAAATATAATTAATATTGTATTATTGTAAATATAATTACTGTTGTCACAAAAAGTATGCTATACTGATGTGAGTATCCGTAGCTATATCCATTCTACTTTACCCAGTAAAACCAATGCATTAAATGCAATGTTAAATTATTAGCCCCCCTTTGAATTTTTTTTCTTTTTTAAATATTTCCCAAATTATGTTTAACAGAGCAAGCAAATTTTCACAGTATGTCTGATAATATTTTTTCTTCTGGAGAAAGTTTTATTTTGGCTAGAATAAAAGCAGTTTTTAATTTTTTAAAAACCATTTTAAGGTCAAAATTATTAGCCCCTTTAAGCTAAGCTTTTCAACTGTCTACAGAACAAACTGTCATTATACAATAACTTGCCTAGTTGACCAAATTAACCTAGTTAAGCCTTTAAATGTCACTTTAAGCTGTATAGAAGTGTCTTGAAAAATACCTAGTATAATATTATTTACTGTCATCATGACAAAGATAAAATAAATCAGTTATTAGAAATGAGTTATTAAAACTATTATGTTTAGAAATGTGTTGAAGAAATCTTCTATCCGTTAAACAGAAATTGAAAATTAACAGGGATTTATTTTTTATATATTTTACATAAATATTGTTTATAGTATATTGTAGTGTATATATATATATATATATATATATAAACAATAGTACATATTGAGTATATAATATAGTCTTTTAGTTCATCTATCATTTCATTTATATATTTTGTAATATATATCAAATATTGACATATTAAGCATTTTAGGTAACTGAAACTAATTATGCAAATGTATTATTTTTATATACACCAGAATGTTTAATTTCATTATTAACGCCTCATTATTATTATTAATCTTATTAATTTCTCAACAGTAGGCTAAACAATAAAAATAAACTATTTAAAGCTACGCCATTACATGATTGTTGCTAGACGGAATACAGCTTATTTATATAATCTATTAAATTACCCATCAATTGTATTTTATTAACGTCTACCCCTACCCCAACCCAACCGTAATTTACATTATTCAGATTATTTATTAAAGTACACATTAAATAGTATTTTATTAACGTCTACCCCTATCCCAACCCGCACAGCAATGTAAAAATATCATTATTATTGTATTATTGTAAATATAATTATTGTTATCACAAAAAATATGCTATATAGACGCGATCATCCGCAGCTGTATCCCTTCTAGACTTTACTCAGTAAAACCGATACATTTTCCTCAACAGTAGATGATGTGATAATTCGAACGTGTTCAAACATTCGAAATTTCTCATTACTGTTATACATGTGTTCCATTTTAATACATACACACACTTGCTTATTTGTATCACTACGACTATGTAGTTGGTTTTTATACGTTCAATTTATCGTAAACATTGCAAATACATTTGTAACGCCAATAGTAAAACTGAATCGAATTGAACTGAAAGAACTGAACGAATCGTGACTCACTGTACGGGTCGTCTTCGCTCTTGGTGCCGTTGACTTTCCCGTCCTTCCCGATCCTAAGGAAGAACTTCTGAAAGGAGAAGAGTCTCCTCTGGCGCACGTCGCCCTGGAGGTGCACGTAGCTGCGCGCATGCCGGCCGGAGGTGGAGGTGGATGCGGAGCTGGAGACCCGGAGGCATGCGCCGCGGCAGGTGACGGAGACCGCAAGAAAATAAACGACACACACCGACCAACACGCAGACACACTCTTACTCACTGTCCATCTCCTCATGGTACTCCTCATGGGACATGCTGCTCAACCAATGTGCACTGAAGCCTCTCGCTCCACAGAAGTCCACACAAAACCGCTGAAGAAACCATGAAGCTGTGGAGTCAAGCAGTGTCTTCTGATGGTGAGTGCTTTAATAATCCCATTTAGGAAGCATTATCATGAAAGCAAGCAAGTGTCCAGGCAAGCAAGTGTCTTTTCCAAGTGTCAGAATGAGTTTGTTTGTGGCATCATGGGTGAAATGCTTCACAGAAATGCTGCTGTCTACTCCTCCTCCTTTCTCCCTTACTCCTATCTGTCATTTTCAGTCCCTTCCTCCATACTTAGACTCTCGCCCCTCCTCATTGCCCACAATTCCACCCTGTCCAGGTCTGTAGAGGTGCAGGGTTTGGCTGATAGGGCTTTTGTGAATGGCTGTTATCTGAAGCTCTTTGATAGTGGGCTGGGAAAGCAGCAGGGATGATTGGGGAGATGAACAAACCCGAACCAGAGGCCACTCTTGATTGGTCCCATCTGATGATAAGAAGCGTTGGGTTCGATAAAGCTGTAGAATAGTCATGCTTTGCCTTTGCTTTCCGTCGTGGATTGATTCTAGTTCATCTCGTATAACTTACAGGGTTCATGGAAAACCTGGAAATTTTGACATGGCATTTTCCAGGCCATGGAAAAGTTTTGGAAACACAGAAAGTTCTTGGTAAATTTGTTGAACAAATATCTGTTTAATTAGGCTATAGCTTAGGTTAGTCGTCTGTACTTCTTTTCTGTTCTTCTTGCGCTCACACATTATTAGTGCGGTGTAAGCATCATCTAAATCAATTTTACATAGATATAAAAATAACTAAAAACTAAAAGTTGCATAATCAATTTGAATATGCACTGTTTTTCTTATTATTTACCACGTCTACGTAGACGTTACATGAAACATTAGGTCATGAAAAGTGACTTTGGAAGACAAGAATTAGATCTAGAATGTTCAAATCTATGAAAATTCTACAAATAGGAATTTAAATGACAAAGAAATTCTAGTTATTAGTTTAAAAAAAATGTCTGTAAAATATAAACTCACTGGTCACTTTATTAGGTAGACCTGTCAAATTGCCAATCAAGCAAATTTCTAATCAGCCAATCACATGGCAGCAACTCAATGCATTTAAGCATGTGGGCATGATCAAGATGATCTGCTGCAGTTCAAACCGAGCATCAGAATGGGGAAGAAAGGTGATTTAAGTGACTTTGAACGTGGCATGGTTGTTGGTGCCAGACGGGCTGGTCTGAGTATTTCAGAAACTGCTGATCTACTGGGATTTTCCCGCACAACCATCTCTAGGGTTTACAGAGAATGGTCAGAAAAAGAGAAAATACTCAGTGAGCGGCAGTTCTGTGAGCACAAATGCCTTGTTGATGCCAGAGGCCAGAGGAGAATGGCCAGACTGGTTCCAGCTGATAGAAAGGCAACAGTAACTCAAATAACCACTCATTACAACCGAGGTCTGCAGAAGAGCATCTCTGAATGCACAACACGTCCAACCTTGAGGCAGATGGGCTACAGCAGCAGAAGACCACACCGGGTGTCACTCCTGTCAGCTAAGAACAGGAAACTGAGGCTACAATTCACACAGGCTCACCAAAACTGGGCAATAGAAGATTGGAGAAACGTTGCCTGGTCTGATGAGTCTCAATTTCTCCTGCGATATTCGGGATGATAGGGCCAAAATTTGGCATACACAGCATAAAAGCATGGATCCATCCTGCCTTTTATCAAAAGTTCAGGCTGCTGGTAATGGTGTAATGGTGTGGGGGATATTTTCTTGGCACACTTTTGGCCCATTTGTACCAATTCAGCATCGTGTCAACGCCACAGCCTACCTGAGTATTGTTGTTAACCATGTCCATGCCTTTTTGCCCATTCTCATGGCTACTTTCAGCAGATCAACGTGCGAGAATCATCTTCTTGAACATGACAATGAGTTCACTGTACTCAAATGGCCTCCACAGTCACCAGAAATCAATCCAATAGAGCACCTTTGGGATGTAGTGGAATGGAAGATTTACATCATGAATGTGCAGCCAACAAATCTTCAGCAACTGCGTGATGCTATCATGTCAATATGGAGCAAAATCTCTGAGGAATATTTCCAGTACCTTGTTGAATCTATGCCACAAAGGCAGTTCTGAAGGCAAAAGGGGGTCCAACCCGGTACTAGTAAGGTGTACCTAATAAAGTGGCCGGTGAGTGTAGAATCTAATGAAATATATTATTTGTATGCTTCAAACTACTTTTGTTCTTCTGCAGAACACAAAAGCAGATGTTTCAAACAGTGATACAACTGCTTGAGTCCATATGTGACTGTTCACAGTGAGCAAAAATACAAAATAAATGAATAATACAGTACATAAATACATAGAAATCACATACAAACTTACACAAAAGATGAACTGGAAATGCCATTAAATGCACTCTAAAAATGCTAGGTTATGTTTTTAAAAACTCAGTTCTGGGTGTAATATGGACTAAACCAAAATACATGTTTTTCAATTAAATTTTTAGGATCAAATTTAAACCAATGTTTGGTTTTTGTCCATATTTTACCCAATTTGGGTTTATTTAACCCAGCATTTGGTTAACGGGGAAAAATGACATAAAAGCATCATAACGGAATCCTAAAAGTGGTGCATCACCTGAGAATTTGGAGAAAAAAAGTCAGAATTGGGTGATGTAAACAGCATTTTTTTTTCTCTCAAAATGGTCAGCATTTATCAAATTACAAGTCATAAACTCTTTTTTGAGAAATAAAGTCACAATTGTACAATTCCTCAATTATAAAAAGTTCTCACATTTGTTTCTTTCATTTTATTGTTGAGAAAATCAACAATCTCTGAGGAAAAAAAGCAGAATTAAGACATAAACTTATCTATCTTATCGTTATTTATCTTAGTTAGATTCATTTATTAAACTCAGAATTGATATAAAGTCAGAATTATACCTTTGTCTTCACAATTTTGAGTTCACGTTAGTTGAATTTTTATATTTTTATCATTTTCATGTATTTTTTTAGAAAAAGGTCAGAATTGCAAAAAGTCCTGTAACTTGCAATTGTGCAAAATACAATACTGAAATAAATGAAGAACTTCAAGAAATGAACTCAGAATTGCATAGAAAAAACACTTTCGTTACTCAGCAGGCACACAATGTCATAAGACGTTAATATTAAGTTAGATTCAGGTCTTGATGTCGGGTGATTTAATGTAAATTCAATGTAATTCGGTAAATTCAATGTCCAGCCAGCGTCTAAGGACAACGCTATTTTGGCGTCCAATAACGACGCAAAATGAGGTTGATATTTGGTTGATTTTAGGTTGTGTTTGAAAGTGACCAAAATCCAACGACGAGCCAACATCTTAAACTAGCGTCATATTGACATCAAATACTGACATTTATTTGTCAGGAATGGCAACCAAAATCCAGCGTCTGATAGACGTCAAAGTGGTAACGTCCATGCAACGTCAAGCTGTAACATCATTAGACGTTGATATTTTGTTGTTTTTAGCTTGCATTGGATCCAACATCTGTCCGATGTTAGACACTGACGTCAGTCTGATGTTGGGTTCTGATGTCAACCTGATTTTCATTTCCACCCAAAAAGGGTACAACATCAATCTGACGCCATGTTGACATCCTGTGCCTGCTGGGTAAATTCTTTAACCCATGTGCACATGGCCTTCCATATCTAAAAAACACTTTCATTCCCCAGCAGGCACACAATGTCATAAGACGTTAATATTAGGTTAGATTTAGGTTGTGATGTCAGGTGACCAAAATTCAAAATCTAGTCAGCATCTAATGATGTTGATATTTGGTTGATTTTAGGTTGTGTTTGAAAATGACCAAAATACAACATCGAGCCAACATCTCAAACCAACATCATATTGGCATCAAATACTGACATTTATTCATCAGGCAACCAAAACCAATCGTCTGACAGACGTCATAGTGGTAACGTCCACACATCGTCAAGCTGTAACATCATTAGACATTGATATTTAGTTGTTTTTAGGTTGTGTTGGATCCAATGACTGTCCGATGTTAGACACTGACGTCAGCCTGACGTTGGGTTCTGACGTCAACCCGATTTTCATTTCCACCAAAAAAAGAAAAAACGTGCTGGGTAAATTCTTTAACCCATGTGCACATGGCCTTCCATATCTAACTACCCTTTGGATGCCATCAAAGTCTATTTAGTCCATTAGTTTTGGTTTTTAATTCAGAAATATTTGTCAATCCATAAAATCTCATGCAAAACAAAAACTCAACACCCCTCCAAAGTGAAAAAGTTGTGTGACTTCCACCCAAATCACATTGATCCCCAAACACCAGAGCTATTACATAGTATTGATGAACTCAGATGTGTTTCCAGTGACCATTGCCTTGTGTGTTTTTGTTTATCTGTCAGCACTCAAACATGACTATCTTATCTGCACTTCCTGCTTTGTTCCCCTTAAAAGCCTTTTTTTTTGCTGGATTCTTCGCTGGAAATGAGGCTGGATTATTGCCTCTCTTACAAATCACACCAATAATGTGTTTACTTGGTCCTAAAATATGCCATCATAAAAAGTCATAGTGCCGTAAACCTTATCCCAGTCACACATTCCGGCATTTTAATGTGCTGTGAGTGCGCAACATGCCTCTCTTTCTGCGAGGCTTTCTTTTCGTAACCCACGGATAAAACTCAAATAAAGTCAAATGAAGCGGTAGCCAACAACTGCTCCGTATGCCATCTCTCCGTCATGGATTTTATTTGAAAAAACACGCAATAGTCGGTGCAATTGAAATGTGGCCTTTGCAGACATCACATGTAATATAAGAAAGATTTAGAGGACTTGTGCAGAAGCCAGAGTTTTATTCTTCTCTGTGATCTGGGTTTTAGCTGTTAGTTTTATCTCTATAGATCTATCTGACAGTAATGCTCCTGAATCCAAGAGCAGAGATAGAAACAGCACAGTTACATGTGTTCCAATGAGAGACTTATGACAAATAACAACGCGCTTATACACAATATTGATTTGCAGCACCACTATTTTTTTTGACAGGCTAGCCAATGTATGCATAATTAGTTTATATTATAGTCTTATATAATATTTAAAATATTTTTGATTTAAGCAACCCAGGCTTACTGGAAATATGTCAGCATACATAAAAAAAAAACAAAAAAAAAAAAACGTGAAATACGTTGCACCGGGTACGTTTCATTGCATTTCAGATGACAAATCCACTAGAGGGCACTGTCTACATTTTTGCGAATCTGACATGCATGCAGTTACTCAGTCTACATTTTGTTGTAGGGCTGTGCAGTTAATTTAAATTCAGTTTTGATCTTCCAACGATTATTAAAAAAATATTAGTCAAAATAAAACGATTATTGCGTCATATCCCACCACATTTCCCCAGCAGTATGCATTTGTTAAGGTGAGCGCTTTAATGGTCAAATATATACAAAAATGATTCAAAACACAATGTTTAGTGATCATTCACATTAACCCTCATTTGTTTAACTGTTAGTTTTGTCTCCACAGATCTATCTGACAGTAATGCCCCCGAATCCAAGAGCAGAGGTCTTCCAATGTCTTCCAATAAGAGACTTAATACCAATAACAATGTGCTTATAAACAATATTGATTTCAAGCAGAACTACTTTTCTGACAGAATAACCAATGTATGCATAATTAGTTTATATCATATTTTAGTATTAATATGTCAAATATTTTTGATTTGCTTAAGCAACCCAGGTGCACTGGAAATACGTCAAAAAAACAAACAAACATCAAATACATTGCTCCGGGTACATTTCATTGCATTTCAGATGGCAAATCCACTAGAGGGTGCTGTCTACATTTTTGAGAACCTGAAATGCGTTACTTAGTGTACGTTTTCTTGTAGGGCTGTGCAATTAATCGAAATTCCGTTTTGATTCTCAACGATAATTAAAAAACATTAATCGAGATAAAATGATGATTCTGCCATCTCTCGCCACCTTTCCCCAGCAGTATGCATTTGTTAAGGTGAGCGCTTTAATAGTCAAATATATGCAAAAGTAAGTCAAAAAGCAGTGTTTAGTGATTATTGATATTAACCCTCGTTTGTTTTAGCTGTTAGTTTTATCTCAAATTTTATTTGTTTATATAATATTTTTGATTTAAGCAACCCAGGCGCACTGGAAATACATCAAAATACGTAAAAAAACACTTTCCTCCAGGTACATGTCATTGCATTTCAGATGACAAATCCACTAGAGGGCGCTGTCTACATTTTTGTGAATCTGAAATGCGTTACTTAGTGTACGTATGTTTTAGGGCTGTGAAATTAATCGTAATTCAGTTTAAATTTAGATTTTTGATTCCAACAACTATTAAAAAACATTATTAAAACATAAAATATTCTTGTTTTAAGCAACTCCGGCGCACTGGAAATACTTCAGCATACATTTTTAAAAAGCGTAAAATATGTTGCTCCGTACGGTTGCTGAGGTGGCAGGCAGTGGCAGGCAACTTTTATAAAAAACAATGCTGATAGGTGTCTTTTGAGGCAGCAGAAATAAACCACGCCATTGAACAACTAAAACCTGGTCTAAGGTCAATGGTGCAGGTTTTAAAGTTTCCTCCATGTTATACAATAATGTAAGTCTAGAATTAAGAGTTTAAATCACTAATTACTGTATACCCTTGAATATTTATATTTATATTCAGAACATCAGAACCAGGCTCAGAAATCTGTCTCTTTGAATGCTGTTAGTGTTCATTCATTCAGGCCGTGAGCAGCTTTGCCAGTCACTAAAAGTAAATATTTGATAAGATGAGTGTCTACTGAAGGTGTCGGGGTATCCGTTTGCAATGACGGTTTCTTGTGTTCCGGCTTCTGGACGTGCTTGTCATCAAATCATTGACCAAGTCACATTACATCAGTTTAACATCTGACTTAAAATAAACTCAACTCAAGCTCTAATTTGTCTTTTAAAGGGATAGTTCACCCAAAAATGAAAACTAACCCAACATTTAACTCTCCTCAAGTAGTTCCAAACCATTATGAGTTGCTTATGAACACAAAAGAAGATATCTTAAAGAAAGCTGAAAACCTGTAACACTTGACTTCCATAGTAGGAAAAACAAATACTTTGGAAGTCAGTGGTTACAGGTTTTCAGCTTTTTAAAAGTATTTTCCTTTGTGTTCAATAGAAAAAAAGAAAACTTATAGAGGTTTTGTGACAATTAAATGATGAGTAAAAGGCCAAATTTAGATTTTTGGGTGAACTTCCCCTTTAAATGAATGCTTTTTTTCTATAAGGCTGTTTGGTCATGATGTCGTTTGATCATCCACTGACGTGCCGCCATTCAGTCCGAGGTGTAAAGCTAGACAACTTGTTCTAGTTAACTAATATTATGGAGTGATCTGCTTTTAGTTTAATCAGGACCGTTGAATCAGGTCTCTTGCTCAACTGGACGTCTGAATAATTCAGTGGTACACAGGAAAGGGAAGTCGCCTCGCTGCCATTTAAGAATCACGCAGTATCCGGACCTGTTCCGCTGGAAGTTCATTACAGTAATTTGTGATTATATAACTGTATTAAAATCAAGGTTAAGTAATGCGCTGTCATGAAACACTGAGCCCTGACATGGTGTGACATTGCTAACTAATGTAATCGTTCGGAGGCAGAGCTGACAGCCTTGCAGTGCCAACCGGGTTTCAAGTTATAAGGGACAGAGGAACCTGCCAAATCTGGCCTAATTTAACCCGACCTCTGTAACGGAGACTGAATCGGAACGGTTTGGATTGCAGAGTCACCTCCTCCCATTGTACTATGACCTGAAAAGTGTTACTAGTAAAAGACACACAATGAATGAGTGGCAGGTAATGTTTAGTGCTTTTTATAAAGGGTTAGTTCACACAAAAATTACCTCATCATTTGATCTCCCTCATGTGGTTTAAACTATTATGAGTTTCTTTCTTCGGTTGAACATGTAAGAAGATATTAACTGTTGTGTGCTGTTGGCCAGTGGTTCCCAAACTTTACTAAGTTCTAAGTAGATTGCAAGGCGACCGTCAACCATTTTCTCAGAGGATAACAAGCTGACAAATCATTGCTGTAACTCTGATACAAGTTTTATTTACACTGCAGTGTTTGGGTGTTCTGTGTTTGTCTGATATAATTAGTCTACCAAAATGTGTATATTCCATACAAAGTATGAAGCTGATCTGTCAGTTCCTATCAGGTGACTCGCGGTGCGCTGAAAGATGTTTTCAACTGGGGGCACCTGGAAGGCACGATCACATCAAGCAACTTATACGCATTAAGCCTGGTTTATATTCACTAGTTTGCTTGATTGTGCGCGGCGAACGTGATGCCATTGCTTTGTTTGCAGAGGTTTGCTTTCTTTGGGTGTGCGTGATATGATTTCGGCTGGCGGAGTGCATGAAATTTTTTGAGAACTAAAACACGCAAATGCGTGACTGCCGTCTGTGTGTGATAGTCTTACTAGCCAATTGAGTGAGCACACTTTCGTTTTACCCAATCATAATTGCGCAACCGAACGCCCACAATAAAAACAAACAAACAGGAAAGCACAAACGAGTGGGATGATGGCGTCTGTCTCTTCAGAAGCATTAATAGACTAATTAATATCAAAGAAAAACAGGACATCAGTAATATGGGAATATTTTGGTTTTAAAGTCACAGACACTGATCAAAAACAGGTCATTTGTATTTGTGTTCACTGTTTGCTCTAGAGAAAAATGTTTTTCATTTTGTGTTCCAGAGTGTTTAATTTCTGAATATTTAAAAACTAATTTGAACATGTTTAAGTATCTTTTCAGTTCCTTTTTTAACGAACACTCACTGCATTTTAGCAGTAAGAAGCTACAGATTATTAACTGAAGCTTGACTATAAAATTAAATCGCAAATCAAAAATCGAAAATCAAAAAAAAAAAAAAAACGCAATTAGATATTTTCCCCAAATTGCACAGCCCTGGAATACACACAATGCATCACATAACAGTATAATGCATACATGAGCTTGACAACCACCTGTAGGACACACCCCTCCTGTTAAAAACACTCATATGATTTACATGTTTGTTTCTATGTTTGGTTATATAACTATTTTTATTCATAACACTTCATTTTTACATTGATATTTAATATCTCTTGTTCAAATACAATATGAACAGCAGCTACGCTAATTATTTTCTTTGTTTTCTATTTCCACCTGGCAATATTCATCATGAGGCCTCTAGAGATGGCAGCGCCATTGATGAGATCCAAGTTCTGTAAAGAGATGATGCCAACCATAGAGGACTTTGAGGACAAATCATAGAAAGAGATGATCCCAACCATCAAGGACTTCCAGCACATACAGTAGGACAACACATACACTTAATACACAAACACACTTCATTAAACATGTACACATAGAAAATAAAATACATCCATGCAATAAAATTGCAGGTTTACCACACTACCTTACAAAAGTCTTGTCGCCTATCCAAGTTTTAGGAACAACAAATAATAACTTGACTTCTAGTTGATTATTTGCTATCAGAAGTGGCTTATATGAAAGGCAAAGGCCTCTAGATTATGTTTATTTTACCAAAATAAAATATGATCATGCCTTTTTAATGATTAGGACAGCAAGGTCTGACTTTACTTAGACAAAAGTCTTGTCACTTAACAGAAATATTGTACAGTATAGAATATAAAGTCATGCTGCAGTGGAAGAAGAATGAATATTATGTCTGACTCCATCATGAGCTTGGAGGACTGCATCCATACATCTCTGCAATGACTCAAATCACAAAGAAAGCGTTCTTGCAGGACTCCCAGAGTTCATCAAGATTCTTTGGATTCATCTTCAATGCCTCCTCCTTCATCTTACCCCAGACATGCTCAATAATGTTCATGTCTGGTGACTGGGCTGGCCAATCCTGGAGCACCTTGACCTTCTTTGCTTTCAGGAACTGATATCTAGGCTGCAGTATGAGAGGAAGCACTATCCTGCTGACGAATTTGCCCTCTCCTGTGGTTTGTAATGTAATGGGCAGCACAAATGTCTTGATACCTCAGGCTGTTGATGTTGCCATCCACTCTGCAGATCTCTCGCACGTCCCCATACTGAATGTAACCCCAAACCATGATTTTTCCTTCACCAAACTTGACTGATTTCTATGAGAATTTTAGGTTCATGTGGGTTCCAGTAGGTCTTCTGCAGTATTTGTGATGATTGGGATGCAGTTCAACAGATGATGCATCTGAAAAAAAATTGACCTTCTACCACTTTTCCAAATGATCAACTAGAAGTCAAGTTATTATTTGTTGCTCTTACAACTGGGATCAACGACAAAACTTTTGTCAGGTAGTGTATGTATATATTAATGTGCATCTTTAGTAAAGCTGCTTTGAAACAATAATTATTGTAAACAGCGCTATACAAATAAACCTGAATTCAATTGATTCTTATGATAATTTAAATCCCATAAGCGTGAGTTTCCAGTTAATGATTCAGTGATTCAAACTATCCTTTCAGAGCAAGTCTTCCACAATCCACCAATTTGAAGTGAGTCTCCAGTTAAAAGTGTGACAAGAATGCAAGACCCACATAGCTTGAAAAGAGAAAATCTAGGATTACTAACATTTATCCACCAAGCAGACATGTAAACTTTAAACTTGTTGTTGGCAAATATTGGAGTAATCAAACAAATCAAAGAAGAGACAAAGCATCTTGCACACATCACGACTGCATTTATTAATAATCATATCAGCAGTACAGATGAGCAGTATAAAACTTTCAGGCCTGTTTTAAAGGGCAGAGAGGATTGACCTGCAATACCTCACAATGTACAAAGTCTTGAGCACCTCTATAATGCTTCATGAGCACAGAGCACCATCAGTCTACAGCACCAAAAAGCTCCCATGAGCCATACAATATTCACTCCATTCAATCCATATTCTCAAATAACTGTAACTAAAATATACTAACTAGAAAAACCTATAACAAACACAGTGCAGATTATTAAAACTCAATCTTACGTCCCATGTAGCGATTCATAAAACAATCTATTTATAGTTTTGATTTGTTTAGTAGTGAATATAAAACAATTCTAATTACATTGATAGTTGAAACTGAATTAGACCACATATTCTCTGAACACACTGACATTCTAATGTAACATAATTGCTTTGGAGCTCTTTTAAACCTGAAATATTCCTACCTGCATTTCAAAACTTGATTTACAAGAACTACTACTATGTAAGCTGTTTAGGGATAGCTTACACAAAAATGTGAATTTGCTATTTATTTATGCACTCTCAGGCCATACTATATACAGTTGAAATCAGAAATATTAGCCCCCCTGAATTATTAGCCCCCCTGTTTATTTTTTTCCCTAATTTCTGTTTAACGGAGAGAAGATTTCTTCAACACATTTCTAAACATAATAGTTTTAATAACTCATTTCTAATATCTGATTTATTTTATCTTTGCCATGACGACAGTAAATAATATTTGACTAGATATTTTTCAAGATACTAGTATACAGCTTAAAGTGACATTTAAAGGCTTAACTAGGTTAATTAGGCTAACTAGGCAGGTTAGGGTAATTAGGCAGGTTATTGTATAGCGATGGTTTGTTTTGGAGACTATCGAAAAAATATAGCTTAAAGGGGCTAATAATTTGGTCTTTAAAATTGTTCATAAAAAAATTTAAAACTGCTTTTATTCTAGCCGAAATAAAACAAATAAGACTTTCTCATGAAGAAAAAATATTATCAGACATACTGTGAAAATTTCCTTGCTCTGATAAAAATCATTTAGGAAATATTTAAAAAAGAAAAAAAAATTCAATGGGGGGCTAATAATTCCGACTTCAACTGTATAGGTTGTTTGCAATCACGTGGTTCTGGTGAGGCGCGAAATTCAGATAGAGGGCAGAAAGTAAAAAAAAACTGAATGGGAGACATTGAGGACAGTCCGTGTTTTTGCAATTTATACCATATTTCAAAGGAGATATAAATAGAAAATAACCAAATATGTTGGGCATGATCCTTATATCATGAAGAGGGCTGAGTTTTCTACTGAACTGAAATATATTTGCCTGTCATTGAGGCGGTATATACTGTATAAGCAATTATGTTACATAAAAAATACTATAGTAAATACTATAGTGTTTGGAAGCATACTATAAATACTTGAATTTAAGTGTCGTAGTAATTATATTGTTGCTTTGGTACCACACAACTGCAATAATAAACAAATTATTCAATAGGCACCATCACAATACACCACAGTTTACACTAATGTTACAGTATTTATTGCAGTTTATCAGTTTACTGTGCTACAGTATTCTGTAACATTCGTTAAGAGTTGTACACATTATACACTTTACTATGTGGTTCAAAAACATGTTTATTATAAATTACTATAGTTTTTTCCCCCATGCGAATATCTTTCAGTCATCCTGAAATAACAGATGTAAGCTTACAAAAGCCTGGATACATAGTCTACATTATTAATTATTTATTTTTGTAAGGGTAAAAAGTGCTCTACAATAATAACCGTGTAGTTTTGTCGCAAGGGTTGCTGTTCTTTTTTGTTCTGTCGATGAACTTACCATCAATAAACATTCACCGCTGCAACACATCTAGACGTTAACGTTACGGTTGTTTATTCTGCCGAAACGCCAGTAAAGACATGGATTATTGCAACATAAGACGGAGATTTTATAGCAGCGATTACATGGCAGGGTACATTATTTATATTCTCCTGGACTTTGTATAAGTGTGATGGTGTTTGTATCTGATTTTTATATAAGACATTAACATATTTATACACATAGCTAGGCCTGTATATAATCTTTATTGGTGCCGTCAAATGAATTATCACATTCAAAAACGTTTGTACACATGGATGTATTGAATGAATGTTTATTACATGACGCCTTTTCTTCCGTTTCTCAGCCAGTTTCTTGAACTTTTTCCCCGTTTATGAGGAAAAACGTTTTGGAAGTCTAATAAAGCTGTTTGGTATTTCTTATTTTGGCCTATTTAAACAATATAAACAACATAAAACAGAAACATTTTGATGTTCTGATAGCGATTCACATGTATAAGAATCACTTCCTGCCCTCCACCTGAATTTCGCGCATCATCAATGACGTCATGTGAAAACAACATGTTGATTTTTCTTATTTGCTACAACATTTAAAGACTATTTGTAGCTGAAATTGTGGTTACACTTTCCAATAAGTTTCCATTAGTTAGTGTTATTTAAAGGGGACCTATTATGCCCACTTTTATAAGATGTAAAATAAGTCTTTAATGTCCCTAGAGTCTGTATGTAAGCTTTCAGCTGAAAATACCCCCCTGATATTTTTTTATGACTCTTTGAAACTGCTCCTTTTAGGATTTAATCCAAATACTCTCTAACGTTCTTGTGGAAAATCTAATGGCAAACGGCTGCTTCTCACCCTGGGCTGTTTATGCTAATGAGGAAGGGGTTGTCACTAATGGGCGGGGCTTTTCCACTCTGATGACGCGTATAAATGAAGAATGTCAATCAAAGTGTTTCTGCTAAAGATGCAGTTTTTATGAACTCTGATCATAAAAAAGAACTGAACTAATTAATTTTTATCAGAAGCTGGTTATATTCACACACTAGCTATGTTTCCATCCACCTATTTTTATGTGCATTTTGGATATGTGCATAAAAAAACTGTTGATGGAAACGCCATGATGCGCATAAATTTTGAAAATGCTCATAAAAAAACCTATGCTTATGACTGAGTAGGATAAACTTTTTATATTCGATAAGAAAAGATGCGCATAAACTAGGATGGAAACACTTTTACTGCACTAATTTCAGTATGCGCATTAAAAAAGGTCATGTGATTTTGTTATTAGGGATCATGCAATGATAAAAATGTGTGTAAATGGACAAACCAGCAGGCTGAGCACACTGTAAAACATCTGAAATGTTGTTTTGGTCATTCTAAAACACCCTACCGTTCAAGTGCTGGTGTTATTATATTATTAATGACCTCCAGAATCAAGAGCGTCTCCGTGTCTGACACCTTCAAATGCCACCATGCGTTCACTGCGTGTCAGGATTGCCTTTTGAGGCGCAAGTCATTTATTAAATAAAGAAAAGATTGGCGCAGCTTCTTCTACTGAAGCAAATTACATTTTTACTGTTGATATTTGGCGCCAGTTAATCAGGAAGTGCCGATTTTGTTCGCTTTGACTTGTTAGATGGAAACGCTGCTTTATTCGCACGTCTTTTATGCGATAATCTAATTTTGCACATAAAGTTAATTCGCATTTTTGGATGGAAACATAGCTACTGTTGCCACACAACTGTGTTAAACCCCTTATAAAAGTGACTTTTTCATAATAGGTCCCCTTTAATGTATTTACTAACATGAACTCAGTATGAACAATCTTGTACAGCTTTTATAAATCACAGTTCAACATTTACTATTGCATTATTAAAATCCAAAGTTGTGTTTGGTAACATTAGTTAATGCACTGTGAGTTAACATGAACTAACAATGAACAACGGGATTTTCATTAACTAACGTTAACTAATGTTAAAGTGCTTCCAGTATTAATATCTGTTGCTCCTGGTGATACACTGAGGTCTTATGAAGTGAAATAATCACTATTGAGAGTGCTTTTCCTATCATTAAAGCCAAACAATGACAAAACGCCATTAGAGTTATTACATGATAACTGAGACTACTCTGTGAAAAACATGATTAAAATTTCATTCATTCATTTTCCTTAGGCTTAGTCTCTAATTTATCAGAGGTCTCCACAGCGGAATGAACCGCCAACTATTTCAGCATATGTTTTATGCAGCGGATGCCATTCCAGCTGCAACCCAATACTGGGAAAACACCCATACACACTCACATTCACACACATACACTACAGCCAATTTACTTGACCCGATTCACCTATAGCGCATGTGTTTGGACTGTGGGGGCGGGGAGAACATGCAAACTCCACACAGAAATGCCAACTGACCCAACCGGGACTTGAACCACCGACCTTCTTGCTGTGAGGTGAAAGTGCTAACCACTGAGCCACCGTGCCACCCATGAATAAAATAGTTTTAAAAATTAACAAAACCTCCCTTTATTTGACAGATTACTGCACAAGCCTGACTGGCGGTTGCCAGATGTCAATTATTTAATCCTTAACCAGAGCTTTCAGTTAAAGGGATAGTTCACCGAAAAATGAACACTCATCTTTCTTCTGTTGAACTCAAAATAAGGTATTTCAAAGAATGTTGGACTTTTTTGTATGTTATTCCTACTATAAATGTCAGTGGTTACTGGTTAACACCACTATAGAATACACAAGATGTGTCACTCGTATAGTTTTGAATAGGGAAAAGTGTAACATTCAATATGGAGAATGAGGCCCTGCCTACTAGTACAGGAGCCAACCATCGATCACTATAGACTGACGTTTCTCCGATGGAGAAGCTCGGACCAGAAGTGTGCTTTTACGACAGGTTTTGTGGTCAATAAACACACTGGAATCTCAGTGAATCTTGCTTCACAGACATAAGTAAATATATCCACATAAAGCTTGAAATCCGTACTTTTACATGAACCAACTACACTTGAAAGCAAAAGCTTTTTGGTTTTGTAATCTGTATAAAATGAATGTGAGGTACAGTCCGTCCTGTCAAACGCACATCACACGACAGCAACTACTTAAACACCCACAAACTTGTAAACCAAGAGTTGCTGTCATTTCTGGAGGAGATTTGCCATCAAGACCAAGTTGAGAATTTCTTCAGAAGACCAGCATGATCTGATGAAGCATTATCCTGATGATGAGAATGTGTAAAACAGCCATTAGTGAGGTTGGTGTCGTGATCTTGTTTCTTTCGAGTGTGCACGGTTTTGCCGCTTGGGGGTTTGGCTTTTTGGGGGAGGCAGGGTTTGTGCGCTGCACTGTGAGCTTTTGGCCCAACAGTGGATACGCGACACTATTTTGGCCTCACTGCACATCCCTGGCCTGCACTGGCCCAACAGTGGAAATGCGGATATTGAGTCGTTCAGGCTTGCTTGAAACCTACAGGTACAGTTGAAACCAGACATACACTCTAAAAAAGGAACATAACCATTTTAAAAAAAAGTCTGGTGTTAAATGTCTGGTGTCATACTAAACCTTTACTATTTTAGGTCCGTTGGGATTACCTAAATGATTTACATTTGCTAAATGCCAGAATAATGAATGTTTTATTAATTTCTAGACAGTCGAAAGTTTACACACATTTCCTTGGTATTTTTTTTAGCTTTGCTTTTAAACTCTTTAACTTTGGTCAAATATTTTAGGTATCCTTCCACAAGCTTCTCACAATAGTTCGAAGGAATTTTGGCCCACTCCTCCTGACAGAATTGGTGTAACTGAGTCAGATTTGTCGGCTGTCTTGCTCGCACAAGCTTTTTCAACTCTGCCCACAAATTTTCTATAGGCTTGAGATCAGGGCTTTGTGATGGCCACTCCAAAACATTCACTCTGTTGTCCTTAAAGCACATTTTAACTTTGGCAGTATGCTTAGGGTCATGGTCTGTTTTGAAGACCCATTTGTGGGCAAGTTTTAATTTCCTGGCTGATGTCTTGAGCGTCAGTATTTCTACATAATGTTCTTTCTTCGTGAGGCCATCTATGCTGTGAAGTGGACCAGTCCCTCCTGCAGCAAAACAGCCCCACAACATGATGCTGCTGCCCCCATACTTCACAGTTGGGATGGTGTTCCGAGGCTTGTAAGCTTTCCCATTTGTCCTCCAAATGTAACACTGGTCATTATGGCCAAACAGTTCAATCTTAGTTCCATCAGACCACAGGACATGTCTCCTTTCCCAGTGTAATTTTGCAAGTTGTAATCTGGCTTTTTCTGTTGTTGACTCTGGCTTGTTTATTTTCCCATGTTGTCACAAACAGAAGCAGTGTGTTTAAGGGGTTCCTTAAATGCTATAGTTGTGCCTCCAATTAACTGAAATGTTGTCAATTAGCCAATCAGAAACTTCCAAAACCTTGACACCTCCATCTGAGCTTTTCCAAAGCCATAATAATCCTATTGTATGTAAACTTGACTTTCAAGAAAAGTTATAACAATTTCTCTCTCATTATTCTGCTATTAAGAACCACCGAAACTAATTTGATAATCCTAACTTACCTAGAAGAGAAAAAGTTTAATCACTTTAACATCAGACTTTTTTAAATGGCGGTGTGCCTTTTTATACAGTGTATGTTAACCTCTTGTTTCAACTGTAAGTGTGTTGAAGCAGGGTTGGAACTAAACTGTGTAGGACACTGGCCTTCCAGAAACTGAGTTTGACAGCCCTGCCTTAAAGGGACTTCGTTAACAGGCTTCAAAATATCTTCTATTGAGTTCAACATAAAAAAAAAGAAACTTGGGTACCATTTAAAGGTGAGGAAATATTAAATACATATGTATATGAACTATCCCTTTAAAAAGATCAGCCTGGTGTTTCTAATATCAGCTTTTATTTTATTTTATTTTTACCATTTTTATTATTTGTTTTTATTTCTCTTATACTTGTTTCTTTTATTTCTGTTTATGTAAAGCACTTTGAATTGCCACTGTGTATGAAATGTGCTATTAGGCTTGTGCCGGTATTCGGTAATGCGATAAATCACGGTAATGAATATGCACGATATTGTTATCGCGGGCACTTCAAAATACCGTGAAAAATAATAGATCCGAATTTATATTCTTAGAACGCGCCTTAGCTTATTTTCCATCAACCGCTTGAAGAAACACTGCGTATATGCTGCGCAGAACTGATGCGCACTCTGATGTAAACAATCCCCACATGTAGAAGCCTTGTGTGCGCGCCGCCGCTGCCACCGCACTAAAATCCTCACACGCAGGGGCGTACTTGTCATCTGGCAGACCGGGCACTTTTCCGGTGGGCCGACGTACTATTTGGGCCGAGCTGATCATCGTCTTATGATTTGATCGGCCCATAAAAGGCTTAGCAGCCTATCGTTTTTTTCTGCGTTATTGATTGACGCTGCTGTGATCTGTGACTCTCTGAAAGTAGATGCTTTTTTTCCCGGACAGACAGACCGGGCCGGCCCATGTGACACTCTGCACCCCATTGGCTCATTTCGGTATTGACATTGGGCTGGCCCAATCACAAACTCCTATTTTGGACTCCGTGTGAGCGTGCGTCGTCTGTGTGTATTTGTCAAAATAGTCGAGAGTCAGAGAGAAGAAACGCAAGGGAGGCGCAGAGAAATCGCGGGAAATACACCGGCGTTTCATTTAGCGATTCTGAAAAGTTCTCTGTTCATTCTAGTACACTGCTAAAACGCAAATCACGTGACCACACACTCTCTGCCCAGAGCTGCAGCCACTAGTTCAGCAGGTAAGCATAAACCCCAGGTGAGAGTTTAGTGCATGTCAGACAGTTCATCTGCTGGATGATCTCATCTCACTATAGTTGTTAAACGTGATATTGAATTCATCTTGTTGTCTCTATCTAACATTTCTTATGTCTTTTGAATCACTTGTTCTCAGTTAACTGTTATATTAATTTATGTAACCACATACACTGATTCTGCACATTGACTGATTGCTTACCTTTATCGTTTAAATTTAATGTACGTTATACTGTTATAATGGCCATTATTGGTTATTAAAACTCATATTCTGCAAAAGAGACAGGGTAAATCAAATATCAAAATGAAACAAATTTGACTTATATTATGTTTTCAATGTTTAGATAGTGAAACAGCAAGCAGGATGAGGTGAAAGGTTATAATGTAACACTGTTCCCTTTGAAGATTTACCCATGCATTAGCAGGCAGTTTTTGTTATGTTTATTATTGAATATAGGCTGAGTGAATAGTGTATTGAATAAGCTAAATTGACTGTAGTGTATGAGTGTGTGTGAATGAGTGTGTATGGGTGATTTCCAATATTGGGTTGTGGCTGGAAAGGCATCTGCTGCATAAAACATGCTGGAATAGTTGGCAGTTCATTCCACGATTGCTGATCGAAGACGGTTTCCCTTTGCACATTCACTTTGATATAATTGCTCAAGTTTACTTTTATATTGTGTATTGTTTTATTTATATTTATTTGTATTTAAATGTTTGAAGTACTTTTAGTTAATTAAAAAGTTATTAAAGTTACTAAGTTGATGAAACTGAAGTTTTTTGTGTTTTTACCTGTTTCTCTAGTAAAATTACAATATCGTGATAATACCGTATACCGTGATAAAAGCTCAATCAATTAATCGCAGCATGAAAATGTGATACCGGCACATGCCTATGTGCTATATAAATAAACTTGCCTTGCCTTGCCTAATAAACATTGCAATCTGGCAACACACTAGGCTAAACCTTTTTTTAACATTCTACACAATGAAACAAGTCACTCTTATATTGTATGGCCTGATTAACAGCAAATCCATTTTTGGATGAACTCTCTCTTTAGGGGTTTGCCTGAGAAAAACAAAAGTAAGAAATTTTGTAAATAAAAATGACCAATTTTAAATGTATTTTTTTTATGTTGTGGCTTTTGTATTTCTTTTCTCATAATAATGAAAGAGCCTACTAATTCACAGTCATTTACAATTAATATTTTAGTTACTTTACAGTCATTTATCATTTTTGGACCATTATTAATTATGAATCTAAAGTTATAATAAGTTTATAGTAATAGAAACTTCCTTGTGGGAAATGTATTTATGAAAAATGTATAAATAAAAAATTTGCAATCAACAAATATACTGTAGCAGTAAAAAACTAAAAGTGTTAAACTCTCAAGTTATATTCAGATGTTAGTGATGTTACTTGTTTTCCCCATGCCAACATTCAAAGCACATTTTGCAACAAATAAAATAATGTAAACAATAAAACTACCTGAGATCATGTTTGGAAATCAGTCCTTAAATGTTCATGCTTTTAATATTCCATCTATATTCTCTGATTAATGTGTTAGTAATTCTACACTGTAAAAAATCCTGGTTCCCTAAAGTTTTTAAGCTAAATCAAATTAACCTTATGAGTCCATTGAATTTACAGTATGTAAAACTGACTTAAAACAGCTGGCATAACTTATAAAACTCATAAAACTCATTAACTTTAATAAGTTACAATGACCTAAAAACATACGCTGTCAGAACTAATTGATCATATAATTTTTTACAGTATACACAAACCGATTCACATATTATTGCATTAACTTTATCTGTGCAAAATAACTTCATAAAATGACACTATTTTAAGAATGGCACATTTTAGCTTTTTGGCATTACATCAATAATTTCTCCTGATTTTCTATTCTATGGTATATATTTTTTGCTCCTAGCTTGACTGTATTACCATGTTAACCTGTTTGTATTTTTCCCCCTTTACTATTTTTTGCTTCCACTGTATGACCGAGACTGTATTTGTATGCTGATGTATCAAAATAACCGACGATTAATAATAAAAAAAAAAGAATGGCAAATTTTGACTTTAAAGGTGTTACTTAAATGTTGATCAGACGGGGGTCGCATGACATTTCAGATAATAAGAAACTACAATTTTTAAGGAATAACCTGAATATCAGCTTGTACGTGCAAAATCTTTTGCTCACTTCACGGCCATGAGAAAAGACATGCTGTGTTCGACCGGTTCTTTACTGGTCAACCTGTCGAAAACATATCTTTTTGGGTTCAAAGGTACAAAGAAGTCCTAAATGAGTGCAAAACAATATTATATTATCTATTAACTGTTTAAACTGGTATTGAAATCTGAAACTAAACCTCAATTTAAACTTAAAAACTTCAATGCATTTTACAGGATATATCACTCAAATGAAAAATATCAATGAAATAATTATTTACTCATCCTTAGGACATCCCAGATAAGTGGCATTTTTCTTTAAGGGCTAAACTTGGTTCATTAGTTTTAATTAGGCAAGTCATTTTACAATAGTGGTTTGTTCTGTAGCCAATCAAAAATAACATTTCTTAAGGGGGCTTAATTTTTATTTCAGCCAAAGTAAAAGAAAAATATCATATTGTAGCGCTGCCACATAATTGAGTTATGCTGACTGAAAAATTCATTAAATGTGTGAATAGACCATGCAGTTAAGCATACTCACACTTAGTTTTTTTGTAGCCCAACTATATAATGAGTAATGTCTTATTTTACAGTCTTTTATTTTGAAGTGATGAGGGGAAGTGAATGTGTCTAATCTATTTCCTGTTCCAACAGTTGCTGTTTTTTTTTCCATAAATACACATTTACATAACATACACACCACAAGGGGGAGATAGTGGGCACATGGACACTACTCAGTGTGTCATCTAAAGAAGCCAGAGGAGCACATGGAGTAAGGTGTTTGCCAAAACTACCTTGTATTTTTCTTTTTGATTCGTGGGCAAAGGACAATTGTTTTGCGTGGATTTTTTGCTCTTTTAGGACTCATTAGTCTTGCAGGACCACAGTCAAGACTATCCTAGGAGGACCTTTACCGTACAGCAACAAGGCATGGTTCCAATTATTTGGACTCAAACTTTGGGGTGAGCGCGAACCATTTTGCACGTACACATCCACGGACTTTTGGACTTTACACTCACACACACACACACACGGGGATTCACCATTTTTTGTATTGTGTTATTGTACGAATGTTGTTTGTTTTTTTTGTTTGAATGTAAGGACATTTTCAGAGATCTGTGTGGTTATAATCCTTAAAG
This sequence comes from Danio aesculapii, assembly GCF_903798145.1. NCBI lineage: Eukaryota > Metazoa > Chordata > Actinopteri > Cypriniformes > Danionidae > Danio > Danio aesculapii. The sequence goes on from NC_079439.1 coordinate 9,249,310, forward strand.
TATTCTTTATCAATCCATGATAAAATTTGAAAACAGAAACTAGAGAATTGAACCATTTTTTTATTTTTATTCTTGTGTATCCCGTTGATTTAAAGACGAGCGTTACATAGTGGTGGCCAGTACGGGTAAATTCTATATTTAGCACTAGTTCTAGTTTCATATATTATCATGGATGATGCATATACAACTGTGGATGAGGTTGAAAATACAGAAACACAAATCAACCCTGTAATACACACTGTTGATTCATGTGAAGGAAAAGAAACTGATTATACAGGTGAACAATTTACAACTAGACGTAATCCAACTGAACAATTAACATCACTGCTTAGTTCATTGTATATATCAGATACTGATCAAACCGCTGGTGTTTCTGATGAAGTGGGTAATCAAGGTATTTATGATGAAGTTTTTCAGTTAAAGGAGGATTTATTGGCTCTTTCTGATAAAGTTCAAAATATGGAATATGACTTTAACCAAGCGTTTGAGAGTACAGTGAATCGTGAAACAAACTTCAGACAAGCATTAGATGATCGTCTGAACAGTATGCAAGAACACTTTGAGGATTCATTGAAGAAATTAGAAAAAGCTGTCATTGATTGTTTTCTAAGGAGAGATGAAAAATGGGAAAGTAAAATTAAACAAATTTATTCAACAAGCACCCCATATCCTTCTAGAAGACAAACTATACAGACAAAGGTTAGACATTCGGATCTTTTTTCCACTGCACAGTCACCTATAACCAAACCATCTTTTGATGCTACTTACCATGTTTCTGCCCCTAATTCCTCAGGTCACCAGACACAGTCTGACGCTAACGTTTTACCTGGTTCATCCTCCTTTTTCGCTCGACCTCCAGTACGTCTAGAGTTCCCCTCTTTCGGTGAAACCTGTGAGACAGCCGATGTATTCAACTTCATTGAGAAATGTGAAGATTATCTAGAGGTGAGACCATTGTCCAATCTGGAGCTATTGGGTACACTTAGCACTGTCCTGCAAGGTCCAGCTTTAAGTTGGTGGAAGGCTGAAAAGGGAAAGGTGAAAGACTGGGAATCCTTTAAAAGAGCATTAATGGATGCTTTTCTACCAGCTGACTATATGTCTGAAGTAGAAGAAAAACTAAGAAATATGGTACAGCAGCCCAATCAACGGCTCAGGGATTTTGCATACAATTATCGTGCTTTATGCCTGAAATGGAAACCAGATGCTTCAGAAGAAGAACTGGTGAATAGGATTCTGAATAACATCAACCCTAGAGTTGCAGGATGCTTGAGGGGGACAGTTAATACTGTTAGTCAACTGGTGAAAGTGGGAGCACTGGTGGAAAAGGACTGCATGGGGACAAAGGAGTACTGGAAGAAAGTGGAAAGTAGTAGTGAAAGAGACAAGACCAAGAAGTCATCTGAAGCTGGTTCTCGCAAACATCTGGCTGGTGTGACTATAACCCAACATCATCCAACATCTTTCTTGTTGGGAGTAACCATCAAAGTGAATGGTCAGGAGATAACAGCCGTCCTGGACACAGGTAGTACATTTACTTTAATTCAAGAGAGTGTGTGGAAGAGACTGAGATTTAAGAGAGTTGAAACATCAAAGACTTTATCCTCTCAGAAATTCATCATGGCTGATGGAACCATACATCCCTCTAGGGATCATCAGTCAATGAGTGTTGAGTGGCATGGAGAAAAATATGAGATGGGAGCCTTCATTATGAGAGATTCCCACTTGGCTTTTCCAGTGATTATTGGACTTGACTTTCTGAAGCTCGCCAGAGTGGTGGTGGATTTAGAACAAGGGAGATATGGTATAAAAAGAGGAAAAGACTGTAGGTACTTCCCCTTCATGTCTGTTTTACCCCCCTATTCCCAGGAAATGCCTGTAAATCCATCCTGCTCAGTGAGACATGCTGCACTCCACCTGTACTGTGCTGTTCCACCTTACTATCAGCCAAAAGTTGCTTATCTATCTGATACACCAAGCATCTGTTATCCCGAAGAAGTAAGAGACTTGATTACTGCATGGCCAATTACCACCTCAGAAAAACTTGGGCATACATCGATTTATCAACACAAAATCACCCTCACAGACCATACTCCCGTAACATCAAGAGCTTATAGAGTATCTCCATTAAAGAAAAGCATTATTGAAGAAGAGGTAGATCGAATGCTGGAGAACAACATCATTGAGCCTTCTTTCTCACCATGGTCTTCTCCAGTGGTCCTGGTCCCCAAGGAAGATGGAACTTATCGTTTCTGTGTGGACTACAGGCGTCTTAACAAAAAGACCATCTTTGATGCTTATCCCATGCCTCTAATTCAGGACATCTTGGAGTCATTGGAGGGAGCTACCTGGTTTACATCCTTGGATTTAAGATCTGGATATTGGCAAGTCGAGATGGCAGAGGAAAGCAAAGAGTTGACTGCTTTTATCACCACCAAAGGCCTATTCCATTTTAAATCGATGCCATATGGACTGAAAAACTCTGCTGCAACATTCCAACGACTAATGGAGAGAGTGTTGGGAGAGTTGAGGGGTAAGATATGCTTTGTCTACATCGATGATATCATCATTTATTCAAAAACCCCAGAAGAACATAAGAAACACTTACATCAAGTATTAGAGAGACTTACTCAGGCCAACCTCACCCTGAACATGAAGAAATGTCAGTTTTTCACCAGACAACTGAAATTCCTTGGACACCTGATCACAGAAAGAGGGATAGAAATGGACAAAGAGAAGATTCAAGCAATCGTGAATTTTCCTACACCATCTGACCTGAAGTCCCTCCAACGGTTTTTGGGGTTAGCAGGTTGGTATCATCGCTATATTCCTCATTTTGCTGATATCACCGCTCCCCTAAATCAGTTGAAGAAAAAAGGAGTGAGATGGGATTGGAATGAGGAATGTCAATCAAGTGTGAATGCTCTGAAGCAATCCTTACAACATGCACCTATACTTGCACAACCAGACACCACTAAGCCTTTCCAGATACACACAGATGCTAGTGATGTGGGACTAGGAGCTGTACTCACTCAAACTTGTGACAACCAGGAGAAAGTAATCGCCTATGCTTCAAGGACTCTGTCTCCAGCGGAGAAGAACTATAGTACATCAGAGAAAGAATGTTTGGCGGTGGTCTGGGCAGTAGAAAAGTGGAGACATTACCTGGAAGGGATGCCTTTTGATGTTTTCACAGATCATTCTGCATTGACTTGGGCATTTAATTGCCCAAAGACCTCTTCTCGTCTGACACGCTGGACCCTGAGGCTGCAGCAGTTTGACTTTAGAGTTCAACACCGTAAAGGGTGTGTAAACTTGGTACCTGACGCTCTGTCCAGAGCTGGTGAGTCAGTACCTAAACCTTGTCTTTCCATCACTTCAACAACTGCATCAGAGTTGCCTATCAGTCTGGATGAAATACAAAAAGCTCAACAAGATGATAAAGCTTTACTCCAGTTAACATCCACTCCATCACGCTGTGCTGCCAAAGATCAAGCCATTACCTTTGAGAATATTCAGGGTATTTGGTACAGAAAAGTTCCCCTAAAAGGTGAAGGGAATAAGTATCAGCTTGTGGTACCTGAAGAACTCACTAAGAACTTTCTTCACTACTTCCATGATAATCCACTAGCTGGTCACTTGGGTCAACTCAAAACTCTTCTGAAGATCTTGGAAGTGGCATGGTGGCCATCTGTAAGAAAAGAGGTCTGGAGCTATGTTAAAAGTTGTAAGCTCTGTCAGCAGTACAAGCCCAGTAACAGTAAACCCTCTGGACATTTGCAGAGTAATTTAATTACTGAACCAGGACACACTCTAGGAACTGACCTGATGGGACCGTTCCCCATAAGCAAGAACAGAAATGCTTACATTCTTGTGATTGTGGACTACTTTACAAAGTGGACAGAATTATTCCCCTTGAGAGACAGTAAGACCCAAAAGATTGCAAAGATTCTCAAAGAGGAAATCTTTACCCGATGGGGTGTCCCAAAGTATTTAGTTTCAGACAGAGGTCCACAATTTACTTCTTCCATCTTGGCTGATGTGTGTAAATCCTGGGGCTGCATACAAAAACTAACTACTGCTTACCATCCACAAAGCAATCTGACTGAGAGGGTAAATAGGACTCTAAAAACCATGATCGCTTCCTATGTAGGCCAACAACACCAGAACTGGGACAAGTGGTTGCCCGAGTTGAGGTATGCTATCAACACTGCTCAACAGGAGACAACTCGTTGCAGCCCAGCGGAGCTTATGGTAGGACGTCAGATCCATGGACCTCTGGAAAGACTCATACATTTGCCTCCATCACCTGATCAACCATCATACACTGTACTGGATCGACAACACCACCTTCAACAGGAGGTTGTGCGTAGAATGAGGATGAACCAGGCTAAACAAGCTAAGTACTACAATCTTAAAAGGAAAGATGTACAATTTAAGGTGGGTGACTTAGTTTGGTTTAAAACTCATCCTATATCCAGTGCAGTCAGTAAATTCACCTCCAAATTAGCTCCGAAGTGGGAAGGACCTGGGGTGATTTCTAAGAGAAAAGGGCCAATAAATTACTCTATATCATGGGGTGATCCACCAAGAACTGATTGTTTTAATGTGGTTAATTTAAAACGCTTTTATGGTCGTTCTTCCTCCGAGATGCCGGCTGGGGGGGGGGATCTATGTAGCGCTGCCACATAATTGAGTTATGCTGACTGAAAAATTCATTAAATGTGTGAATAGGCCATGCAGTTAAGCATACTCACACTTAGTTTTTTTGTAGCCCAACTATATAATGAGTAATGTCTTATTTTACAGTCTTTTATTTTGAAGTGATGAGGGGAAGTGAATGTGTCTAATCTATTTCCTGTTCCAACAGTTGCTGTTTTTTTTTCCATAAATACACATTTACATAACATACACACCACAAGGGGGAGATAGTGGGCACATGGACACTACTCAGTGTGTCATCTAAAGAAGCCAGAGGAGCACATGGAGTAAGGTGTTTGCCAAAACTACCTTGTATTTTTCTTTTTGATTCGTGGGCAAAGGACAATTGTTTTGCGTGGATTTTTTGCTCTTTTAGGACTCATTAGTCTTGCAGGACCACAGTCAAGACTATCCTAGGAGGACCTTTACCGTACAGCAACAAGGCATGGTTCCAATTATTTGGACTCAAACTTTGGGGTGAGCGTGAACCATTTTGCACGTACACATCCACGGACTTTTGGACTTTACACTCACACACACACACACACACACGGGGATTCACCATTTTTTGTATTGTGTTATTGTACGAATGTTGTTTGTTTTTTTTGTTTGAATGTAAGGACATTTTCAGAGATCTGTGTGGTTATAATCCTTAAAGTATTCTTTATCAATCCATGATAAAATTTGAAAACAGAAACTAGAGAATTGAACCATTTTTTTATTTTTATTCTTGTGTATCCCGTTGATTTAAAGACGAGCGTTACAATATGAAATACTGTAAAAAATCCTTGCTCTGTTAAACAGCACTTGAGAAACATTCATTCATTCATTTTCCTTTGGCTTAGTCCCTTATTAATCAGGGATCGCCACAGCGGAATGAACCACCAACTATTCCAGCATATGTTTCACACAGCGGATGCCCTTTCAGCCGCAACCCAGCACTGGGAAACACCCATGCACTCATTCACACGCACACTCATACACTACGGCCAATTTAGATCATCCAATTAACCTACTGCGCATGTCTTTGGACTGTGGGGGAAACCGGAGCACCCGGAGGAAACGCCAACACAGAGAGTACATGCAAACACAGAAATGCCAACTGGCCCAGCCGGGACTCAAACCATCAACCTTTTTTATTAATTATTATTATTATTTTAATATGGCTAATAATTTTGCCTTCAACTGTAGGTTACACTATCCAGGATAAGCACAAGAACTATTCTGATGAACAATATTAGATTCTAAATAATGTTCAGTTATTCTGTCAAAATACCTCAAAATACACAAAGGAGCCATGGTATTAATTTTGTTTGGCCTATATAATTTATCTGACTCTTAAAGTGACACTTTATAGGCATTAAGGCAGATTTATACTTCTGTGTCTAGTGATCGCGTGACCCACAGCGTTAGCCTTGCGTGTAGTCATGCATTTATACTTCTGCATGCTGTTTGTGTTACTCTGCAATAACACTTCCGAAACGTTAGCTGGCAGCAGGTTTGTATGTTCCTCTGTGTCAAGTTTCTTCATGGGTGTTTTGTTTTGTCTGAATGATACCTTAATGTACAAGTAGCTCAAACTCGTTCATTCAGAGGCGGGAACCGTCAGATGTGCAACAACTTTAATCATCCGTTAAACACAAAACAAAAGTTTCCATCTGGAGCTCCTTCAAGGAACTCCACACTTGTAAACAATCATCCCACGGGCTCACGGCTCTCAGCACCACCCACACTCGTCACTTCTATTAAGCCGACCAATCACAGAGCTTGTGCTTTGCGTCGTTGTGACGTGTAGTTACATTTTTTGAGAGTTGCGCGTCAGCAGTGGTGGAAAGACTACTGAAAAATCATACTCAAGTAAAAGTACCAGTCCTTGCCTAAAAATGTAGTGCAAGTAGAGTAAAAGTATCTGTTGTTGTTGAGTAAAAAGTAGACATTTAAAAGTACTCAAAAGTAGTGATTAATGAGTTTTACGCTGTAAAAAGCTGATGCATTGACATGTAATTTGTACATGTGTGTGTAAACGTAACATTCTGTAGTGTATTTAGTTATTGCCCAGCAGGCACACAACGTCATAAGACATTAATATTAGGTTAGATTTAGGTTGTGATGTCAGGTGACTAATATTCAATGTCTAGCCAGCATCTGAGGATAACATTATTTTGATGTCGAAGAACGACGTCAAATGACATTGATATTTGATCAACTTTAGGTTCTGTTGGAAAGTGACCAAAATCCAACGTCAAGCCAACATCTTAAACCAACGTCATATTGACATCAAATACTGACATTTATTCGTCAAGTATGGCAACCAAAATCCAACGTCTGATAGACATCATAGTGGTAACGTCCATACAACGTCTGTAACATCATTAGGCGTTGATATTTGGTTGAATTTAGATTAAGTGACCAAAATCCAACATCAAGCCAACATCTTAAACCAACGTCATATTGATGTTAAATACTGACATTTATTCGTCAGGTATGGCAACCAAAATCCAACGTCATAGTGGTAACGTCCACAAAACGTCAAACATCATTAGGCGTCGATATTTGGATGATTTTTAAATTGGTCATGGGACATTGATGTTGCCCTGATGTTGATTTCGGACGTCAACTCGATTTTCATTTCAAACAATATGCAATGTCCCCATAACTTTGGGGTGCAACGTGAATCTGATGTCATGTTGACGTCCTGTGCTTGCTGTATGTTTAAGGCCATTTTGGTCATCCTACAGTAAACATCCGTCATCTTCTCATCAGTGAAATGCTTCAAACAGTCTCAGGGTCAATGCCTGTAAAGATTTTGGACATCTTCTTGGACACTTTTAATGCTTCCAAACAGTTTTCTGCAATTATAAATCGTCCATGTCTTGAGGAAGTTTATTACGATGTGATTTACCTTCTGTTTGATTGACCAAGAATCACAGGACTGATTTTTCGAATCCCCAGAGACAAGAGAAAATAAAGTAGTGACTGCAGGTTGAAGAAAGTAGTGGAGTAAAAGTACCGATACTGCACTATAAATGTACTCAAGTGAAAGTGAAAGTACACATTTTTAGAGTAAGTACACACTAAGTACAGAAAGTACACACTCAATTACAGTAGTTTGAGTATTTGTAATTTGTTACTTTACACCACTGCGCGTCAGTCACGGCGAAGGGTATGCGACTGCGCGAAGGCTCCACTGACCGGACCATACACACGCGCTTGACACAGAACTATAAATCAGCCTTTATACGAATCACCAAGGACCAGAGATGCAGCTAAAGATCTTCTGTATGTTCTACTGAGGAAAAAAAGGCACACACAGCTTGATGTCCTGAGGGAGAGTAAATTAGCAGTAAATATTCATTTCTGGGTGAACTATCACTCTAAGACATATAGAGGCGTCTTTAAGGTTTTTGTTGTTGTTGTTGTTTTTCAAGTAAAAACCATGTGTATGATGTACAGTTGAAGTCAAAATTATTCGCCCTCCTGTGAATTTTTTTTTCTTTTTAAAATATTTCCCAAATGATGTTTAACAGAGCAAGAAATTTTTCACAGTATTTCCTATAATATTTTTTCTTCTGGAGAAAATCTTATTTGTTTTTTTTTCGGCTAGATTAAAAGCATTTAATCTAAAACCATTTTAAAGGTCACAATTATTAGACCCCTAAGCAATATTTGTTTTCGATAGTCTACAGAACAAACCTCTGTTATACAATGACTTGTCTAATTACCCTAACCTGCCTAATTAACCTAGTTAAGCCTTTAAATGTCACTTTAAGCTGAATACTAGTATCTTGAAAAATATCTAGTCAAATATTCTGTACAGTCATCATGGCAAAGATAAAATAAATCAGTTATTAGAAATGAGTTATTAAAACTATTATGTTTAGAAATGTGTTAAGAAAATCTTCTTTCTATTAAAGAGAAATTGGGGAACAAAATATACAGAGGGGCTAATAGTTCTGACTTCAGCTGTATATGTGAGGGACGTCTTCGTTTTGAAGGTCTCATGAACCCTGTCTGCAGTTTGTCCAGTAGTTTGTGCTTTTGCTCGATGACCCAAACCTGACCTCTGCAGGTGTTACATCATACACGTCACACAACACTGCTTGCGGATGGAGCGAAGAGAGCAGCGGCCCAGCAGCTTGAGTTTCTCACAAAACAGTGACGACATGCTGTTTTTCTTACAAAGCAGGCCTGCAAAAAAGAACAGCAAAATAACCAAGCTTAGTTAAAGGTACGGTATGTACCTTTTTGACTCTTCTAAAGCATAAAAATACCATTATATGTTTTCAGATATTATTAAGAAACATTCTTGTTTATCTGAAAAACAATGCTGAAGTCAGTTATTCTCCTTTGTTAACGTGAATTTGTGTCGTTGTTTTGGTCTCTATTCGTTTTGGGCTCTATAACCAGCCCACTGCCAGTTTACCCAATTATATTTCAAGACAAGTTTATTTATATAGCACATTTCATACACAATAGTTATTCAAAGTGTTTTACATAAACAGGAATAAAAGAGACAAGTAAAATAAAATAACAAACAACAAAAAATAAAATGATTAAAAACAGATAAAAACAGATTAAAATGTGTTCAAACCAGTTTTAAAGGAATGAAAAAGAAAAGAAAGACACAATAGTGCGATCTGTGGCACGTAGCAGTGATCATTCAGTTAAGGCACAGCTAAACAGATGTGTTTTCAGGCTTGATTTGAATGTGCCTAATGTTGGAGCACATCTGATCATTTTTGGAAGCTCATTCCAGCAGCAGGGGGCGCTGTTAGTAGCTGAAAGCCGATTCACCCTGCTTTGACTGAACTCTTGGAATTTTCTAATTTTCTTGATCCTAATGATCTGAGTGATCTGTTAGGTTTGTATTCAGTGAGCATATATGTAATGTATTAAGGTCCTAGACCATTTAGTGATTTATAGATTAGTAATAATACTTTAAAATCTATTCTGAATGTATCTGGGAGCCAGTGTAAAGACCTGAGGACAGGTGTGATGTGCTCTGATTTCCTGGTTCTGGTCAGAATCCTGGCAGCAGCATTCTGGATGAGCTACAACTGTCTTAAAGTATTACAGTAATCCACCCTGCTGGTGATAAAAGCATGAACAAGTTTCTCTAAGTCCTCAGTGGAAACAAAGCATCTCATTCTTGCAATGCTTTTGAAATGATAGTATGCTGATTTAGTTACAGATTTGCTCTCCAGGTTTTGGCGCATAACAGTGTATTTCATTTCAGTCCGCCTGAAAACATAATGCGACCTTAAAAATGTGAATTAAAATGTGACCAACATAGGACAGTATCAGCCTCCGAAATGAGACACAGATTCAGGGATATAAAAATAGTTCAAGCAAAATTTTAAATGAAACAAATGCAAATATTACCAGAGGTGGGGCAGGTGGAAAAAAATTCTTCAACTCTTCAATATTTCGAATTTGGACTGCAATACCTAGTTCAACCACTAGTTGTCAATCCTACATACTGCCCTTTTATAAAGCTTTTACAGAAATGCTCTGTTCACATATGACATTGATGTTAACGCTTGATGGAGGGTGTGCCTAAAGCTCACACTAATGCGATTGTCAGTGATGACAGCCAATCACATCCTGCTTTGACCATGACACAAAAAGGCACAGAAGTAGTATAAAGATAAATATAAAGCACTGGGTGACTACCAGCCCTAATAATAAGCTTTACCTCAATTTTGACATTCCCTGGTATTGCATGAATGTGATTGCCTACTGTCTGGATTAGCATCTGCAAAAAGCGATCTAATTGGCTGACGCCTGCTTTGGCGCATGAAAAGATTTACCTTCTTCTGCCACGAGCAAAGACCCAACGCCCCTAATATTTTTTTTTAGTTTTGGAGGTCTTCAACAACAGGCTGATTTGCATGCAATGTCAAAAAAACACTTTCATTGTCTTATAATATGCATTTATTTTTCCCAATGACGAAGATTTGAATCAAAGACGATTCATAAAAACGACTCTGAGTTGACTCTTTGTTTAAGAATCTATTCTTTTAAGCATGGTGCACTTTTAGATTTAAACCTCAGCTGCATGTTTTCATTCACTTAAAACTGTGTTATTGCCCATTTCCATTGAGTGGTACAGTACGGTTCAGTACGATTTTACGGCTGTTTCCACTGTCAAAAGGTACCAAAAAGCGAACCATACCATACCACTTTTTGGGTACCCTTTCGGAAGGATACCTAGCACAACAAAAGGTGGAGAAAGATGCGCAGCTGATTGCTATTGCCTTACAGAGAAGCGTCACTAGCACGTACACAAGCCAGGAAAATTAAAACAAAGGAAGGGCCATTTTTAAATACACAGCCTAGACATTACACCGTAATACTTTATACATATAATAAAAAGCCATGGTCAACTCGAGCTTAAACAAACCTTGTCGTCATCTTGATAAACGGCAACAAAGCCAAGGAGAGCAGAATCTACCTTGTGCACTGTAGTTGTTTACAAGGCCGTCTAAAGCATGAGTGGTTTTGCTTTCTCGCGTGCGTTCGCCACGCGTGTCTATTTGAAATAAGGAACTTCTTGAGCTGATGATAATAACATGTGTGTGATTATCGAAGTGCTTCTGATATCCGATCCTTTCAGAAACGAAGAATGCCAGAGTGGAGCATGAAAAAACAAAGGAGCAAATGATTGTTTCAGCAACCTAAAACATGAATAAACTGTCATGTTTAACTATTATCATCCCCGTGGACTGTTATGAACTCGGAATGATGGAATTAATTTATAACAGAGGTGACGTGCTGGTGAAGATTAAAGATACAGATGAGAGGTTTGCACTTACTGTAGGCTGTGTTGCGTGTTGTTTTTGAACCCAAATAAGGACTAAATGTCTGTTGTGTGTAGTTTTTCTGTAATTGGTAACATATCGGAGACTGTAAGGGTCTGCATGTGTTCATATATGTTAATGTATTTATTTATTTTATATAATCGCAGACGTTACAGTAGGCTATTTTGCATTCGCACATATATCATTTATCTTCAGCTATAATCGAATCCTGTACATAGAAAGGTTAGTAATAAACATTTATACACACGTATTTATGTGTATAAAGTATAGGTGGGCATAGATTAATTTTTTTAACCTAGATTAATCTAGATTAAAATGGCTCATTCGAATTCTGTCGAAGGCATTCAGAATATGTGTGCTACCCAAATAATAAGTCTTTGAGAACGGGTTTCTCGAGCCAGGTGGCGCATTAGACCAGGGGCTCATCTCCTGTTTCCAAAATGCATCACAAACTGCTTGAGAAACTGCTCTACTATGATAATTGGTGATGAAAATAAATGATGTTCAATAAGATGTACTTGTGTTTACTACCTGTTTATTCAGTTAAACATGAATTATGAACTGTAGGCCTACATAAGCTCCAAACAGCGATTTCATACTTGCTTTTGATGTACGCACATACAGAAAATGCTGCTTCTCAATGCCAAGTTCACAGAGCCCTGACGGTGTGTCAAACATTGCAGGTTTACATGGGCAACAATACTTTAATACGATTTTAATATGATTAAAACAATACTCTGATTAAGAGTCACCATGTACACAGAGAATTTTGATTACCTTAATGCGACTAAAGTCATAACTGAACTGAACAGAAATGGAATTAAGACATGTGGATTATGCAGATATTAGTGCTGAAGTAAACACTGCAATCCAACTATTACCGTCATGTAGGACTTTTCGCCATATTTTCCGACAAGATCCAAGACACAGGCAGCTGTCAGTAAAGAACCGCACACAAAACACACACACACACGTGCACACACATCGCGAAATGCTGAAGTTTTTTTCTTTCCGTTTGGCGAGCGTTATTACATTCCATAACACTCTCACCAGTCCTTACCCATTATTTGCGTCTAATACCTCAGTTTGTCACGACGGCATGACTGAAACATTCATGAGTTAAAGTGAAACTGCCGATTCTGCAGCTAAAGTCAGGCATCATGCTGGTTTTGATTCAGAGGGGCACTTTGTTTGTCAGACGACTCACCGGTCAGGTATACATCCGCGCTAAACTGTCAAGGTGAAAGTCATCATAGCTTGCCTAGAATAGACCCAGATACCAACCCAACTTTGAGAATAGATTAACGGTGATATTTTTTTTTAACCGCGCGATAAGAGTCTCGCATTAACGCAGCCATTAACGCCGATAACGGCCCAGCACTAGTATAAAGCATCTGTTTTGTGAGAAGTGCTTCTCATATGATATGTGAACGACCCGTGCAGCTTTACTTTGACATTTCCTCGAGCAAGAATGACGTCGACTGCAACTTTCTGTCGCACACCATGCCCACGAATGGTACCCTTGTAGCAATTGAAACGCAAGTCTGAAAAAGTTGACCCATACCGACCTGTACCATACCACTTAGTGGAAACAGGCCATTAAACACTGAATGGGGAGTCATTTTCAATAAACCTATAATAGGGTGTCTTTAATGTTACTTTATTCAAAGTCAGTGGGAAGCATTAACACAGATTCAGGTTTGAATGGGGTGTAAGGCAGAGAAATTAAGCCTTGTTCTGTTTGCTTCTATTTTGCAATGCATCTGTTTGTGCATGTACAAGATCTACAATAAACTAGAGTCTTGTACACAAGAGGCTTATTCTAACATGGATTCAGATCTGATATTATTTCCACAAAGCTCTGTCACAGATTGAAATGTTAACATAATTCTGTCCAGAGAAATATGCAAAGAATGAAGGCTTCAGATCTGTGAATTATAGACTTGTCATCATGCCATGGAGAAGCACTTCTAGAGAGACAAAATAAAAATGTTTTGCTGAAATCTGATCCATCTGCCTGATCATCTACAACAATGGTTTAATTCCTGGATGGCCGCAGCTCTGCACAGTTTAGCTCCAACCACCTTCAACTCACACCTGCTTAATAGTTTCTAGCAGTCTTGAACACCTTGATTAGTTTGATCAGGTGTGTTTGATTAGGGTTGGAGCAAAACTGTGCAACTCATTCATTCATTCATTTTCCTTCAGCTTAGTCTCTGATTTATCAGAGGTTGCCACAGCAGAATGAACCGCCAACTATTCCGGCATATGTTTTAAGCAGCGGATGCCCTTCCAGCTGCAACCCATCTCTGGGAAACATCCATACACGCTCATTCACACTCATACACTACGGACAATTTAGCCTACCCAATTCACCTGTACCACATGTCTTTGGAGTGGGGGGAAACCGGAGCACCGGGAGGAAACCCACGCAGGGAGAACATGCAAACTCCACACAGAAACGCCAACTGACCCAGCCGAGGCTCGAACCAGCGACCTTCTTGCTGTGAGGCGACAGCACTACCTACTGCGCCACTGCGTCACCTTGCAGAATGCAGTTAGAGCATTTTAGATGGACTGGGAATAAAAGTGCTGCAATTATTTACGGTATCAGTATGAGAATAATAATTTGGTTTTCAAACAAAAAAAATCTTACAAACTTGTGATTTTTGTACATAAAACAATCACAATTTTTTAAGGAATTGCTAAATTGTAAAAATGTTAGATTTGCAAGATTTGTACAAATCTAAAAAAATATGTATATTTACTTAGAATTTTAATTAAAGATGGTGAACTATGTGAACTTTAGTGGTGATTACTTCGCACTTAAAAAAATCACCAAATCACCAGCACATTTAGAGAACTGATGAAGAAATGTTAGTAATCCTGAAGGATTTGTTTAATATTGTGTTCTCTAATGCATATACATTTGGGCTTTCTACATGTCTGAATACATTTGGGGCTGCCATATGCATACTGTCTCATCGATTATGAAATAAACAGACTGGAATATAATCTTACCTAAATCAGTTTTGCAGTCCTCCGTGCTGCAGTTCTGCACACTGTCAGGTTTATTGATTATTGCACACAGTGATGCCTTTTCTTCCTCGCCGGATTCCTCATTTATGCACCTCACCGCTCGCTTCTGAACCCCTCCACCACAACTTCTGGAGCACTGCCAATCAAAGTAAATCAGTACATATATTAAAAATATAATATGATCAATTCATATATGGAATATGGATGCCACACCCACCTGATTAAAAAAAAAATTCTGACTAGTTATTGGAAGTTATGAATCAAAGATTATAAGCCACAGTTGATTATGCCTTAAAGGGGTCCTATTATGCACCTTTTACAATATGTAAAGTAAGTCTCTGATGTCCCTAATGTGTGTATGTGAAGTTTCATGTTACACAACATTACCACATAACTCTTTGAAAAAAGATTTCTCAAATATGCCACTCAGCTTAAAGGACACATAGGTTACCCCTTTTTTCATATTTAATAAAAGTCTTTTGTGTCCCCAGAATATGTCTGTAAAGTTTCAGCTCAAAACACCCATCAGATTATTTATTATAGCTGTTTGAAGTGTCTATATTATAGCTGGAAAAAAGTTGTTGCTGTTTTTTTGTACTGGCCCTTTAAGGCTAGTCCTCCCCGCCCACCGTTTCCACGTGCCTGTCAGCAATCGCCGCCCTCGGCTGCCTCAGGAAGCAGATCTCACGTAACGTGTGTGAGAAATACTACAGTAAGAACTTTAACAACCAGTATTTGATGCATTTTTTTGTGGATTTGCAACAATGAGTCACACACAATGTCATTACAAAGTTCACGCACACACACAGCGAGGACACAAACACATAGCGCAGACACATACACATACACACACACACACACACACACATAGCGCAGCAGACACACACACACATATAGCGCATCTGAAGTGAATCGCTGTAATTCATTACACACATGCTCTGTTTAAAACATTTTAAACTTGTAAAACTCACTCTTGATCACATTTGATGATGATTGATGATCCTAGCGAACTGAACAGACCTTTTATTCACGGCTGCTTTGCGCTCATCCTCTCTTGTTGACATAATTATACACGTGACTACCGGACATGTTAATGTGCACAGCTGTCAATCAATATTGGTGGGCGGGGAGACCGCACTCCTACGTAAAGTTGTGGTCGATCTGAAAACCGCTCCAATTGGTCCACCGTTAAATTTGAAAAAAAAGGACTGGGTGTGTTTATTTCACCCCAATATGACAGTTTTTACACTATACTTACACACATTTCTGTCCAAACAGCTTGAAAAGTAGATTTTTCACCATAGGTGCCCTTTAAGGCATCTACAGCACCGTAGTTTTTGGATGTCACTATTTTCACCAAAGCAATGCAGTGAAAGCCATCATTACAAATGTAAATATTTTTTCAATCACATTTTTAAATGTAAAATAAACTGAATTGGGTTAATTAATGGATTAAATCAACTTATTTCACTACAACAGGAGCAGATGTGTTTTTGTCAATCACAAGAAGATATAAATACATAAATACAGGTGTAAACGGGGTCTAAATGGTTTAAAGGGGACCTATTATGCCCATTTTTACAAAATGTAAGATAAGTCTGATGATGTCCCTAGATTGTGTATGTGAAATTTCACCTCAAAAAAAGGCACAAATAATGTTTTATAACTCTTTAAAGCTGCCCCTTTTACATCCCCATTTACACGGGGCTTCAGCGTCAACGCTTGACAGAGGGCGTGTCTGAAGTTGCGGCTGACATGATCGTCATAGCAGCATCAGCCAATGAAATTAGTCAGCAATAGGCCACTGTCTGAGCTGGTGTATTTGCATACAGCGATCTGATTGCCTGATGCTTCCATAGGCGCTTGAAAAGTTGCGCAAATTCCAACTTCTGCAGCGAGCAACGCCTCTGAAGCAGCGCCGACGGATCCACAATGCAGTTCGGTAAAGCCTGATGTCACCCATTCAAAATGAATGGGAAGCATTGAAGCTGACGCCCCGTGTGAATGGGCGTTAGGCTTTGATACAAATTGAGCTGTTTTGGTGACTGTTGCGTTAAATTCAAATGAGATTGTACTCTTTTCAGAAGAGGGCGGAGCTACAAATGCCTATGTGTCAGCATAGTGGCAGATTCAAAACTCTAATAGAAGATGGCTGCTTCTCACTCAGGGCTGTCTATGCTAATGAGGGAGAGATGGTCACAAATGGCCGGGGCTTTCCCCCTCTGATGACACATACAAAGGGAGAATCAAAGTGTTTTAGCAGACTGTTTTTGTCAAGTGTGAATATAAAAAATAGTTAATTATTATTTACACAGACTGTTGCCACACCACACCCCCTATAAACGTGATTTTTGCATAATATGTCCGCTTTAAAAAAAAAAAACATATGCACCATAAGCACCATTTTAATAGAAAATTAACAAGCCTGTATTATTTGATCAGAAATATTGAAGTAACATATGTCAAAACATTGCATTTGTCCATATTTCAAACCTGACACTGCATCAACTACTTTTTAGAAATGAATATTTAAAACGTTTTTATATTTTTATTGTTGTAACATTTGAGAGTGTATCACCTGACTCCAGGCTTCAGTTGCCCAGCCGGTGCAGGGCTGCAGATGGCAGGACTCAGTGCTGTTGGGTTTGAGTGTGACATTGCAGTGCTGGTACTTGTGACAGTACACAAGCCTTTCCCTCACTCCATGTCCACAGCTTTTTGAGCACTGTCAATCAAAGGTGAAAGAAAAGAATAAAAAATTTGGTAAAAGGTAGAATTCTTGCTTTTTTTTTAAATAATCCATTAAATATGAATCTCAATAAAATCCTAATTTGCTTCTTATTTATAGTTGTTAAGGTTGTAGTTGAGTTTGTGTAAGATTTGGGGTGTAGAATAGAATCTTGCAGAATACAGTGTGGGAAATACACTCACTGGCCACTTTATTGGGTAAACCTTACTAGTATCGGATTGGACCCCCTTTTGCCCTCAGAACTGCCTTAATCCTTCATGGCATAGTTTCAACAAGGTCCTGGAAATATTTCTCAGAGATTCTGGTGCGTATTGACATGATAGCATCACGCAGTTGCTGCAGATTTGTCAGTTGCACATCCATGATGCGAATCTCCCGTTCCAGCGCATTCCAAAAGTGCTCTATTGGATTGAGAACTGGTGACTGTGGAGGCCATTTGAGTACAGTGAACTTATTGTCATGTTCAAGAAACCAGTCTGAGATGATTCGTGCTTTATGACATGACGCGTTATTCTGCTGAAAGTACCCATCAGAAGATGGGTACACTGCGGTCATGAAGGGATGGACAGGGTCAGCAACAATACTCAGGTAGGCTGTGGCATTGACACGATGCTCAATTTATACTAATGAGCCCAAAGTGTGCGAAAAAATATCCTCCACACCATTACACCACCACCAGCAGTTTGAACCACTGATACAAGGCAGGATGGATCCATGCTTTCATGTTGTTGACACCAAATTCTGACCCTACCATCCGAATATCGCAGCAGAAATCGAGACTCATCAGACGAGGCAACGTTTCTCCAATCTTCTATTGCTCAGTTTTGGTGAGCCTGTGTGAATTGTAGCCTCAGTTTCCTGTTCTTAGCTGAAAGGAGTGGCACCCGGTGTGGTGTTCTGCTGCTGTAGCCCATCCACCTCAAGGTTGGACGTGTTGTGCTTTCAGAGATGCTCTTCTGCAGACTTTGGTGGTAACGAGAGGTTATCTGAGTTAATGTTGCCTTTCTATCAGCTCCAACTAGTCTGGTCATTCTCCTCTGACCTCTGGCATCAACAAGGCATTTGTGCCCACAGAACTGCCACTTACTGGATATTTTCTCTTTTCAAATCATTCTCTGTAAACCCTAGACATGGTTGGGCATGAAAATCCCAGTAGATCAGCAGTTTCTGAAATACTCAGACCAGCCCGTCTGGCACCAACAACCATGCCCCATTCAAAGTCACCTAAATCACCTTTCTTCCCCATTCTGATGCTCGGGTTGAACTGCAGGTGATCGTCTTGACCATGTCTACATGCCTAAATGCATTGAGTAGCTGGCATGTAATTGGCTGATTAGAAATTTACGTTAAAGAGCAGTAGGACAGGTGTACCTAATAAAGTGGCCGCTAAGACATGTTTTTTCCTGGGAATCATATTTCTAAAGAAGCTGCTGACATGGAAATGAAACAGAGTTTGGTATAAATGTAAACAATACAACCATAAAAATAAAACAAAACAACAAAAATCTGAAAAAATTATTATGTTAGATAGCAATGGAATGGCTTTTTTGGTGATCGCAGCTTAAATACGCCTCTCACATGGAGAATGAATTCAACTCAATTCAACTCATGTTTATTTATATCGCACTTTTTACAATGTAGATTGTGTCAAAACTTAACATAGTTCTGGTAAAGTCCAGATTTCAGAGTTGAACAGAGTTGAACTGAATTCATAGTCACATGCTCAGGTGCGATTTTTGTTTTCACAAACTTCAACAGTCTAAAAATCTTGACGGTTCTACTGAAATGATCACTGATTCTGAGTTCAGTACCTCTCCCCAGGCCGAGTGCATCCACTGCAGGCAGGGCCGAGTGTTGCAGGGCAAAGTACTGGATGGTTTGTATGAAAGAGCCTGACAGTGAAAAGGTCTCAGTGGACGGCTGTTCTGAGTGTCAATGCACTGCACTTCTCGATGCTTCATATCATTCACACAACCTTCAGGACACTAAAGAGAGAGAGAGAGGGAGAGAGAGAGAGAGTGATAGGGATGTCACAGCTCATAGAAGAGCTGCACAATATATCGTTTCAGCATCGTTATCACAATGTGCACATTAGCAATTATTACATCGCAGGATCTGCAATTTCCAATAAATAATTGACCAGGAGCCACAGTTGAAAACACTCGTGATTTGTGGAGTGATTGCAAAGTTTAACCATAAAGTTACCAAAGAGTTGATCATTTACATGTGTTTTTAAGGCCTGTAACTGTGCGAGCATTTCAAACCAGTGTAAAGCATTCAGGCACAAGAAATCTAATATGAAAATATAATCATTCATTCATTCATTTTCTTTTCGGATTAATCCCTTTATTAATCAGGTGTCGCCACAGCGGAATGAACCGCCAACTTATCCAGCAAATGTTTTATAAAACAGATGCCCTTCCAGCTGCAACCCAACACTGGGAAACACCCATACACTCTTGCATTCACACTATGGACTATTTTAGCTTATTCAATTCACCTATAGCGCATGTCTTTGGACTGTGGGGGAAACCAGAGCACTCGGAGGAAACCCACGCCAACACGGGGAGAACATGCAAACTCCACACAGAAATGCCAACTGACCCAGCCGGGGCTCGAACCAGTGACCTTCTTGCTGTGAGACGATCCTGCTACCCACTGCGCCACTGTAACGCCATTTTTGAAATTTAAAAGATTTATTTTGTTTCATATATATATATATACATTCATTTTCTTTTCGGCTTAGTCCCTTTATTAATCCGGGGTCGCCACAGCGGAATGAACCGCCAACTTATCCAGCACATGTTTTACGTAGCGGATGCCCTTCCAGCTGCAACCCATCTCTGGGAAACACCCATACACACTCATACACTACGGCCAATTTAGCCTACCCAATTTAGCTGTACCGCATGTCTTTTGACTGTGGGGGAAACCAGAGCTCCCGGAAGAAACCCATGCGAATGCCAACAGAAACGCCAACTGATCCAGCCGAGGCTCGAACCAGCAACCTTCTTGTGACGCCATTGCATCGCCATATATATATATATATATATATATATATATATATATATATATATATATATATATATATATATATATATATATATATATATATATATATATATATATAAAGCATAAACCATAAAGCAGGAGTTACCAACCACTGGGTTGAAAAAGAGTTTCTATCGGTCCGCAAGAAGGCAAAATTACCACCTTGGGAATCACTTTATTGTGAGTTACCCCTTTAAGGATCAATATCTATATCTGTGCATATCGCAGACTGCTTCACTACTAGATTTAGAAACATTTTGCTTTCTACAAGGGTACAAACCAGGTCCGAATACTACCGCCGCATACAGCATCCCTTTGCATTGCTTAGCAATGCATTCACAATGCTGCACTTTATATGATTCAGATTACAGCATGAGACGCTTGTTAACCCCCCCATTCCATGAAATATTATTAATACAAACACCCGATAGTGCAGATTATTGTGTATCGCTGATGGGCAGAGATTTCGCAGAGAGCTAAGGCCTATGCCGATTTTAAAGACGCTATTTAGATCTATTTGCAATAATGTAGACCTATTAAAAGTTTTCTTGCATTATTGAATAAAATGACTATTCTTATTATTATTGTTGTTATTTTTAATCATCATTAATAATAAATGAACTACAATTAATTTGCCCAGCTTTAGCTGTTCATGTCAACATCGCCTAACCGACACTTTTAGACTGAAGTGCAAATTAATGGTGAGTCCTCCTCCGCATCTTGTCTGAAAGCACCTTAAGGCATTCTTGTTTCTTCTGTGTGCAGATAAATGTCAGAAGCCACTGTTGAATCGAGTCTTATGTTTGGAATAATTTAGGTTTCAGCACCTATTTAGCTGAAAGAGCGCAGTGATTTGCATTGCTTTTTAGTTATTTTTTAAGATATGCAAATAAAGATTAAGTAAGTTAAAAAAACAGTTGAAAGGTTGTTAAATACATTTAGAAATTATTAAATAAATGAGCAAATAAGTACACATAACAATGCCACGGCCCCAATCCAATAGTATCATGATCTCACAGAGGGAGGATATGGCAATCTGAAAACTTTGTAATCACCCAACACTAGTCTGTGCTACGAAAAAGGTTGCAGACCCCTGCCATAAAGCACTGTTTATTTCATTTGTATCTTTGCTCTACTCTATTTAGCAATGCTTGTGATTGGTTTATTATATTTTATGCAGATGCACTGCTCTACAAAATCAATCTAAAATGATGAATTCTCTCTATGTAGAGCAATAAAGGTGCAATTATACTCATTACCGCATTGTTTCGCAGAAGAATAAAATATCGCACTATTAGATTTTCCCAATATTGTGCAGCCCTAGTTTATAGCAAGCATTCAGTGATTTGGTATTGTGTTAGAAAACATAAATGCACCTTGGACCAGTTTCCAGTCTTCCAGACGGCACAGGGTCGCAGGTTGCATCGTCTGGCCGGTTCTGGCTTCTTCACACTGGCACAGTCTTCCTCTCGCTCTGAGCTGCAGGAGACGGACCGCCACACTGCACCAAGACCACACGTAGTAGAGCACTGGGACAAACCATGCACATTAGGAAACAGCAGCTAAAGTACAGGTGAAGTCAAAATTATTCACCTTCCTGTGATTTTTTTTTCAAGCAAGGAATTTTTCACAGTATTTCCTATAATATTTTTTCTTCTGAAGAAAGTCTTATTTGTTTTATTTTGGCTAGAATTAAAACAGTTTTAAATTGTATTAAAACAATATTAAGGTCAATATTATTAGCAATATATATACTGTATATTTTTAGATTGTCTACAGAACAAACAATCGTTATTCAATGACTTGTCTAATTACCCTTAGGCAATTAGGGTTATTGCTTTGCCGATCAGCTGTGGCTAGTTACCACGGCTAAATCTGAGTGGTGGTCCTTTCAGTTCGTTTTTCGCTAGTTCATGCTACTCTGTGTCTTGTCAGGACTCTCGTGGGGCCATTCCTGGATTACTTGGTCTGTTAGCCTGGTTTTGGTTGACTTCTGGACGCTATTGACTCACGATTCTGCCACAATTATTTCTTTCTCTTATTTACACTGTTTGGACTCTCTTGAACTACCTCCAGTCAACAAAAGAAGTCTTGCGTCTTGGATTCACCTCTGGTGTATTTACTGTTATACTGGTGAGCGTGACAGAAAGAACTGACTGTAAAACAAAGGATTGGTAACAAAAGTCAACAGCACTTTAAGAAATATGTTTTCTGAGAAAAATGGTGACATGTTCAATACTTATTTCCCAACTGTATATTTGAATATACAGTGCATCCGGAAAGTATTCATAGCGCTTCATTTTTACCACATTTTTTCAATGTTACAGCCTTAACATTGTAAATTCAATTATTTCTTTAAAATTCTGCACACAATACCCCATAATGACAAGTTGAAAAAGATTTCTTTAAATTGTTGCAAATTTATTAAAAATAAAAAAGATGAAAAATCACATGCCTTTGCCGTGAAGCTCTGAATTGAGCTCAGGTACATTCTGTTTCCACTGATCATTCTTGAGATGTTTCAGCAGCTTCATTGGAGTTCACCTGTGGTAAGTTCAGTTGATTGAGCATGATTTGAAAAGGCAGACACCTGTCTATATAAGGTCCCAGGGTTGACAGTGCATGTCAAAGCACAAACAAAGCATGAAGACAAAGGAATTGTCTGTAGACCTCCGAGACCGGATTGTCTTGAGGCACAAGGCAGGGGAAGGTTACAGAAAACTCTCTGCTGCTCTGAAAGTTTCAATGAGCACAGTGGCCTCCATCATCCTTAAGTGGAAGATGTTTGGAACCACCAGAACTCTTCCTAGAGCTGGCCGGCCATCTAAGCTGAGTAATCGGGGGAGAAGGGACTTTGTCAGGGAGGTGAGCAATAACCCGATGGTCACTCTGTCAGAGCTCCAGCGTTCTTCTGTGGAGAGAGGAGAACCTTACAGAAGGACAACCATCTGTGCAGCAATCCACCAATCAGGCCTGTATGGTAGAGTGACCAGACGGAAGCCACTTCTTGCCTGGAATTTGCCAAAAGGCATCTGAAGGACTCTCAGACCATAAGAAACTAAATTCTCTGGTCTGATGAAACTAAAATTGAACACTTTGGAGTGAATGTCAGGCGTTATGTTTGGAGAAAACCAGGCACAGTTCATCACCAGGCTAATACCATCCCTACAGTGAAGCGTGGTGGTGGCAGCATCATGCTGTGGGGATGTTTTTCAGCAGCAGGAACTAGAAGACTAGTCAGGATAGAGCGAAAGATGAATGCAGCAATGTACAGAGACATCCTGAATGAAAACCTGCTTCAGAGTGCTCTTGACCTCAGACTGGGGTGACAGTTCATCTTCCAGCAGGACAATGACCCAAAGCACGCTGCCAAAATATCAATGGAGCGGCTACACAACAACTCGGTGAATGTCCTTAAGTGGCCCAGTCAGAGCCCAGACCTAAATCCTATTGAACATCTCTGGAGAGATCTCAAAATGGCTGTACACCATCGCATCCCATCCAACCTGATAGAGCTTGAGAGGTACTCCAAAGAGGAATGGGCAAAAACTCCCAAAGACAGGT
Organism: Danio aesculapii; assembly: GCF_903798145.1. Lineage (NCBI taxonomy): Eukaryota > Metazoa > Chordata > Actinopteri > Cypriniformes > Danionidae > Danio > Danio aesculapii. Next base: position 9,273,235 of record NC_079439.1, read on the forward strand.
GTGCCAAGCTTGTGGCATCATATTCAAAAAGACTTGAGGCTGTAATTGCTGCCAAAGCTGCATCAACAAAGTATTGAGCAAAGGCTGTGAACATTTATGTACATGTGATTTTTCAAGTTTTTATTTTTAATAAAATTGCAACAATTTCCAAAAATCAGCATTTATTGTCATTATGGGGTATTGTGTGTAGAATTTTGAGGAAATTAATTTAATCCATTTTGGAATAAGGCTGTAACAAGAAAAAGTGAAGCGCTATGAATACTTTCTGGATGCACTGTATGCATCAAAAAAGTATTTAAATTTCACAGCAGGGCTAATAATTTGTCTTTAACTATACCTGAACCTTTAAAACTATTTCTTTGCTGCCATATAATCACTAACATTTCCTTTGCAAGTAAAGTAACATGATAAATAAATTGAATTCTTACATCACTCCAGTTCCCCACTTCCCAAAATGCATTCCTGCTGACAGGATCTCGAGCGTTTAGATTCCCATAATCATCTGTAAAGGTCGTCATCTGCGGTTTCAGCCGGGCTGCTTTAAGCACATTGCTTTTATTGGGAACTTTCAGCGTTTGCAAGGCCTTTCTTAGTATCTTCACCGTAGGAACAGTTACTTGTGCACTTTGAGTGTTTAAATGCGACAGCGTTGGTTTTGGGGTAGAATTGAATTCATATAAGCTTGTTTTAGTGCATGCATGTGTCACCAGATGATCATTATATTGTGTGCGAATGGTAGTAGTAGTGGCTGGTTTTATTGTGCTAACTGGTGCACTCATTGTTATTGGCTGCACACTGGATATGAGCACTTCTTCAGGTTTGCTGGTGAACATATCATCCTCACGTATCCGTTCTGGATCTTCTATGTAATCATAACCCGGTGTGTAGCTTTTATCTGGAGGCTGCAGGTCTGTGCTTCCCTCTTCGTCTTCAGAAGCTCCGGTAATTGTTGGAACTGCTGCATGAACACTGCTGTTTGTACTCACTAATATAAAGTCTTTGTCGTCTTCATGGATGATATCCGTGTTGGTGTGTGTGGTAATGGGTGCAGAGGTGTTTGGAGGTATAATAGTAGTGCTGTATTGTGTTGTTTGGATCCCGGGGGACTGCGTCGTGATTTTGCGTGGTCTGAATCGTGGGCCCGTCCATCTGTTAGTGGATGAGCAGCTCTGGAGGTTACAGAGGATTGTGGAGCGGGGTCGAGTGGCAGGGTTGCACTGGCTGGGTTGTTTTGCCACACACTTGACCATTCGCGACTTTATTCCTCCATCACAAGACTGGGAGCACTGCAGGACGACACACATTTAGAAATGAACATCACTTTAGGATCAGACACAAAACATTTTCCATCTATTGTGCTTTCACCATGTATGTGTCGCTAGGCTAAATTTGTAATCATGTTTCATGTGTACTTTAAGAACAATATCCATGTTCATTTGTAATATAGCAGCCCACCTCGCTCCAGTTCCCCACGGTCCATTCTGAGCCACACGGTACGTCTCGGTTGCAAGGAACCACAGGTTTGGGTTTGAGCAGCTGCTTACAGTCACCAGGGTGCAGAACCCGCTCCTCTCCAGCCACCGTACGGACACAGAGAATGGTGCGCTTTTTCACTCCATTTGGACCGCATGTAGACGAGCACGTTTGCCATCCTCCAACCCACCACCTGAGGTCAGTTCACACACAGATTTCAGTACAACAGTGTCAGGTGTGAGGACAGAACCCAAACGCTCAGACGAAAAAAAACAGACAGGAATTAAACATGACATAACATGAGAAACGAATCAGCAAGAGACAAAAGCACACTCTGAGAATAAATAGAGGAGCAGACAAAGACCAAAATGAAAGGACGGGTGAGGCAAATTAACATAATGAACAGGTAACTAGATGAGTGATGGCCATGCGCTAACCATAGACTGTAAAAGATATGGACGTAGTATCCGTGATGTCACCCATAGGTTTCTGAAGTGTGCAAATGAAGCTACAAGTAGGCGTGGCCAATCGTCGCCATTTTGTTTGCACGTCATCGCACCGACGAGGGGATACCAAACAAGGGCAAAGAGGTCGAGCGTGAGCGGAGCTACAGACGCATGCTGGCATTTTGCTTAGACAGGCTTTTCATAGGGAGAAATGCTTCACGCTTCTTTACCTGCGACTCGTTTGTGTTCTGACCACATGTGCTTGGTTGTACACTATATCAATAAAGTGTTTAGTCTTTCAAAAACACTGCTGTAATACATTGAGGCACTTAGCATTGTTCTTATGATGTTTTTCTACAGGAGGAAAACGCAAATTACTTCCAAAGACTTCAAATATAGTCTGTGTTAGTAAATGCAAGACATGCATAACACTGTATGACAACGTTTCAGATGACTGTTCTAGAGCCTACAGCTAATCAATCTGTCAGATTCTGGAGTGCATTACAGGCCTAAAGATAATTATAAATGATAAATGATCTTCAATAAAACAAATACATTTGTAGAGATGATATATAAGTATGTAAGAATTTCACACACCTGGGAAACGGTGGCCACGTGAATGGTTTGTGAGCACAATTAAGTGCACACAGCATGGCATATCATCTGATAATTGTAGGAAATAATTCCAAGAGGCAACTGACTGTGTAAAGCCACATAAAACAAAAATATGATGTATATGTAGAGTTCAGCAGCTAATCAGCCGGAATCAGCTGAGGTAAAGTGACGGCGCCCAGTGAGACCTAGCGGTCACTCAAGTGGCCACGTCCTTAATTATGCAGACTTAATATAACTTAATATAAACAAAACAGATGAGTTATAAAAAAAATTCACCCCCCTCACAGTTGTCATGAAAGATAATATTAGCTATATGCAGGCTGTAAACATGTTTTTATCAGCTGTACAATTGGCCAATTTAGCATTGCAGTCAGTGAACATCTGGAGTTTTTGGAGCCAGCCCCCAAAGGCCAGTCGATGAATTGCAGTTTCAGTTACTTCCGTATTGGCTTCACAAGGGAGAGAGGGAGGTTGCCACTTGGTGCTAACACAAAAAGCACACAGCCAATTAACAAGAACCATGTGAAAGAAACTGAAACAAGCATTCAGCTGCAAACACAAACCGCATATAAAGACCTAGAGAACTAGGGCTGGGCTGATAAACGATATTACATTGAATCGCGATAAAATTTATCTCAATAACAATGATAAGCGCTGGACTTTTTACTCTATATTGATCTAAGAGCCAATCACACAGCAGAAATGTGCAACAGTGGGAATGTAAAAGTGTGTTAATATTAGAGATGTACTAAATTATCGGCCACCAAAGATTTATTGGCTGAAAATATGTTATTCCATTTAATGGACCATCTAATTTTTGTGGCTTCAGTCACTGTTGGGGTAGCATTAACAACTGATATCAAAATATATATCCTTATCGTTCAATATGGAAAATAATTATAGAGATTGCATTTTTGCCATATCACCCAGCCCGAACGAGAACGTCAGACAAAAGCAAAATACCAAACAAACAGAGCAGACAAACAGACATGGAGCATGAGCAACCGAATCCTGGCACAGGAGTGTGTAACCACAGTAGACCGAAGTGCTAGAATCTGAATGCCATGCCCCACACACACGACAAGTAACAGACATGAGCACACAGCGCAAAATAACTCAAAACTGTGCACTCAAGAAAACTAATAAAATAGAGTGTCAGAGTTCTGTCACAAAGCTAAATAAACAAACATGAGACAGAACCCTGACAAACGGACCCTTTTCACAAGTTATGATGTGTTTAATGGTCATCAGCATCTTAAATCCTTGACAGTTTTTAAATGTTATATATTTTAAGAATATATGTATATTTATATGTATTTATGTATATATTATATAATCTTTGCATATTATATTACAAAAACAAATTACTGCTCATGTGAGGCATTTCTAATGCAGCGTCTATGGGCCAAGACAGTAAATTTGACGTTCTCTCTTCTGGTTGGTTTTGATTTAATTTGTACTTTAAAAGAACATTAAAAATACGTAATAAAAATATTTAGTTAACCTTATTAGAACCTTAAAATTTTAGCTGGGTATGAATGAAGCATATTCTGTAAAACCCAATAAGTTAAGGTCCATTTGAGAAAATGAAGCAATTTGAGCACAGTAAAATGTGATAAATGAAGATAACTCAAACCAACTGAGTACTGTAAAACCCAATAAGTTAAGGCAGCTCAAACCGTTTGAGGAAACCGATTGCAACAAATCATTTGTGTTCAAAAACTAATCCTAATGAGTACTGTGAACCTACTCCATTTGAGTAAATGAAGCAATTTGAGCACAGTGAAATCCGATAAATGAAGAGAACTCAAACCAACTGAGCATTGTAAAACCCAATAAGTTAAGGCAGCTCAAATCATTTGAGAAAACCAATTACTACAAACCATTTGAGTTAAACTAATCTATATGAGTACTGTGAACTTACTCCATTTAAGTTGAAGTAATGAGGTATTTAATTAACTAATTACCTTCAACACTGAGTTCAAAACTCTTTTCAAATGAGTAGAATTAACTTTCAGTCAATTGTGAGTTACAGTGTACTAATATTTCTGCAGAACTGTACCTTGCAGGGCAGTCCCTGTTTTTGCACTTGCGATGTCTGTCATCAGGACGTGTACTCGGATCACACAGGTTTTCCTCAACCACACCAACCTCTGGCTCAAAACAGCGCACAGGTTGATGCTGCTCACCTGAACAGATGCAAAAGATCACCAGCTATCAAATCCATGCTAGAATAACCTTCAGTGATGTAAACAAACAAAAAATACAGTCAAAGTCAGAATTATTCGCCCCCTGTATATTTTTCCCCAATTTCTGCTCAACGGAAATATTTTTTCCAACACATTTCTAATCATAATAGTTCTAATAACTCATTTCTAATAACTGATTTATTTTATCTTTGCCATGATGACAGTACATAATATTTGACTAGATATTTTCCAGAATACTAGTATTCAGCTTAAAGTGACATTTAAAGGTTTAACTAGATTAATTAGGCAAGTTAGGGTAATTAGGCAAGTCATTGTATATCAGTGGTTTGTTCTGTAAACATTTAAAAAATATTTTGCTTAAGGGGTCTAATATTATTTACTTTAAAATAGCTTTTAAAAAATTAAAAACTGCTTTTATTCTAGCTGAAATAAATCAAATAAGACTTTCTCCAGGAGAAAAAATATTATAGGAAATACTCCTTGCTCTGTTAAACATCCTTTGGGAAATATTTAAAAAAGAATAATTCATGGGAGGGTGAATAATTGTGACTTTAGCTGTATATTTTTAGTCTTCTTGTGAATCTTGTTTTCTACCAAGGCCACAAGTTGTGCTGCAGTCGGTCCAGGCTCCATGTTTCCAGATATACTCTGGTTCCAGGATTTCATTTCCCAGTGGGCGACGCCTCTTAATGGTGTACTCATACTTGACACCGGGATTCAGCTCTTGGAACAACAACTGAACAAGTCACAATGAAACAAAAATATCCATCATTTTATAACAATATGCAGATCATTTTGTTTTACAAGTGCCGCCAGTCTTGGAAGCAAGAGCTTTGTTTGTCATGCAACGTTTCATGCTTTCTCACATAAATAACGTCAGGAGAAGAGTGATTTATCAACATTACTTTTTATCTCTGCTATGAAAATAACATTATATTTCAATTTAAACTACATTTGGTGTTTTAAAGTCTTTCTGTCTGTTGATTGAAGGAATAGTCCATGTTCAATACAACAGGCAGTTTTTGTGACACATTAGCAAAGAAAATAACAATGTTGCTTCATAAAATTCATTTTTTAATAAGTTTTTTTTTTGTAGTAAGTCAACAAACAGGAGTAAAAGCCAAATTTGTATGTTTTGTGTACACAACAGGAACTGAAATGTAAAAAAAAAAAAACATTTATTAATGTGAAAATGTTCTGAGAAAGTACCTTTTACAAAAAGGAAAGTGAAAATCTGTTTACAGAAAGGGATTTGATGCATATATTCATAAAACACTACAATAATTATTAGCTTCACGTTTGCTTACTACAACCAAAGTGAACCGCATTCTGCCATGGTGCTCTAAAATGATGAACAAATGTTCTTCAAGTTAACATTAACGTCTAGCTAACCTTTTTCTGAAACATTTAAGTTTGTTTTTTAAGTGTTCATTCATAGAACATTTAAAGGTAACAAAGCAACATTGCAATAATGTTTCATTCATTCATTTTCCTTTGGCTTAGTCCCTTATACATCAGGGGTCGCTACAGCAGATTGAACCGCCAACTATTACAGCATATGGTTTATGCAGCCTTCCAGCCTCAACCCAGTACTGGGAAACCCATACACTCCCATATTCACACACACACACACTCATACATGACAGACATTTTAATTCACCCAATTCAGCAATAGCGCATGTGTTCGGACTGTGTGGGGAAACCCATGCCAACACAGGGAGAACATGCAAACTCCACACAGAAATGCCAACTGGTCCAGCCAGGACTCGAACCAGCAACCTTCATGCTGTGAGGCAACAGTCCTAACCACTGAGCCACCAAGAACAAAATATTTCAAGAACTGGACATCCTTAAAACATTCAGAAATGGAGCGTAATGGGAGCATTAGTAAAATGGTCTTAGCAGATGTTGGTGTCTTTAGAGTTTCATTGACATGAAAATATGTGTTTATGTTTTTAAAAGAAACATAATAGAAATAGGCTTATTTTACAACACCCCTCGAGTTAAATAGTTGAGTTAAACTATTTTTGGATCCATTCATCCAATCTCCTGGTCTAGCGGGAGCATTTTTAGCTTAGCTTAGCATAAATCATTAAATCAGTTTAGACCATTAGCATCTCATTAAAAATTTTCAAAAAAGTTATTTTCCTATTTGAAGCTTGACTCTTCTGTAGTTCTATCGTGTCTGTAGACTGACGGAAACGTAAAGTATTTTCTAAGCCGACATCGCAAGGAAGTACATTGTAAAAAAAGTTTTTGTATGGCTTCCAGTCAAAATATATAAAAATTCTTAAATTGAGAAGCACTTTCTGGACAAGTAAAACGTTTTGTCTTGTTTTCAGAAATACTACGTCAAAACTAATGGGTCTTTCCTCAAAACATGCAAAATAATCTGCCAATGGGGTAAGCAAAATAATCTTATTTCCAAGCGAACACAAGATGATTTTGTGCAACGCTATTTCTCCAGCTAGGGAAATAGGTCACAGCGCTGTGTAATATCATTGCGCCTGCTGAAGTCATGGTACAGAAACAAAGTTCATTGATTAATGCGACAGAATGAGAGGATAGATCTATTTTGTTTTTGTTTTGTTTACAATTTTGAGTGAGATGCTAATGGTCTAATCTGATTCAATGATTTATGCTAAGCTAAGGTAAAAGTGCTCCCACCAGACCAGGAGTTCAGCTGAATTGATTAAAACTCGACTGTTTAACTCAAGGGAAGCTGTAAAATTAGCCTATTTCCAAAATAACTGCAGTTCAAGCCAGTGGTTCTCAATTCCGGTCCTCGGGTCACCCCTGCCCTGGACATTTTGTATGTCTTCTTTTATAAACACACCTGATTCAGATCTTCAACTCGTTAACAGAGAGTTCCATGAACTGATCCCTGTGTGTCAAGTAGGTGAGACGTACAAACTGTGCAGCGGGGAGACCCCGAAGGCCCTGCTTTAAGTGTATGATGGTCAGTACCTGGATCATGACAGGTTCAGTTGTTGGTCCTGCTGAGGTGAGATTCTCTATATTTCCGCTGCGCTCATAGTTAAACTTTGTGCCACCAGCCTCGTACTCTCCATTCCACTGAATTATGTAATTCCCATTGAGGTAATATTCATCTGAATCAGCTGCTCGCATCGCAAGGAAATTCCCAGCTTCTTCCACTTCCTGAATGTAGATATCCCGAGCTCCCGCTGGGATCAAAACCAGGTCCATGTAACCTAAATCACATAATCTCACTTAAAAGACATCAAACACTGGTGCTTCTACACACAGATATAAGGTCATTTTATTTAAAGGAAACTTCACTATACACTTTAGGCACATCAGTATTTTACATCTTGTAAAAAGGGTCATAATAGGTCCCCTTTAAATAAAAGGTAATCTATAAAATAAATATGGGATAATAACATCCAGCCAGTTGTTCTTGCAGAGACAAACCCAACAAGTTTATCAGCTTTATTCTGTAAAAACAACTGGCTGAATGCACATTATGCGAGGGTCTGGCTGCAGACTTGGTGCAGTGCAATCTGAGCAGCATTTTTAATGGGCTCACCTAACCCCCATCCCTAACGCTACCCCTCACAGTGACGTCACAAGCTCCATTGAGTGCATTGTGTCTGACATTGCATAACTGAGAATTGCAATCTCAGTTTAAATCATGAAGGCTGCATCCAGATACTTATGCTGTTAAATACACGAACACATGGTCACAAAACTAAATAAATAGACAGAAAACATTAATCTGAGTTGTAATAACTTAATAGCTCTTTAATTAAAAGTAAAGCTAAAAGAAAGTAGAACGGCTGGATGCTTTCTGTTTAATAAAGGAGCTAGTAAATGATTACAGCTCAGAATAATATTTATTAATATATACAGTATTCAGTAATTCATAATACCTGGATGTGTCTGTGTTATGAGTTACAGCGGTTCTTATCTTGGAATAACATACATTGAAATGTGGTGTTTGACCAATCTGAATCATAATATAATGTCATAATATAATCATAATATAATCATAATATAATATAATATAATATAATATAATATAATATAATATAATATAATATAATCATAATATAATATAATATAATATAATATAATATAATATAATATAATATAAAATAGTATAATATAAAATAATATCATATAAAACAATATAATATAATATAAAATAATATAATATAATATAATATAAAATAATATAATATAATATAGAATAATATAATATAATATAATATAAAATAATATAAAATAATATAAAATAATATAATATAATATAATATAAAATAATATAATATAATATAGAATAATATAATATAATATAATATAATATAATACAAAATAATATAAAATAAAATAAAATAAAATAAAATAAAATAATATAATATAATATAATATAATATAATAGAAATAATATAAAATAAAATAATATAATATAATATAATAGAAATAATATAAAATAATATAATATAATATAAAATAATATAATATAATATAAAATAATATAATATAAAATAATATAATATAATATAAAATAATATAATATAAAATAATATAATATAATATAATATAATATAATATAATATAATATAATATAATATAAAATAAAATAATATAATATAATATAATATAATATAAAATAATATAATATAAAATAATATAATATAAAACAATATAATTTAAAATAAAATAAAATAATATAAAATAATATTATATAATATAATATAAAATAATATAACATAATATAATATAATATAATATAACATAACATAACATAACATAACATAACATAACATAACATAATATAATATAATATAATATAATATAATATAATATAATATAATATAATATAATATAGGTGGTTGCTCTCACAAAATAAAGCAGAGGTGTACCAAATAGCAAAATGTACCTAATAAATTGTCCGGTGAGTGTATATACTACTATATTAATGTAAGTCAAGTGTGCTACAAACCAAATCCATCTTGTTCCACAAAGTTTTCCTTCACCGTCTCACAAGTGGATCCATCACCAAGACAAACACCACAGCTGTCTTCTTTAGCATTAGAATTAATGCCAAAATCACATCCCACCTCCTGCAGAGAGATTACACAAAACATTACAAATATACAGCACATGAACACAAAATGTTTTTTCCATAGCTCTAAAACATATTCAGAATTGATTTTTTTTTTCTCATGACATGAATATTACAAGACAAAATATGTGGCCAGCCAATGTATGTATGCATTTATAAAAACATGTTCAAAAATATATGGAGGTCAATTAAATAAATAAAAATACGAAAATATATGAAAGTCAATGGATAATAGTTTCCAACATTCTTCTAAATACCTTCTTTTGTGTTCAACAATAAACCTATCATTTCAGGGTAAGCAAATGATGAGTAAGTTTTCATATTTGGGTGAACTATCCCAACTATCTTGAAATGCATACTGTAGATCCTTTACACAAAATAAGATTTTCCATGGCTCTGAAACATAATTCAGAATTCATTTTTCTCTATTTATTTTTATTATTTAGTTTGGCGTGAATATTACAAAGCTAAATATATGCCCAGCCAATGTATGTATTTATAAAAACATGTTCAGTAATTAAAGAGACAGTTCACTCAAAAATGAAATTCTGTCATAATTTCATATCACGCAATTTAAAAATACAGGCAATAAGTAACATATGATAGTAAACCAAAAAAAGAAAGAAAATACAATAGAAAATGCAAGAGTACACCCTTCAAAAGAATAGGGAAAGTAAGACTTATAGTACTTGTATTCAGCAAGGATGCAAAGATCAAAATGGCTAAAGATGCCAAATTCTACCATTATTTACTCACCCATTACTATTTAAAAACCTGTATGAGTTTCTTTTATTCTGTTGAACACAAAAGATATTTTGAAGAATGTTGGAAGCCGGTAGGACTTCAACAGTGAAAAAAATAAGATAGAACTAAATGTATACCAGTTC
>NC_079439.1:9288954-9438954 GCF_903798145.1 Danio aesculapii
AGAGTTCATTGTGATACGGCACGGTGTTGAATTCACTGCACTGCATCTCTCTAAAGCTGGGATGTTTTCTGACACACAGCTTTGTGTTGCAAACACGGTAGCGCTTCCGCTCTCCTGTGCAATATTTCCCTCCAAACTCAGGCCTGAGTGAACAGGAGAAACAGAAAATATGATTCAGATCATCTGTTCAGCAAAAAAGTATCAATAAAATAGAAAGAAAGACTTAAAATGGATATTTAATACTTAAGAAATAGTGTAATATTACAAATTCGGTCAAACATGACAGAGCATTCATGACTAGAGCAGACCAACCGTCTAAATGTTTAGTTAAAGTAACAGGAGTGCCCTCTAGTGCATTATACTGGTAGTGCAGAAAATGGGCTGATATACAATAATAATAATAGCTGAAATAGCATATTAGCATAGTTGTTTTAATGTAGCATCAGTGATGTAAAGTAACAAATTACAAATACTCAAAATACTGTAACTGAGTAGTTTTTCTCAGGAATTGTACTTTACTAAGTAGTTTTAAAAATGTGTACTTTTACTTTCCCTTGAGTACATTTATAGTGCTGTATCGGTACTTTTACTCCGCTACTTTCCTTCAACCTGCAGTCACTACTTTATTTTTTTTTTTATCTATGAGGATTAGAAAAATCAGTCCTGTGATTCCTGTCCAGTCAAATTGCACATAGAAGTTAAATCCTATCCTAATGAACTACTTCAAGACATGGGTGATTTATAATTGCAGAAAACTGTTTGGAAGCATTAAAAGTGTCCAAGAAGATGTCCAAAATCTTTACACGCATTGACCCAGAGACAGTTTAGATGCATGTCACTGATGAGAAGATGACGGATGTTTATTGTATGATGACTGAAATGGCCTTGAAAACCCAGCAAGCACAGGACGTCAACTTGACATCAGATTGACATTGTACCCCAATGTCGTGGGGACGCTGCATTTTGTTTGGAAATCGGGTTGACGTCAGAACTCAACGTCAGGCCGACGTCAATGTCCAACGTCCAACCTAAAATCAACCAAATATCAACATCTAATGATGTTCCAGCTTGACGTTGTGTGGACGTTACCACTATGACGTCTATCAGACGTTGGATTTTGGCTGCCTGATGAATAAATGTCAGTATTTGATGTCAATATGACGTTAGTTTAAGATGTTGGCTCAACACAACCTAAAATCAACCAAATATCAACGTCATTTGACATCATTATTGGACATCAAAATAATATTGTCCTTAGATGTTGGCTAGACATTGAATTTTGGTCACCTGACATCACAACCTAAATCTAACCTAATATTAGCGTCTTATGATGTTGTGTGCCTTCTGGGCTATAACTAAATGCACTACAGATTGTTACGCTTACACACATCCACAAATTACATGTAAATGCATCAGCTTTTAACAGCGTAATACACTATGCTTGAGCACTTGTGAAAAGTCTACTTTTTACTTATATTTTGAGTAATATTTACAAAAGATACTTATAGTCACACTACATTTTTAGGCAAGTAATTGTGCTTTAACTTAAGTATGATTTTTCAGTACTCTTTCCACCACTGTGTAGCATGTATTTATTTTCTCTTCTCACCTCTTTAAAGCTGCTTAAAGCACTATACAAATAAACTTAAATTAAATTTTCTGCATGCACTGAATATTAAATATGACCAAAACCTGAAAAACGGTTAAAATATAAGAAACATACAGCACAGAACGTAAACGAATGTGGAACACAAAGGAAGATATATTGATGAATGTTGGGGGAAAAAACTGCCATTGACTTCCATAGTATTTGTGTTCCTACTATGTAGCTCAATGGCTTATTTTCCCCAACATTCTTCAGAATATCTTGTTTTGTGTTCAACAGAAGAAAGAAATCCATAAAAGTTGAGTGCGAGTAAATAAGAAAATTGTCCTTTTTGAGCGAACTATCTGTTCAATCAACTAGTCAAAGTATAAGGGTCAACAATCAGAATTTATTTGGACCCAATAAAAGTGTAATGCATAGTTCTTAACACACCCAAGTGAACATTTTTGTGTATTTAAATATTTTATTTCAGATTTTTTTAAAGGGATAGTTCACCCAAAAATGAAAGGTACTCATTATTTACTCACTCTTAAATAGTTTCAAACCTTTATGGGTTTCTTTTTTCTGGTGAACAAAAGAAGTTGTTTGAAAATCAGTTTTCAAAATGAGTTTTTTTCTTCTACAAAAGAAGATATTTTGAAAAATGCTGAAAACCTGTAACCATTGACTTCCATAGAATTTGTTTTTCATTCATTTTCTTTTTGGCTTTGTCCATTTATTAATCAGGGGTCGCCGCAATCAAATGAACCGGCAACTTATCCAGCATATGTTTTACGCAACGGATGCCTTTCCATCTGCAACCCAGTACTGGGAAACACTCATACACTCTTGAATTCACACCAACACATGCACTACGGCCAATTTAGCTCATTCAATTCACCTATAGCGCATGTCCTTGGACTGTGGGGGAAACCGAAGCACCCGGAGGAAACCCACATCAACACAGGGAGAACATGCAAACTCCACATATGGTAGAAAAGTCAACTGAGCCAGCCAGGGCTCGAACCAGCGACCTTCTTGCTGTGAGGCGACAGCCCTACCCACAGCGCCACCGTATCACCCCGGAATTCGTTTTTCCCTACTATTGAAGTCAATGATTACAGGTTTTCAGCATTCTTCAAAATATCTTCTTTAGTGTTTAACAGCAGAAAAAAAAACGCTCAAACAGGTTTGTGACAACTGAATGATGACAGAGTTTTCAGTTTTGGGTGAACGATCTCTTTAACATTAAGAGAGGAGCTCTAAAGAAAACATAACAAAAAAAAAAGGAAAACACTGAATGAATGATTGAATGAATGAATGATGAATGGAATGAATGAATGAATGAATGAAAGAAAGAAAGAAAAGCACTGAGGAATAACTGTACTTTGGCTGGTTGCATTCCCTGTCGGCCATCTGAACTCCGGCTCCACAGGTGCGAGAACAGTGAGACCACGAGCTCCAGGGACCCCAGCCTCCATGCACGGTTTCCGGTAACTTCCCCACGATCACACACTCACCAGAGATACACCACTGACACATAGTTGAAAGGGTTAGTTCACCCAAAAATTATGCTATTATTTAATCACCCTCATGTAGTTCCAATTACCTGAGACCAATAATTAACAAAATGTATTGATTTTTTTACACAGATTAAGATGTTTTAGATCTTAAAGGCTTGTTTACACAGGGACAATTTTTGCTTGCGCTTACCATCAGCATCTTTCAAGGCTTTTTTTGGCATTCATATGGCAGTGAGCAGAATAATATGGCCCAATCCCAATTCTACCCCTTTGCCCTTCCCCTTACCGGAACACCGCTACCCCCAATTGGGACACCCCTACCCCTCGTTTTGCGCGTTCCCATAAAGGGGTAGGGGTGTCCCAATTCTCTTTAGCTTGAAGGCGTAGGGCTAAGGGGAAGGGGTGGATAGCCCTTCGAACGGGGTAAGAAAATTTCCCAGAATACACCAGCCACAACGACAACATGGCTGCACACGGAAGTAATGAGATCCACAAATTAGCATTTTTAGTCATCATTGCGAATTTTTCCAACAAACAAGCACGTTTTAATATATTCATAACCGCGTTCAAGTTTTACCGTCATGCATTAAAAAAAACCCACTAAAATAAAAACTTTGCGATCTATAATCCCTAATCATAACTCCTGTACAGCAGTCCCACATCATTCTGTCACTCGATGACACTCGAATCTCCTGTCAGAAAAGTCTAGTGGTTGAGAATGAGCTTTTTACAGTGTCTGCTATAATGTTAATGTTGTTTTCTTGTGTTTACATAGATGAATATGGCCACTGTGTAAATACACAGTATAGTAACGATCTCAGTGCCACATTATATTGGTATGATAACATGATATCGTTGCCTTCAGTGATTTCCTGAAGATAAATACTAAAAAATAACACAACTGGAATAACTACAGCAGTCGCGATCGTCTGATCTCATATGAAGCAAGAGATTGTGATGACAAATGATGACGTGTGCAGATGCTGTCCTATTTCTTAGGGGTAAATTTTGAAACCCTTCCCCTTCACACTCTGTTTCAAGGGCCAAGGGGAAGGGGTACAAAAATAGAATTGGGATTGGGCCAAAATGTGCAAAATTACATGAAAAACGGAAATACCCCAGAACACAAAGTTTAAAGAGCCCATATTATACATGAAATAGGGTCATATTTAGGTTGTAAGGGTCTCCAACAACAGTCTAATATGCATGCAAGGTCATAAAACACTTTTATGGTCTTATAATCTGCATTTATTTTTACCTAATTATCCCAGCGACTCCCATATGAATCGTTCAGCGATTCATTTGTTCCCAACCCCCTCCTCAGCGCGAAGCTAATCTGCGCTGATTGGACCAATGGCAGCCTGCTGCGATTGGTCGACAGTGACAGGCTTCAGCACGAGACAGAGTGAAATGCCCAGCTGGTAATCAACTATATAAAAGTAGTCACAGTGCACACGCGCTTCATAGTGTTTTTTCACACACACACACACACACACACACACACACACACAACCCTCCTCAGAAGAACTGGGGGAAGCGACGCGAGTCTCTCTCTCTCTCTCTCTCACACACACACACACACACACACACAACGCTCCTCAGAAAAACTAGGGAAAGCGACGCGAGTCTCTCTCTCTCTCTCTCTCTCTCACACACACACACACACACACAACGCTCCTCAGAAAAACTAGGGAAAGCGACGCGAGTCTCTCTCTCTCTCTCTCTCTCTCCTCTCTCTCACACACACACACACACACACAACGCTCCTCAGAAAAACTAGGGAAAGCGACGCGAGTCTCTCTTTCTCTCTCTCTCACACACACACACACACAACGCTCCTCAGAAAAACTAGGGAAAGCGACGCGAGTCTCTCTCTCTCTCTCTCTCTCTCTCTCTCCTCTCTCTCTCTCTCTCTCTCACACACACACACACACAACGCTCCTCAGAAAAACTAGGGAAAGCGACGCGAGTCTCTCTCTCTCTCACACACACAACGCTCCTCAGAAGAACTAGGGAAAGCGACGCGAGTCTCTCTCTCTCTCTCTCTCTCTCTCTCACACACAAACACACACAACGCTCCTCAGAAGAACTAGGGAAAGCGACGCGAGTCTCTCTCTCTCTCTCTCTCTCTCTCTCACACACAAACACACACAACGCTCCTCAGAAAAACTAGGGAAAGCGACGCGAGTCTCTCTCTCTCTCTCTCTCTCTCTCTCTCTCTCTCTCTCTCTCTCTCACACACACACACACACACACACACACAACGCTCCTCAGAACTAGGGAAAGCGACGCGAGTCTCCTAGCTTACGATCGCCATAGCAACGACAAACGGCAGTGGAACGTGAGCTCACAAAAGCCTTTAACGTTAAATCCGTAAACAAAGCGGCACGCGTCGCGTTTTTAACGTGGCTTACATGTGATAAGAGAATATAAAGAGTAACCGTGTGTACTGTACCAGGTTAACAAGTAACAAAACACAATAAATACATAATTTGCAAGCTAGAGTAAACGAGGCAACAATTTTAATCGCACTTACTTACACTAGTGAATAAACCTCAACCACTGACTCTTCACAGTTCACAACTCATCTTTGGGTAGAGACTGTCAATATTATCCATCTGAGCACAGCGTGACTTCATTCGACCGGCGGCGTCTGTGTGTGTGTGTCTAGTGTTTTTTTCTGTGTTAGTGGGCGGGGCCGCAGGTTTCAAATCTCCCTGGTTTGCGCGCGTAACTACTGGCGAGGCTTGTGTTTCGTGGCTGCGTCATCGCGAAACACCTAATGACTCGTTATCAAGACGACTCGTTTGAAGCACTATGAGTCGACTCTTTTATAGATGAATCAATAGTTTTAAACACTGTACACTTACAGATTTAAGCCTTAGCTGGATATTTCACTTCACTTAGAGCTGTGTTACACACTACATGGAAGGGCATTTTTAAAAACCCATAATATGGGCTCTTTAACTTCCTCCACTACAGCACACAAACACCAAGTCAAAAAATTGCAGGAAAAGGTTACAAGTCATGAAAGAAACTCACAATTTGATCTGCAATTTCACTGTTTTTGGCTAGAGCGTTTTAAGCTTGAGCGCCACCAACTTGTGTTTTACTGTAACTTCAGCAGCTCAAAGCAAACAAAAAAACTCATTACTCCTTTTACAAAGCACTTTTCAAATGAAAGCATTTTTCAAGCACTTTCCATGTGCATTTTCAAAGTTTTACAGCACTTTACAAGTGTGGCAAACAACATATTTGCATACTCCAGACTTCAAGGTGTTATCTTTCACCTTGTATTTATAGTGAGTGACAAGACATTTACATTTAGTCATTTAGCAGACGCTTTTATCCAAAGCGACTTACAAATGAGAACAAGGAAGCAATTTACACAACTATAAGAGCAACAGTGAATAAGTGCTGTAGACAAGTTTCAGGTGTGTAAAGTCTAAGAAGCAAAGCATTAGTAATGTGTTTTTTTTTGAGAGAGTACAGTTAGTGGTATAGCCAGAGAGGCAGTTAAGATTAGGAAGGAAAGTGGAGACTAAACAGTTGCGTTTTTAGTCGTTTCTTGAAGACAGCAAGTGACTCTGCTGTTCTGATGTAGTTAGGGAGTTCATTCCACCAACTGGGCAGATTGAATGTGAGAGTTTGGGAAAGTGATTTCTTCCCTCTTATGGATGGAACCACGAGGCGACGTTCATTCACAGAACGCAAGTTTCTGGAAGACTTTGTCTAAGCAAAGTCAGACCTAATTAAATATTTAAAACTCAGGATCATATTTTATTCTGGTCAAATAAGCGTAATCTGGAGGCCTTTGCCTTTCATATAAGCCACTTCTGATACCAAATGATCAACTAGAAGTCAAGTTATTATTTGTTGTTCCTAAAACTTGGATAAGCAACAGGACTTTTGTCAGGTAGTGAAGTAAAACATTGCTGTCATTTCATCTAAAATATCCTAACTTGTGTTTTGAAGATAAACAAAGGTCTCAGGGTATGAAAACAACATCATGGAGAGTAATTAATTACAGAATATTCATTTTTGGGTGAACTAACGCTTTAAAAATATAATAACAGAACAAATACTATGTGCATCTTACTAAATGTGAATCTCTCGTACCTTGTCAGGTCCACACCTGGTTCCGTCAATTGGTGAGTCCAGTTTAGAGCGGCACGATCCATTTACTGAGCACCACAGAATCTGACACACATTCTGCAAACAAGGCGGAATTAATGCAGATCTCTTTTTGTTAATCCAGACAAGAATATAGTTTATACTTTAGAAGCAAATCAAAGCAATCTTCCTAAGTGAATATTAATTTTATTCTAGACCAGGGATGGGCAAACTCGATCCTGGAGGGCCGGTGTCCTTGCATAATTTTTGCACTAACCCTAATCAAACACCACCTGCTTGTAGCTTTCTAGTGATCTTGAAGACACTAATTAAGGTGTTCAGGTGTGTTTGATTAGTGTAGGAGCAAAACTCTGCAGGGACACAGGCCCTCGAGGATCGAGTTTGCCCATGCCTGTTCTAGACAGAACATTTCCCTATTAAAGTATGACATTTTTTTTAATCAATAGCTATATTCTAAACTTAAAGTCCACATGAATTTAACGTTGTATTTGTTTTCTTCCATTTAAATATTTTTATTATAGTTGGCAGCACGGTGGCTCAGTGGTTAGCACTGACGCCTCACAGCAAGAAGGTCACTGGTTTGAGTCCCAGCTGGGTTTCTGTGTGGAATTCGCATGTTCTCCCCATGTTGGCGCGGGTTTTCTCCAGGTGCTCCGGTTTCCCCCACAGTCCAAAGACATGCGCTATAGGTAAATTGATAAAACTGAATTGGCTGTAGTGAACATATGCCCCAACAGTTGGCGGATCATTCCACTGTGCTGACCCCTGATAAACAAGGGACTAAGCTGAAGGAAAATGAATGAATGAAAGTTTTTTATATTAAAAAAAACAGACAGTTTGTAAAAGTACCTACCAAACCATCTCTTAAAATGTGAAATTATAGGGATAGTTTATCTAAACATTAAAAATCTGTCATTTATTCACTTTTATGTGGGAAAATAGGATATATTTATATCTTCTGAAGAGCACAAAAGTATTTTAAACAATGTCAGCAACTACACTGTTTAAGAGCATCATTGAACGGTCTGTAAATATGCTTTAATACTAAGTTAGATCCATAAATAATAAAATTTTTAAATAAATTAAATAATATAAATTAAATAAAAAAAATAAATCAAAAACAAAATTAGACGTTTTTGTAATCGTCTATTTGATGCTTTTTGCACTGCATTTTGTGGTCATTTCTTTTATTCAATTCAATTAATTTGCTTTATTTTTTTTTTACAAATCACAAGCAAAAATAAAGTCCACATGAAATGAACGCTGCGTTTTCTGTTTTCTTCCTGTTTTTCACATTTGAAAAAATAAAAAAAACATTGTAAAGTAACTACCAAACTATCTCTAAAAATGTCAAATGAAAAGGTTAGTTTACCTAAACATTAAAAATCTGTCATTTATTCACTTTTCTGTGGGGAAAGTAGGATCTTTTGAAGAATACAAAAAGTATTTTATACAATGTTGACAACTACACTGTTTAGGAGCAACAATAAATTGCCTGTAAATATGTTTTGATATTAAGTTAGATACAAAAATAATCAATTAAAAAAGAATGGTAACCTAAAATTTGTAATAAATTCAGTGCTGAATCTAAATATTTTTTCTAGCCCTACTTTTATGTAACTTGATACTTTTTGCATTTAACACAATTAATTTTTTGGTGTTAATTTCTCAGTCAAATTTAATATGCAATTAATTCGATTTTCATTCATTCATTCATTCATTTTCCTTCGACCTAGTCCCTTTATTCATCAGGGGTTGCCACAGCGGAACGAACCGTCAACTTATCCAGCATATGTTTTACGCAGCGCATACCCTTTCAGCTGAAACCCAGTACTGGGAAACACCCAAACACTCATTCACACAAATACACTACGGCCAATTTAGCTTATTCAATTCACCTATACCACATGTCCTTGGGCTGTGGGGGAAACTGGAGCACTTGGAGGAAACCCACGCGAACACGGGGAGAACATGCAAACTCCACACAGAAATGCCAACTGACCCAGCTGGGACTCGAAGCAGCGACCTTCTTGCCCTAAGGCGCCAGCGCTACCCACTGTGCCACCATTTTAATTAGATTAAATATCCGCTGGTGGTTTATTTCGCTGAGGCAGCTCTTTATAATCAGTGACTAAGCCGAAAGAAAATGAATGACTGAACAATTATTCGCTAGACTGCGTAGTTCATTTGATTACAATAATGTAATGTAAAATCTATTAATTATGTCTTTGTATTAAACCCTCCTCACCTCTACTTCTGAGCAGAAGGTGGCGTTGGGGCCGTACTGCAGTTGGCACTGGTGCTGCGGTGTGTATCTCACTCCTGGAGCTGCTCCCGGGGTGCTCAGGTCTCTCTTAGAAGGACGGTCATCCAGACAGAAACCCCAGCCACGACTGACAACACAACAGGAAAATAAATGGAAATAAGATAACTGTCTAGAAAACTCCCAATCAATTAGTTGAAAATACTTTATTTACTCACCAATTTGACCCATCCTTACTAGTGTTGATTACCGGTTTCAAATGTTCTGGGGTTAGTATCAGGGTGCGAATTTTACATTGACGACTGGGGGGGTCAAGTTTTACGCTTATGTTCGGTAATACGCCTCAGTGAACCAAAGTTATACATTTAATTCAATTACGTCAAATTTATTAATCAAACTTTTGTCTTCAGTATTTTGAGGGATATTTAGTGGTCCTCAATGACATTTGTGATATTAAATACATGGTGTCAGGTTTGCATTTCTGCACCTGTCAATGAATGACAATGAAAGACGTATTTTTTATTTCACTGTTTAACTTCTATGTGCGAGCAAGTCTGTAATGAAATACAAACTATGCGTCTAGTTTTATGGAGACCTACAGTACAAATGCCTATGCCCCCCATACATCATGTTTTTATGTTCTTCAGAGGAATCAAGTGTTAATTAGGGGGGTCAGACCCCCCCTTATATTTATATAGCGCTTTTCAGGACACTCAAAGCACTTTACACATTGGAGGGAATCTCTTCATCCACTACCCGTGTGCAGCATCCACCTGGATGATGTGACAGCAGCCATATTGCGCCAGACCGAACACACAACAGCTGATTGGTGGAGAGGAGAGGGAGTGATGAAGCCAATTATGATATGGGGATGGTTAGGAAGCCTTGATGGACAGAGACCTGTGGGCAAATTTGTCCAGGATGCAAAACCCCTACTCTTTCGAAGGAAATCCTGAGATTTTTTAATGAGTCAGGACCTTTGTTTAACGTCTTATCAGAAAGACGGCATTCACTGAGAATTAGAGAGTCCCCGTCACTTTACTGGGGCGTTAGGACCCACACAGACTGCAGGTTGAGCGCCCCCAGCTGGTCTCACTAACACCATTTCCGTCAGTTACCTAGCTTTTCCATGTGGTCTCCCATCCAGGTACTGACCAGGCAGCCTTGCTTAGCTTCAGTGGGTGACCATGTGAGAGCTAGCTGCCGGCTGTATATATACACAGTTAAAGGAATTATACAGTTAATGTTATACAGTTAAAGGAATTACACCATACGCAGTATAGTCAAGATAAATTGAGATTTAGTGGAGCGGTTAGTGTTTCTGACTGGCATGCAGACATATTAGTTTCAAATTCAGGGTGAAGTAATTGTAATGTGCTTTGTTTTAACATTGGTCTGACATCCGCATGAACTCCTTGTATCTAAATATGTATTGTTTTGACCATAAAAAAATTTACATTAATAAAAGACATCACGTCACAATTTCTGAATGTTTGTACAGTACAAGCCGAGATTTGAACTTGAAATAAAAAAATTGACAGGTCCTTGTTTATGTTTGCTACTAATTATTTGTTGTTTGTTAATTTTCAGATACAAAACTTGTTGTTTTGGATGTACATACTGCAGTCATTGCTTAAACTGGGTAATAACTAGGTTATATCCTTAAACATACCCCTGAAAGTACTTGTGGAATTAAAATTTACAGTGTTTATTTTGCTAGCGCACATTGTTATTCATTAGGTGAACAATTAATCTGTGCAAGTTACTCAACTGGAATAAAAAAAGTTTGTTTTGGTAATCTCTGTAATTTGGATTTCTGTATTTTCTAACAGAACTATAGAATAAATAATTAAAAATTTATTGTAATCCTAATAATTTAGCTTTTAAAGTATTATCTTGGGGTGGCACGGTGGCTTTGTGGTAAGCACTGTCACCTCACACCTAGATTGTTGCTGGATTGAGTCCCGGCTGGGCCAGTTGGCATTTCTGTGCATGTTCTCCCCATGTTGACGTAGATTTCTTCCGGGAGCTCTTGTTTCCCACACAGTCCAGAAACAAGCGCTGTAGGGGAATTGGGTGAACTAAACTGTGCATAGTGTATGAGTGCTTGTCTGAATGTGAAAGTGCATGGGTGTTTCAAATAGTCTGAGCATCTGCTTCAGCATTTGGCATTGATGGTTTCAGTCACAATATTCTTAACCTCACCCCTCTTACCGTTAGTTTGCTATGAGGAAATGATGCGCAAAAAGAAAGACCCGCCCCCTACTCAGTATTCAGTTTCATTTGTAAGTACATCAACTTACTGAAATAAAAGTCTCAGCAACTTCCAGTCCACGCAGACTTTAAGGGCCCTATCATACACCCGGCGCAATAAGGTGCAAGACATGTTTGCATGCCGTGTTGCTATTTTCAGACCAATGCAACCCTAATTTTCCCGCTTTTCGCTACGTTGTTTAAATAGCAAATCCATTTGAGCCACTTTGTGGACTCATGGGTGTTCTGATCTAGAAAAGCAGTGTGTTAAGGCGCATTGTTGGCGCATTGCTATTTTGAGGAACAAAAAAAGTTCAATAGATCAGCTGAGAGCAGGTCTAAAGTCCAGCGTAGAGTGTGTTAGTTGTGCGCTTTGCTTACACATTGCTTAAAACACGCAGGGTGTACAGCAATATACAAACATGTTTATACACGAGAAAAATAATTAAAGGATTAAAATATTTTTTAAAATATTACTTTTTAACTAAATATAAAAACCACTGCCTCCATGCCTTCTTCATCTCGGGGGGCTTTTTTTTAGTTTATTCATGACAATTTGCTTTGGTATAATGTTATTTATTAAATGCATATTTATATTTGTTTTATTAAAAACAAGCTTAGATTTGCCCACCTGTCAGGTTTTGGACCATATGGGGCATAGCATGTGTGTTTGGATATAACTGAGTTTTATGACCACACGTCGTTATTATTGTTCATTTATTCGTTTGCTGGAAATTAGAACTGAATTTAGAAATAGTTTTGAAAAAATCTTTGCGCTTAACAAACTAAATTAAATACGTAGGCTAACTAATGTCTGTGTGTACAACATGTTTCCTTATCTACGTTTCCTTATCCACTGAAAGTGAAAGTAAAGGCCGATTGGAGGAGGCTCATTCTCTCATTCTCGTGCTGCAGATGGTCTGTTTAACTGTTTTCTCTCTAGTGAAGCGTTCAGTTTTTGCACTTACAAAGTCCGTCATGTAAATAGCAAATATGCCATGACGAGACTCCTAAAGACCCTTAAAGGGAATGAGAGATGAGACTCTAATTGGTTTATTTTCAAAACACACCCAGAACTCATTGAGAGAATAAACTCAACCCTGTTAGACCATACACCGGGGAGCAGAGCGTATTTTTCCATCCTTAAAATAGCAAAAGTGGATTCGTACATGCCCTTAATGCTTTTGCACCCAGCGCTTCAGACTTTGTGCCTAGATTGTTAAAATAGAGCCCTAACTTTTTAATAACTTAATATAACCCAGTAATTAATTAGGCAGACACATTGTTAGTGCACCTTAAGAACACATACTGTACTGTGAATGACATGTCGGTGTACATGAGTGTGTGTTCTCACTCCAGAAAGCGTGTGATGTACTCTTTACTGCAGGATGACCAGGTGAGAGGAGAGGAGTCGTATTGGAGCTGCCGGGACATGATGAAGGGCTGTTTGCCCACAAACTCACAGTCGTTCCCCTGACCGTCATGCTGGATGCCAAAACTACAACACACAAAAACACTCCTTTTAGACACACACGCTATTCAGAGCTTTAAGGAGGCTAATATTGAAAAAAATCTACATTTCTGTATTATACTATGATTTTACTATGTTTTTCACATGACATGTACTTATGTAATGTGAAAGGGACGTGGACAACAGGGTGCGGATTCAAATGCAGGTTTTATTAACAGGATAGTCAGGCACGCATCAGTCAATACAGGGGCAAACAGATGTATATATGCAAATCCAGAGTCATGGTCATATACATGCGGATGGTCAAAGGCAGGCAGCAGACAGGAATAAACAATAAAACAAAGCGAGGGTCAAACACGGCAAGACAAGGCAAAGGAAACACGTCATAATGTCACAGTACAGTTAAACAAGACTCAGCACCGATGTGTGTGTGCGCTGTATAAATGGTCCTTGTAATCAGTTCACGAGCAGCTCCCAGCCGTGAGTGTGTGTAATCTACCGAATGAGGAACAGGTGCGTGTGAGCGGTGCATGACTGGAACTTGTAGTCCATATACCGGCGGATTTGTAGTCCTTTAGCGATCTGCTAGGATTAGATCGCTGGTGATTGTGACAACTTACTGTTATTCAAGTATCTACTTAACCCCCAGGGGTCGAAGACCGCGTATACGTGTTTTGAGGCATCTTCTCTTGATAACGCCGAAAAAACTTCAATTACACTTTCAGTTTTGCTCATACAAATAAGAGCAATACATCAATCGAATCTGTTGGGTGTCTACTTTTTTTTTTGTACACTCAAAATAACAACAAAAGTGTGTGTTTTTGCAAAATAAGGAAAACAAACAGTGTAGGCATTCTTTCTTTTCTCTCTCAGCAAACTGTTTTTAGAAACGCGTCAATAAAATGCACTGAAACTCCGTGAAAACAAAACACACGAGACTTATATCTATAGAAAGCTTGAAGTGTCTATTTTTAAATGCAGCAAGTGCATGTTGAAAACAAATATTGTTTGATAAAATAATCAGTATGAAACCAACACTATGACTAGTTCCTCAGTCTGAGTTCATTAATTTTAATGCAAACACGCCCACGAGTCCACGCGCTGCTTGAATACATTAATACATGAGAGAGAGAGAGAGACATACCTGCATAAAGCTTGGAAGGTGAACGTTCCAACTCATTTTGAAAATAAAAGTTGTCTTGCTAGATATTCTATAGAAGTATCCATCACGCCGGCTCTTCCCGTGTCCGCCATTATTACAAACAATGACAAAAGCTGCCCACACACCCACAAAGACAGCGTGCTGCTAGAAAGTACACGCCCACAAACAAACATAGAGCTAGAAAGGTCGTTTAATTTTTATTCCCAGGAATAAATTGAAATTTTGACCCATTTAACCTCACGGGATCATCATCGAGTATTTGCGCAAATATATACAGTTGAAGTCAGAATCATTAGCCCCCAACTGAATTTATTTTTCTTTGTTAAATATTTCCCAAATGATGTTTAACAGATTCAGGAAATTTTCACAGTATGTCTGATAATATTTTTTCTTCTGGAGAAAGTCTTATTTGTTTTATTTCGGATAGAATAAAAGCAGTTTTTACTTTTTTAAAGCCATTTTAAGGTCAAAATTATTAGCCCCTTTAAGCTCTATATTTTTTCGACTGTCTACAGAACAAACCATCATAATACAATAACTTGCCTAATTACCCTAACCTGCCTAGTTAACCTTTTTAACCAAGTTAAGCCTTTAAATGTCACCTTAAGCTGTATAGAAGTGACTTGAAAAATATCTAGTAAAATATCATTCACTGTCATCATAGCAAAGAGAAAATAAATCAGTTATTAGAAATGAGTTATTAAAACTATTATGTTTAGAAATGTGCTGAAAAATTCTTCTGTTCATTAAACATAAATTTAAACATAAATTGGGGAAAAAAACAAATGGGGGCTAATAATTCAGGGGGGCTAATAATTCTGACTTCAATTATATATATATATATATATATATATTTTTTTTTCATTACGCTACTTCAGTGTCGCAGAATCATTCAGAAATTATTATGAAAAGCTGGATTAATGCACAAGAGAGTTTTTATTACAACAGTTTTGAAAACACGTTTTATACCATTTCAAATAGATATTTTTGTGCATGCTTTTGTAAAATGAATATGTTTTCCCATTTCTCAGTGAGTGTGTGCAATGTATTTTGGTGCATTTAAACAAAACAGATTTCCAAAGCAGATATATTTATGAAAATAATATTTTAGTCACCAAAAATATTGAGAAACTGAAAGATAATACAATAAAATTCAAGCAAAATATTGCAAAAAAAATTACAACCTACAAAATTTCAACTTAATTTTTTTGTATTTAATATTTTTCTATTACTTATAAATTTGGCTGTACTAGTTTTTGGACCGTTATTATAAGTTATTTTGTTAGATCAGCTCCAGATTTGGCTTCAGTACTGACTAATCTAATGTGTAAGTACAAATATAATATTGTAAAGCTTTCTATTAAAAATATGAATTTAAAAGAGAGATTTGTGAGGTGTGTACTTGTATATTCTAAGCACTGTTTTTTGTTTACATGGTCATACAGCAAGTAATACAACAAGCATTTAGTTTGGACTAGCTTTTGCAGATGGACATTGCTTCACAATGCCCTTGATTGGTGAGTGGGGGAGTGTCTCTGCTCTCCGTTAAACAGAAATTGGGGAAAAAATAAACAGGGGTGGGTGTAATAATTCTGACTTCAACTGTATATGCAGTATATAAATTTAACAGTTGAAAATGAGTTTAACAGTAGACATGTCACATCACATGTTTAACAGATGTTGGAAGAAAGGTGTTTTCTGATTAAAAAATTATAATGAATGATTGATATCAGCAATAGTATTAGTAAGGCTGTCACTTCCTCAAATGAACTTGTCTAGTCATTTCAACTTACACCAGTCAAACTGACTAAAAATATTAAGTTAAACTTTCTATTACTACAAATGTATTAATATTGGCTAAACATACTAATATAGGTTAAAGTAACATAAATACTTCAACTAATACTTTTTTTTACTGTGTGCACTTCGTATTCATCAAAAATTCAGAAATAAATGTCAATACAAAAATAAAAAAAATAAAGGAAAATAATCAGAAAAACAAAATGGTATTGCTTTCTCATCAGTTATGAATAAATAAATGAATAAATAACAATTTCCATATTCAGCTCTACACTGTAAAACATATCTGTCAATTAACCGTTTCTGTATTTTGTGAATTGCATTATGGGATGTTGATCTCTGCTCTGTCAACTTTACAACTCTACAGTTTAACAAAGTGACTTTTATTGACATTTTAGTAGTTTGAAATAATATATTGTGTAAGAAATAATATAATAACACCAACTCAGACAATATATCACTTTAAACTATCAACAATGTTCATAAATGTCATATTTCAAGGTTAAAAGTTGTTGGAAGAAGGATCAAGGCCCTATAATGCAATTAAAAAGCATAAATAAATGGGGAAAATATAAAAAACAAAAACATGAATTACAAAAAATGCAAAACTGCTAATTGTACAGTAAAGTGTAAAGTGTACATAAACTGTAAAGTGTACAGTTGAAGTCAGAATTATTAGCCCTCCTGAAAAAAAATGTCACCAATTTTTTCAACACATTTCTGATCACAATGGGCCCTATCATACACCCGGCGCACTGTTGGTGCATTGCTAATTTGAGGAACTGAAATAGAGCGTGCCATTAACCAAATGAAAGCTGCTCTAAAGTCCAGTGCAGAGAACGTTATTTGTGCGCCTTTGTCCAAACGCTTGCTTAATACACACAGGATGTACAGCAAAACACAAATATCTTTACAGATGAAAACAATTAAAGGATTAAATTGTTACTGAAATTAGTATTTTCTACATAAATATAAATTGCCTCCATGCCTTCATCTCTGGGGTTTTTTTAGTTATTCATGACAATTTGCATTTGTATAATGTTATTATTATTAGAAGTATTATTTATTATATGCATATTTATATTGGTTTTAATAAAAACAAGTTTAGATTTGTCCACCTGTTGGGTTTTTGAGATGTCTACATCACCTTATGGAGCATAAGAATAGCATGTGTGTTTGGATGTAACTCAGTTTTTTGACCACACTTCGTTATTATTGTTCATTTATTCGTTTGCTGGAAATTAGAACTGAATTTAAAAATAGTTTTAAAACAAATCTTTACGCTTCATAAACAAAATTAAATATGTAGGCTAATGGATGTCTTCAGTGGACTGAGTTTCCACCATTTCCTTACTCCACGAAAGTAAAGGAGTAAAGTAAAGTGTAAAGGTAAAGTAAAGAGAAAGTAAAGAGGCCAAATGGAGGAGGCTTATTCTTTATCCTCGCGCTGCAGATGCTCTGTTTAACTGTTTTCTTGCTAGTGAAGCGTTCAGTTTTTCCACTCACAAAGTCCGCTATGTAAATAACAAATGCGCCATGGCTCAACGCAACTGACTTTTAAAGGGAATGTGAGATGAAACTCTGATTGGTTTAATGCACATTATGCTCAAAACACACCCATAACTCACTAAGAGAATAAGCACAACCGTGTTAGACCATGTGCCATATTTTTCCGTCCTCAAAATAGCAAAAGTGGATTCGGAAATACCCTTAATGCATTTGTGCCTTTAGACTATGTGCCTAGATCGCTAAAAAAGAGCCCAATAATTTTAATAACTCATTTCTAATAACTGATTTATTTTATCTTTGCCATGATGACAGTACATAATATTTAACTAGATATTTTTTAAGACATCAGTATTCAGTTTAAAGTGACATTTAAAGGCTTAAGTAGGTTAATTAGCGTAATAAGGCAAGTCATTGTATAATGATGGTTTGTTTTGTAGACAATCGAAAAAAATAAAGGGGCTAATAATATTGACTTTAAAATGGTTTTTAAAAAATTAAAAGCTGCTTTTACTCTAGCCGAAATAAAACAAATAAGACTTTCTCCAGAAGAAACAATATTATAGGAAATACTGTGAAAAAATCCTTGCTCTGTTAAACATCATTTGGGAAATATTTGAAAAAGAATTCACAGGAGGACTAATAATTTTGACTTTAACTGTACATTATTTGGGCTGAGTTTGTCTAATATAAGCGCACCTGTGTCCAAGCTCATGAGCGATGGTGAACGCCACAGGAAGCCCAGAGTCCTCATTGATATTGCAGGATCGATGCGGCTGACACATGCCTGACAGGTGTGATAAACCCAGAGTCTCGCACGGCTGATTCATGCCAGCGCAGACATCCTTCCTGAAAACACAGACCACCTCAGGTCAGACACAACTTGCTTTCATTCACTTTACAGGCCACTAAAGTCACGCTGCAGGGAGAAACAAGAGTTATGGCCACTGCATGTATTCTTTGACATTTTCTGTGTGTAAAAACTGGCACAGACGTCTTGTTTTTTTGGCTGCGTTCAGCATGCAGGAGCTCTGGGGAATTTCTAAGACAAACTTTGGATGATTGAACATGGTGAGATCATTCAATATGGAGCTTTTTATGAGTTTATAGCTCAAGGATAGACAGAAACGGACATAAACAAGAGTGAGCGAGTTTATCTGTATGTTGATCATGGAACTTTATGTAGGGTTCGGATCACATTATGGCTTTTTAGTCATGGATCGGACCATTTTTCGGATCAGCCAAAAAGGGGAGGAGACAAATGTAATTTGCTTTCCATTTATTACAAAAACAGTACTGCAAGACACTTTTGGTTTTAACAAACAGAACTTACAACCTGTAATTTTTATTAAAAATAAAGTGAAGAAATAATCAGCTGAATAAAAATAAAGTAAAATATTCAGTACTGTGAAAAATTCACTGTTACTTTTGCTGATAATGCAAAATGTAGAAGTTTAAGATTATAATTTGTACAACCCATATTTATTTTTAGTCTAATTTCCAATAAATGATTCAGTTATTCACTCATAAAACTTCATCTTTCATTGCTAGATGTGTCATTTTTGAAGATTTATTCAGTGGCATATTTTTGATGGCTGGTTGTCGCCACCTATTGGTTAACTAATGTAATTGCTGCCTACAACTTTGATTTTTTGTGCGTCAAGTTAAATGCATATGACGGTGATTTTAATCTTTACCATAAACATCAGTGGTTTTATCTAAACTTTAAACTGTTATCCCAGTACTTCTGTGTTATCTGACTGTAAACTAAAGACTGAATCTCTTTCTTGATTATTGCGTTTTTCAAACACAGATTTGAATGCAGCAATTCGAAGGATTAATAAACATACCTTTAACAACCTATAAACCCACCACATCCCAAATAACCTACCACAACCTCTTCAGTCATCATTATATTTTACAGGGAAGCCTAAATGCTTTCATACATGTGATTTGAATGAAATGATGATCAACACAAATTTAGTAAAGTAAAAAAAGTATTAATCCGCGGGTCACATGTGTTCCGAACTGTTAGTTATGATCTGACGAATCACAAATTAACTGTGATCTGTTACACTCCCAATATACTGTATATACAGAAGGGTAATGACAGCTACAAAAAATGGAAAAAAATTATTATATATTTTATTTATATTACTTAAAATAAGTTCACTTAAAGAAAAAATGTACAGAAATTTATAATATTTAGAAATAAAATTAATAAAAATGAAAATGTAAACCTAATTAATAACACATATAAATATATTTAAAAATAAAATAAATTACAAATATATATATAAAACATTTATGAACTGTAATAAACTTCAAATTACGGCTCAAAATATAACAAAATATTAAAACAGTAATAATCAAAAATCCAATAGCATTAAATCTTGTCCTAAATCAAGCACAGATATATGAATATAAATAAATAATGAAATGCACACAATGTAAAAAAAGATGCTATGTATTTCTATGTGCACTAATCATATTTACAGATCACTGTGTTTTTACCGTGTGATGAGAATAGCAACGTCATGGTGTGCCGGGTGAGTGTCACTCTGAGGATTGAGGTTTTTTTGCCAAGTACAGAAGCTGGTGAGAGTGGTATCAGCATGGTGAATAATCTTCAGTCCTTTCTGAAAACACGCATAACTCACTTGATTTCAATTGCATCCAGTAACCCTGCAAAAAACTTCAGCATATTTAGTTTTGTGCATATATTCAGTCCCATAAACAAACAAAATCAGCATTCATCAATTAAACCATCGCTAACCAGCATATATGATCAATCTAAACCACCTTGAACCACCCTTTTCTAATTTTGTAGAATAAAATACATAATGAGGTATATTATGTAGAGTCTGAAAATATCCCTCTGTAATTGAAATCTACAGACACAGATTGATAAAGTGTGACAACAGAAACACTTAAGTGCTTTTTTAAAATGTTTTTTGGAAAAACACGTCATGAAAAGCCAAAAATCTCAACATTGACTGTGTTTCAGGCAGAAACGTCTTGGTTTAAAAGAGCCCTCTTGCTTTAATTTTTAATAGTCTCATTATTACAGCTCCCCTAGTGTTAAACAGTATTAGTTTTTACCATTTTTGAATCCATTCAGCCAATCTTTGGGTCTGGAAGGACCACTTTCAGCTTAGCTTAGCTTAGCATAGATCATTAAATCGGATTAGACCATTAGCATCAAAAATACAAAAAATAGACTCTTCTGTGATTACATCGTGTACTAAGACCAAAAGAAAACGAAAAGTTGCCATTTACTAGGAGGATGTGTTTACTCTCTCACTCCAGCTAGGTCACAGCACTGCGTAATATCATTGCACCTGCTGCAGCCATAGTATGGCAGCAAGGATCAATGATTCAATGTTTGATGCTATGCTAAGCTAAAATGCTCCTGCCAAACCCAGAGATCGGCTGAATGGATTAAAAAAATGGTAAAACTCAGATGTCTGTGTCAGCCTGTTTAAATAAAAAAGTGTATTGTTCCTTTAAGCCTCGATTCACATGTACCTCCTCTCCGTGTAGCAGAATGAGCCGCACCAGTACTATATGAATAGCATTACCGATGCTGGCGTCATGAAAAATTCCAGCCACCTACAAAAGATGATACAAATGAAAGTCAGAGATAGAGTTGAAGACAACATTATTAGCCCTCCTGTGAAATCTGAATTCTTAATCAAACATTTCCCAAGTGCTATCACTTTGGGAAAGAGATTTTGCATAATAGGCCTCCTTTAACGGTTTAAGACACCCTGGAGTACTTTTATTAAAATGTTAACAGATGTGTGTGTGTTGAGCATCAGTTAAGACAACGTTAGCACCTGTCCGCTTTAATTGTGGGGAAAACTGGATAATTTTGAGCTTTTGTCAGGTAATTTCATCTTCCAGGTTTAAAATAATTATTGGGGCGGGATCAAAATCAGTGACGTAGCGCAAATCTGCTAGTGAAGTGATGACACGTCGGTGTCTCATTATTATTTATAGCGGACTTTTCTTATTCTATGAGAAGACCCTGCTTCTTAATTATTCATGAGAGCATGTGCTTTCTGAAGGCAAGTCAGACCTGCCAAGCTGTGAGACCCAATGACTGGGTGAGACCGTGTCTGCGGACGGCAAGCAGTATTTAACCATTCATGAAGTGTCGTAACGTTATGTGTTTGTTTCCATGATCCATGGGGTTTGTTGCATGTTTTTCCCCGTGATTCTGTCAAGTCTATACAGCAAAGTTGTTGGTTTGCAGCAAGCATATTGACTGGAGAGCTGTACGAGAATTGGAGAATGGTGGACTTTGTCTTATATCAGTGGAGTTCATTACCATTCAGACACATCACCTATATCCGAGCAGCTGTGTTCACCTATGTTTTAAAGCCTCCAGATTACCGGCAGGGTTAATGCTTGGAATAGATAGGGCAAGAGACCTGCTGCACTGCTATCCACTGTGTCTGCATTCAGATCCGGGGATTCAGGAGCAGAAAAGTCCTCCTCATTTATAGTGTTTACATGATTATCTTTAGAATGATATAACAAATTGTGGTTCTGTGTATATGAAATTATAAATAACATATAGGCATGGGCCGGTATAAGATTCTGACGGTATGATAACCTTGAATAAAAATATCACGGTTTCACGGTTTTGCGTTATTGTGATTACTGCTCTAAAATATGCTCTTTTTTACATGTCTGGGTAGAAAACAAAAACTTTTTTTCCTTTTAAACACAATATATTTTATTTTGAGAAACATTTATAATAATATATCTGTCTTCATTTAATTCAAAAACATATATATTTTTTTAATTCAAGACGGCATTTTTGGATATCTTTTCTGCTGGAGATACTGCTGTCCTAAAAAAACAAAAAAAAAAGTAATAAAGAAATCTGCACATACCTTAGAAACGGTATTGCAGAAAATTTTCGCTGTTTTAAAACCTTGACTTTTCCAAACCTTGAAAACGGCTTTCGTCCCATATAAGCAGGGCATTAAATTACTGTTTATTTCTTTGATTTTAACTTCGTAAACTATAAAATTGTGGGTCTCCTCACGGTTTGTGTCTCATTTTGTGAGCCAACTGACAACATTATTAAGCATTATTATCCATTATTAAGCATTTTTGAAAACATTCTGAGATAGACTTGAACAGAAAGAGGGGGGTTTCATGACTCTTTAAAGGGGCTAATAATATTTATAATAATAATCAGTTTTTACATTATAAAAATGCTTTTTTCTAGCCAAACACTTTTTTACTTTGTTCAGAAGAAAACTCTATTGGAAATCCTGGGAAAAATAACTTCCTTGCACTATTATGGGGCATTCACACCAGACGCGGCTTGCGTGAATAAATAGATAAATAAATAAATAAACTCAACATTTTGAGTTTACTCCCTTCATTCACGCATCAAATTCACTTCATTCACACAGGAAATTCACTTCACAAGTCTGCCCAGTGTCTCTAGTTTCATTGCTAAATGGTTAACATGGATTTTATGGAGAGAGTAGCTGTGATTTATGTGCTTTAGGGAGGCTGAAAAAAGTTCATAAGCTCCTTCAGAAATGATTCCTGGATTATGGAAGCTTTCAGCTGTACTTTCGACTGAGCCGAGCCCAGTGTGATGAGCTGTTGTCCTGTGTTGGCAGCATGATTTCCCCTCGGGACACCAAGAGCAGGCACTATGTCATAATCGCAAGCTCCTGATTGATTAATGTGGCGTAAATGTCAGCTAAAGTTTTCCAGGTTCTCCAGGTTTTCCAACTCGAGCGAATCATACGATTAGCGCGTTAAACGCCTCAAACGTGCAAAACGCTCAATTCGCGTGAATAGCGTCATTAGCGCAGCGTCATTCGCGCGAATAGCACCGCAAGATGTTTATTTGGGTCTTTGCATTGACGTAACATGTAAATCACTCGTCCTGGACGCTTCATCTGCGTCTGATGTGAACGCAACATTAAACCTTTACAATTAAGAAGAATTACAATTTTACAGGAACTATTCAATTTTGGTCTAATATTAGGGCTAAATTAGGACTAATTGTTTTGACACAATGAAAGTTCACTTTCCATGTTCATGATGGTAAAGATGTAGGACTCAACGCTCCCACTTCCATGGTAGTCCACGAGTTTGGAGTCGCCCACGACCATAGTCTCCACCCAGCGCTCTCTGCTGATGGAGCGGGGAGAGATCCTCCGTGGCCGCTCCGGATACGGACGGTGATTCCGGTCCACATTCTCCCGCTCCCAGAGCTCCCGATCATGCTCCACCTGTTGGGAATACCCGGAACCATCTGCACAAACACAAACACACACTTTCTGCTCATGCTCCACAGTGGACAATGATGATTATCTTATTATGTAGTACCTACTTGAGAGTTCAGACACAGTCATAATTCATTCATTCATTCATTCATTCATTCATTTTCTTTTCAGCTTTGTCCCTTTATTAATCATGGGTCACCACAGTGGAATGAATCGCCAACTTATCCAGCATATGTTTTACACAGCGGATGCCCTTTTAGCTGCAACCCAGTACTGAGAAACATCCATACACACTCATTCACACACATACACTACGGCCAATTTAGTTTATTCAATCTGCCAATAGCGAATGTCTTTGGACTGTGGTGGAAAACGGAGCACCAGGAGGAAACCCACGCGAACACACAGCCATAATCCTAAATTTATTTGCTGTTGGTCTGACCTTTGACGCCACAGGGACTCTGTTGGTGTGTGTCTGTGCTGCGTCTCCGTCTGAAGCTCCTCCATGTTGAGCTCTGGTAGATCACATGCGGGTGTTGTGGATGAGTGAGGTTTGGGCTCCGTCCACGGACAGGCTCGATCAATAACGGCCCCTCTGGTAAATTTAACAGCCCTCTCTAGGAGAACAAAAATACATGAGAGTCAGTCAGACATAAGAGAGATCATTCATTCATTCATTTTCAGTTTAGTCCCTTTATTTATCAGGGGTTGCCAAAGCAGAACAAACTTATACAGCATACGTTTTACACATCTGCACAAACATTAATCAAAAGTGCAGCTAAAGGATTTATAATGTAATGTAAACAATTTTTAAAATTTTATTTTTACATTTATCCTTGTATGTATCTTTCACTGCTGCACATTTTATGCATAGCTGTCAACCAACCAATTTTTGCTCGGATTCTCTTATATTTTACCATAATATCCCACTACCATCCTCGTAATTCTCCTGTGTTTTTAATATTTCTATGAAAAGTGAAAGTAGCATCAAAGTAGCCGATCTCAAATGTGATATAACTGCAGGAGCTGTTCAAGAGAATTATGCTTTCGCTTTATTTTCGGCTTGAAAGCATGTTGAAATTCATATTAAAGAGCCCCTATTATGCATTAAAAAGGGTCATATTTTGATTTTGGGGGTCACCAACAACAAAAACAATTTCGTCGTTTTATAATCTGCATTTACTTTTACCTAATTATCCCAATGACTCCCATATGATTCGTTCAGCGATTCATTTGTTCCCAAAGTCCTCTTTAGCACGATGCTAATCTGCGCTGATTGAGCCGATGAACCAGTCTCTTGTGGTTGGTCGACTGCGGTCAGCGCCAGACAGAGGGAAATGACCAGCATGGCAGTTTAACACCAGCATATTGCTCTATTTTTAACCATAAGTAAAAACAGTGACACACATTCAGTATTAATGCACACATCGGCAAAAGCTGAACTATTCTGAAACCGCCGCACGTGTGTAGGAACAGCTGACAGTGGCCATAGCAGTGACAAACGGCAGAGGATCGCGAGCTCACATTCTCATTTAAATCAGTAAACAAAGCAGAACACGTCGCGTTTTCAACATGGCATTAGGCCTGATATGAGAATATAAAGAGTTACTGAGAAATGGAGGAAGGAACTGATCCATGAACTGATTACTGTAAAGTTCCTGTCAAGCTCTGATAAAGTCCCATTCATCAATAGTCTTTCCTGATCCTTCCTTTAACAAACGGCTGACGAATCCTCCGTTGTAAGTATGTAGATTCCAGAAGCACTCATCAGAAAACTGACGAGAACACAGCACAAGGCTGGGGCTGTAATGCTGAGGTATGTTTGCTAAAATAATCTTCAACCACTGACTCTTCACAGTTTCAACTTTCCCTCACACTTCAGAGCACAGCGTCTTCGCGACATGATTTAACCGTGGGGTTTCAATTTTCCTGGGTCTGCGAGCGCAACAAATGGGCTGAGCTTGAGTTCCGTATCAACGTCACATCGGCACTGCTAAAGACTCGTTACCGCGGCAATTCATTCAAACTACTATGAGTTGACTCTTTTATTGATGAATCAATAGTTTTAAACACTTTCAGATTTAAGCCTTAGCTGCATAATTCATTCGCTGGCAGCTAGCTCTCTGCAATTCTCACATAGTCGCCCATTGAAGCTAGGCAGGGCTGCGCCTGGTCAGTACCTGGATGGGAGACCACATGGGAAAGCTAGGTTGCTGCCGGAAGTGGTGTTAGTGAGGCCAGCAGGGAGCGCTCAATCTGTGGTCTGTGTGGGTCCTAACGCCCCAGTATAGTGAAGGGGACTCTATACTGTCAGTGGGCGCCGTCTTTCGGATAAAACGTTAAACCGAGGTCCTGACTCTCTGTAGTCATAAAAAATTCCAAGATGTGCTTTGAAAAAGAGTAGGGGTTTAACCCCGGCATCCTGCCCAAATTTGCCCTTCACAGACTTTTCCGGAAAGTTACCGACAATTTTCCAGAAAGGTCTGTATGTGTGACAAGGCCCTTATTGAAAATAGCGGTAAATTCGTTCCTGCAATTTTCCAGAAAGAGAAGTTACCGGTAATTTGCTGGAATAAGGCTCTATGTGAACGCAGAGCATTCACGTCTAGAACGCGCTGACGTGAGAGTGAGACGTCTACTCCAGCCAATCAGAACATTCAGACCCATTCACATCTGCGCTGTTTATGAAAATAAAAGCCTTTGAATATTTTTCTAGACACATTTAGCTGCTAGATGTTAGTCAGATAACGTTTCTATGTTCCTTCTTATTGCCAATTGTGGAAAAAATTATCGATAAAATGCTAATGATAAGCCGTTGTTGGTTTACCTTCAGGCTCTGCTTCAGTTGCTTGATGCGTGTGCATGTGAAGCAGCACGATACTTATCCATCCATAGAGTTTGTAATGTAGTCAAATGTTTACAAATATAAGCGCGGCCATTTAGAGGTCATTTCTGGTTAATGATTTCAGGATTTAGCGGTATTTTGGAATGGATGTTTGAACGGTCTTTTCCAGAAAATTCCGTAACGTCCTTGACTGTGTAAACAGCGCTTCTTTTTAATTAACCGCTAAAACAGTTCTGGTAATTTTCCACATATTTACTGGTATCACTGTGTGAAAGGGGATACTGACAATGATCTTGAATGAAACAAACAAAACTGATTAAAAAGGGATAGTTCACCCAATTAAAATTCTCTCATAATTTACACTCCCTTAACTTGTTTCAACATGTTTGAGTTTCTTTCTTCTATTAACAAAAGATGAAGATTTCTTCGAAGAAAGAAAACCTGTAAATATTGACTTTCATTATAGGAAAAACAAATACTATGGAAGTTAATGACTATAGGGTTTCAGCCTTCTTCAAAATATCTCCCTTTGTGTTCCACAGAAGAAAGAAACTCATACAGGCTTAAAATGACCTGAGGGTGAGTGAATAGTCAGTGCATTTTCATTTCGGGGTGAACTATCCCTTTAATTTTCATATTTGCTGCATGGATGTGTAGCATTTAATGAATTTGCATATGGCACCATCAGTTAATGCATAATTATTGGCACATTTTCATTTTCAGTGCATTGAATATATTATAATGTGATTGGTTTGTGTTTCAGCATGTGCATGAGTTGCATTCGGTTAATCCCAAAGCCCCTGCAGAGCGGAGAAAATGCCACGACTGGCAAGAACTTGCAGGCAAAATGAACAAACAGCGCAAATATGAGAGAGAAAATACCTTCCCTACTTATAGCCGAAATCCAGATAATAATGAGACGTGACATCTGATGTATTATTATAGTACATAACTACTTTAAGCAATCTGAGCAAACCCTTATCCCTCAGTATAAACCACTAAAATAGTGTAAGATGTGCCACACTTTTTTGGCTATAGATTAGGACTTACAATGAGTAGAATTGGGATGTTAAAAGTTGTGCATTTTTCAACTGGCTGATGACAAAACAGGCCCAAAATGACCAGATTTAAGACCTTATCACATAAAAAGATGATAAAGATATATTATGATAAAGATATTGCTTTAAAAATGGCTCCGAATGAAAAAAGTATAGCTGAGTCTACAGTAGGGCTGCCCAATACTGGAAAAATATGCGCTATTGTTGTTGAGGATCAGGATATTTATATTTCTTACTATATAAGATTTTTATTAGCTGTTTTAAATCATTTATTAATGTATTGATTTATTATTTCTGATTCAGAAATCTGTGTCAAGGTGCAAACATTAAGGGCCCTATCATATTCCCGGCGCAATAAGGCGCAAGATGTGTATGGCGCGAATTGTTCTGTATTTTATGTTTTCCATTTATTTACGGTTGTGAATTGTATTTTTGATGTTGACATTAAAGTGACTTTTATTGACATTTTAGTAGTTTGAAAGAATATAAGAAATAATAAGAGATATGAGTATTACTACAAGGTCTTTGTATAGTGTAATACACAACACCAACCCAGACAATATATCACTTTATACTATTAAAAATGTTCATAAGTCACTTTTTCAAACTTTTCAAGGTTAAAAGTTGTTGGAAGAAAGATCAAAGTCCAATAATGCAATTCAAAAGCATAAATAAACAAAACAATAAAAACATGAATCACAAAATATGGAAAACTGAGGGCCCATAGCCAGAGGGGGGTTCTAAAGACCCACCCCCCACAGACAAAGGTCCAGAATTTGTCCCAAACATGAGCTCATTTGTCCTATTTTGACTGCTAAGCCATCATAAATTGTGAAAATAACCCATCAAAGGCTTTAAGACCAACTGGAATTTTACATAAGTGAAGTCATCTTTCACAACTGACCTTGAAGTTAAACATAGAAAACATTTTACAAGGAACTTTTATTCTAAATCTTGAACCTTATTCTTGAAAGAAAAAAGAAAAATCACCAATAAAAAAAGTTTAAAGCACCAAAAGCGGACCATATTAAAGTTCATTTTTATACTAATTTGGCAATTGTGTATCCATATATCCATATATTTATTTTCAAATGTACGTTTTTACAAGAGAGGCAAAAAAATCGTTAAGCTGTACATTATTATTATTATTATTACTATTATTATTATTATATTTTAATTGTTCAATATTCAGATGGCCAAATTCTGACTGAGGAAAGTTAAATGAGCCGCTCAGTTTTTTATTTGCCTAATAAATGACAATAGGCCAAGGGTTCCCTAACTTTTCAGCCTGCGACCCCCAAGATAACAATGCCACTAACTCGCGACCCCCAATATCCTCTGAGGTGGTTATAAATCTATAAACCTTGCACACAACAGGGCACACATAAGCCTATTCATCGTTTAATTTTGGAGAACGCCACTCAGAGAACATCCTCCATGTTTAGTTGTGGCCTGTATTTATTTTTAATGTGAGTGCCGTAAAATGTGTCAGAAAGTTTAACCTGATGCTATAAAATGTGCTGCATCTGATTCTTTTCATTCATTCATTCATTTTCTTTTCGGCTTAATCCCTTTATTCATCAGGGGTCGCCACAGCGGGATGAGCCGCCATCTTGTCCAGCGTATGCTTTACACAGCGGATGCCCTTCCAGCTGCAACCCAACACTGGGAAACACTCATACACTCTCAATTACACACATACACTACGGTCAATTTAACTTACACAATTCACCTAGTGCATGTCTTTGGGCTGTGGGAGAAATCGGAGCACACGGAGGAAACCCATGCCAACACGGGGAGAACATGCAAACTCCACACAGAAATGCCAACTGACCCAGCTGGGGCTCGAACCAACGACCTTCTTGCTAGGAGGCTATGGTGCTATGCACTGAGCCACCATGATGCCATATGATTTGATATGACAAATCACCCAAGGGGTCGCAAAAAAAAAATTAAAAAAATCGAAAGGCTGATGGATTTTTATTTGCATGTTGTTGTTTTTTTAATGTGTCAATTATCTACTTTTTTTCTGTTATGGATAAAAGATGTCATTTCCAATAGTTTAATAAAATGAATTAGATTTTTGGCAATCTCTAAGTGTCGTGACCCCACTCATTGTCTCCCGACCCCCACTTTGGGAATTTAAAACAGATTCATTTTCCTTATGATACATGAAATAAATTTGTATTTTAAAGATAAGTATTTATTTGCTTCATATTTCTTTATTTAAAATCTTAGGAAATATCTTAAGTACATCAGAAAATGGGGTTATGATGACCATTCAACAAGCTAATCCAGCTAAAATAGTGCTTAAAATGTCACTAAATTATTTAGGGATGTCCAGATCCGATCACGTGATCGAAAATTGGGCCCAATCACACAGGTTCAGACTAGACATGGAGCGATAACTATTTTCAAGATATACCATGATTTGGAAAAGTCAATGTTTTAAAACTACATAAGATTTACTTTAAAAGTTACCTAAGTTACCTTTGTTTTTGTTTGTTTTTAGGACAACAGTATCTCCAGCAGATAAGATATCCAAAAATGCTGTTTTAAATTGTAAAGAAATCTGTGTTTTTGAAACTAATGAAGACAGCAGAAGTCAATGATTCATTAAATTATTTAGCCTAACATGTTTACTGCTCCAAAATATTATAAATGTTTCTCAAAATAAAATATAATGTGTTCAAAGGGGTAAAAGTTTTGGTGTTTTGCCCAGACATTTAAAAAGAATATATTTTAGAGCAGTAATCACAATACCATGAAACCGTGATATTTTTATCCAATCTGTTCAACATATTTTTGCATGAACAAACTATTATGTTTTGATTTAGTATCTATTTTAAAGTATGATTTAGTCTCTGCGACCCTTTTTTTTTTTTGAGGTTTTCACTTGAATTCCTGAATATCCCGCAAGGGCCTCCACTTTTGAGTGTCATAATGCCAATTTGTCATTTTGCGCACACATATCCTTCGACAAACCCTGACACAGATGTCTTAAAAAAATTTAACAGCATGTTGTGGCAATGCGTAGTGGAAGAGCTACACATAAAAATACTCCGAAATATAGCTGTCATCACAATACCGTGAAACCGTGACATTCTTATCCAAGGTTATCATACAGTCAGAATCTTATACCACCCCATGCCTATTTCAGACTCGACCAGAATCGGACGTTACCTCCCGATCATATATATATATATATATATATATATATATATATATATATATATATATATATATATATAGTAATGCAGAGGCATAAAGGTTAGACCTCTTTTTTGACTTACACAGAAACAGCAATATTATAAAGTTTATGACGAAAACATTGCCATAGCAAACTGTGAGATTTGTAAACTTAGCATTGTCTGCTGGGTATTTTAAGTTGAGATTTGTTTTTATATTAGATTTTTTTCCATTTACTGTTGCACTAAAGTCCAAAAGTAAAGAATTGATGTTATTTATTACTTAACTGTTCAAGCTACCTCACAGAAGTGCCCTGTTTGTTAACAGAGTTGTTGAATGTAAAAATAAGGTGAATTAAATAAAAAATAAAACATTCTGGATCTGCTTCTTCACTCTTCTTTATTCATTTTTATGTATTATAGAAGTATCGGATCGGGTTTCGGTAGATACTCAAAATCACATGACTTGGACTCAGACTCAAGGGCAAAAAAACCTGATCGGCACGTCCCCTTAAATTATTTAAACCTTATAATTAAAGGGAAAATAAAAGTGAAAACCTCAAAATAGTCCACTTTTTTTTTAAAAGCACCAAGCTGGCTATGGGCCTGACATGCTAATTTACAGATATTTTTGACAGTGTAGTATATAAAATTAGAGGTCAATTCAGGTTGCACATTTACTTTTCACAGTGTGTGTTTTTATGTCTTGGACTTTGAACGTTTCATTTGGAACATAAGACATTTCTGAAACATAATTTTTTTTCCTTATCACTATGTTTTGTTGTGTTTTTTGTTTGGAAATGAAATCCCAGCTTTATGGGAACGAGAATGACTCTCATGGTGCACATGCACTCGTTCACCGCCCTGCTCAATGAGTCGGTCCCAGCGGCCAAAAAC
This sequence comes from Danio aesculapii, assembly GCF_903798145.1. Lineage (NCBI taxonomy): Eukaryota > Metazoa > Chordata > Actinopteri > Cypriniformes > Danionidae > Danio > Danio aesculapii. The sequence goes on from NC_079439.1 coordinate 9,320,906, forward strand.
AGGTGTGTGTATTCAGTTCAAACTAAATAAACCGTGACCAGAAAAACATTCCAAATGTTTCGAAACTGGGCTGCGCGTAACACAAAACAGACACTGGGATTCACAGAGAGACAGAGGGATTCACCATGAATTCTCCAGGGGGCCGAAGACGCAGTCATAATATTGACTCAGACGAGCTGAACATCCCCAGAGTCTAAACAATACTAACCACTGCAACACGACTGTGTGATACGGGTATAGCGTGACACTTTCAAAACAATCTTATGTGTCCTTAAATGAATCAGAAATCACAAATAATAATTATTATGTTAGATTAGATAAATAATTAGTTAAATGATTATGTTAGTTCATTCATCAAGACAAAAATTAAAGGGTTAGTTCACCCAGAAATTAGAATTCTGTTATTAAAAACAAACCCCTGAGACCTTTGTTCATCTTCAGAACACAAATTTAATATATTGTAGATGAAATCCTGGAGCTCTTTCTCATCCCTTTTGACAGCAAGTTTCCAGAGATGATGAGTCCAGAAAATGAATCAAAGACATTGTCAAAACTGCCCATGTGACTTCAGAGGTCCAACTGTTATTAAACGATGCTCCCAAAACACTTTTGTGCAGCAAAAAAACAAAACTATAAAATATCTTGTTACAACCTCCTGGCTAAAGGAAGTAGCAACAAAACCAAATAAATATCCAAACCAGAAATTCAAATCAACTTAATTATATTTAATCAAAAATTAAGTGAAATGATACATAAATATAAAGAAAAGAACACAAAAAACCTCCAAAGGCTGAAGAGGGAAGGATGAACACCCGCAGTCCTGTTCTCTTGGTCTTTATCCAAACGCACATCAGAGGTAACACTCCGCACCTGGTCCAAATGTAATCACGGCAAAACACTGCACCTGTTCGACACTCCAGAAGAATACCAGATCATGGAACACCTCCATCTAGTGGACACTAGTTAACACAACCTTACGACCGTCACATATCTTCATAGTAGTTTTCTACTATTAATGATGTTGCTACAGCCACCATTCAGATCCTGTATCTTCCACTTGCGCAACTGGGTTGTAACGTACAGTATGTTGCCAGATTGAGGTAAAAAAAAATGCTTTGGGATTTGAATATTTCATCAATTGAGTGAGGTAAAATAACAGGAGTTTTGGCAGGTATGAACTAGCCTAGAAGTAATCTGATGTTAAAAACTAACCTAGATTGTCATTTGCATAAGAGAAGACACTGGCGGACCAAGTAATCTTTTCAGGTTTTTTGGCACACAAAAGTATTCTTGGAGCTTCATATAATTACAGTTGAACCACTGAAGTGACATGTATTGTTTGGATTATATTTTTGGTAAATTTTTTGGACTTTTAATGTCTCTGGAACCTTACGGTTTATGGAGGATGAGAGAGCTCCAGGATTTCATCTAAAATATATTCATAGTGTTCTACTACTACTGACGTTGCTACAGCTACCATTCAAATTCCAAATGTACCACCTTCGTAACTGGGTTGTAGCATATGTTGCCAGATTGATAAAAAAAATGCTTTTTTGAATTGAATATTTCATCAATTGTGTGAGGTGATGAGCTTTATACAAGGGCCCAATCCCAATTCTATTTCTTTACCCCTACCCCTTCCCCTTGGCCCTTAAAAACGAGTGTTAAGGGGAGGGGCTTCAAAATTTACCCCTAAGAAATGGGACAGCACTACAGCATCTGCACACGTCATCATATGTCATCACGATCTCTTGCTTCATATGAGATCAGACGCTCGTGACTGCTGTAGTTATTCCAGTTGTGTTATTTTTTGGTGTTTTTCTTCAGGAAATCACTGAAGGCAACGATATTATGTTATCATAACGATATAAGGTGGCAAAAAGATCGTAACTGTACTGTGACTCTACACCATGGCCATATTCATCTATGTAAAAAGTCGCGAATAGATATGAGAATGAGGTGGTAGGAATGACAAGATTTGCGCAAATTTAGCGTTTTGTTCGTTTGCCGCACTTAACTCGCGAATCGCTCGAGTTGGAAAATCTGAGCTTTCTGTTGTAGAGGCGTGATTATGACATAGCATCTGTTGTTGGTGTCTTGAGGGCAAGTAGTTGATAAACTCGCAGAGCTGGGTGCACTTCAGAAAGAATCTAGTGGACTCAGACACAGTGCCGAAGGAATCAACGCTCTTTTTCAGCATTTCTTAAGCACATAAGCACAGCTACTCTCTCGATAAAATCCATGTTAGCCATTTAGCAACAAAACTAGAGTCATTGGGTAGACAGAAGCCATGACGTGAATCCGCCTCAATTGTGAAGTGAATTTGTCGCATGAATGAAGGGACTTTGATGCGCATATGAAGTGAGTAAAGCGCGTGTACCACGTCTTGTGTGAACACAGCATAATCCATGTTTTCAATATTTAAAAAAAAAAGGTAAAAAATTCACAGGAGGTCTAATAATTTTGACTTTAAGTGATGTTTTATAAACAAATTTCGGGAGGAGCACGCGCAGAAGCTTCAGTATCAAATACGTCATTGACAATTATTCTATTATCCAATCAGTTCTTGACCAAACCCCTATATATACCAAAGCTGTCTTACCTGCAGCATCTTACGACTTTAGCATCCCTCCACCACCCCGTCACCTCCCCTCTTAAGCATTACAATCCCGGGGGGAGCGTTCTGGGGCCGGGCTAGATACTTCGCTCGAATCCCAATTCCTCTCTGTTTCCTGATAAGGGGAATAACTCGAGTTTGGGTGTCTTCCCCGAGCTCAGAGCCCTCTCCCCGGACAGCACGCCAAATACGCTTTATTCTGAAACTATTGCAAGTGTGAACTCGTGAACTGTAAATGTAATGCTACGTCACATTGTTTACAAGCTATTTACCTGATGTCTATATCTGTGGTAGAAACACAGCTTCTGCGATTACACAGCGATCTGTCAAGTCACATTAAAGAGCATTAAGACATTTCTTTTTTAAATCTCAGAATTTGAAATATAAATTTTGTTTTCTTACTGGAAGTAGTAAAAGTAGTAGTAAGTATCTGCTTTTAATCTGTGTTTTGTGGGTCAGTCCTGTCTTTCTTTCTGCTCCTCACAGCAGAAACGTGAGCTTTGGTGTCAGGGGCCATTAAGAAAACAAAAGCTGAGCTGCTAAATACAGAAGCCATGTGTGCGTTTCTGGCCTTCCAAGAGTTCCTGCAGCTTTTGGTAGGACTTCAAACAGGATATATAGGACTTCCATCTTATGTAAAGACTTGAAACTGTAGCCCAGCACCATACAGGAAGAATGTATGGATCTAATGACTATCGCAGAGTTGCCCGGTGATGGGTTCATTTGTAATCGCACTGATTTGAAACAGGAATGGAGTCACCAGAGTTCAGTGCTAATGTGTTTTTCATGAGGACCGTAAACCAAACAATAAACAACCACAAAGATCAGTTTACTGTGCAATAAAATGCACCACATCACTCAAATAATTTCCTCCATCCTAGTTTAATTTGAAGGCCAGTAAGAATGAATAATTACAGCTGATGGCAAAATTATTAGCATTATATTGACAGTAATATTCACAGTATTTCCTATTATATTTTGCTGTTTCTTTTAGTTTGGCTGAAATGAAGGCAGTTTTACATTTTTTTGCAAATTACATTCAGATTAAAATTTTTTTTTTTGATTGGCGAACAAACCCCTGTTGTCCAATGACTTGCCCAATTAACATAACTTGGCTAATTAACTTAATTAACATAGTTAAAGTATTTAAGTTGAATTTTAAGCTGAATACTTTAGTATTTACTGTTTTACAATATGTAGAGTTCATAACAGATTTTATTTTTTTGTGAAAGATGTGAATATTTTTATTTAGCAAGAATTCATTAAATGTATCCAAAAAACTGCACGATCATGTATATTGTAACAAAACAAATCACCGTATTAAAATGACTTCTGCAGGAAGTTTTATCGAATTTTATGTTTTTTTATAGAATTTTTGCTCAATAAATGCAGACTCAGCTCCCATTAGATAGTTGTAACCTAGGCTCATTATGGACATGTACTCATGTCTACATTTCTAGAGAGCGCCGAATATATACCAGGGGTATGTTATTTTTGCAGTTTTTGTTTTCAGGAATTCACCAGAGGCCGCTGTGTACTCTTTTTCAGATCTTAAATTTCACTCGCAAGGAGTAGGGTCTGTCTGCAGACTGCAAGACAACAATAACATGAAGGTGCCTTAGGGGCGTAACTTGAAGTACATTAGAGGCGTAACTTGAAGTTATGGAGCCATGTTAAAACTATGTTTTCTGCTAGATGGCGCTGTACATCAGTTATTAATGTCTACACCTACCCCAAACCCAACCATCACAGTTATTAACGTCTATACCACAACCCTAAACCCAATCATCATCGTTATTAATGTCTACACCTTCTCTAAACCTAAACCCAACCATCACAGTTATTAACGTCTACACCTTCCCTAAACTTAAACCCAACCGTTAGTTATTAATGTCTACACCTTCCCTAAACTTAAACCCAACCGTTACAGGTATTAACGCCTACACCTTCCCAAAACCTAAACCCAACCGTCAGTTATTAACGTCTACACCTTTCCAAAACCTAAACCTAACCATCACAGTTATTAACGCCTACACCTTCCCAAAACCTAAACCCAACAGTTAGTTATTAACGTCTACACCTTCCCTAAACCTAAACCCAACCATCACAGTTATTAACGTCTACACCTTCCCAAAACCTAAACCCAACCGTCAGTTATTAATGTCTACACCTTCCCAAAACCTAAACCCAACCGTTACAGTTATTAACGTCTACACCTTCCCTAAACCTAAACCCAACCATCACAGTTATTAACGTCTACACCTTCCCAAAACCTAAACCCAACCGTCAGTTATTAATGTCTTCACCTTCCCAAAACCTAAACCCAACCGTTACAGTTATTAACGTCTACACCTTCCCTAAACCTAAACCCAACCGTTAGTTATTAACGTCTACACCTTCTCTAAACCTAAACCCACCCTTCACAGTTATTAACGTTTACACCTTCCCTAAACCTAAACCCAACCGTTACAATTATTAACGTCTACACCTTGTCTAAACCTAAACACAACCATCACAGTTATTAACGTCTACACCTTCTCTAAACCTAAACCCAACCGTTACAATTATTAACGTCTACACCTTCCCCAATCCTTTACCCAACCGTCACAGTAATTAAGGTCTACACCTTCCCAAAACCTGAACCCAACAGTCAGTTATTAACGTCTACACCTTCCCTAAACCTGAACCCAACAGTCAGTTATTAACGTCTACACCTTCCCTAAACCTGAACCCAAAATGAGTTATTAAAATGAGATATTAAAAATGAGTTATTCTATTCTGTTTAGAAATTAATTCTTTTAAACAGAATTTGGAAAAAAATATACAGGGGGGCTAATTCTGACTTGTAAACACACACGATGATCAGCTGCACCTCAATATATTTTTGTTTGTTGTCAAAGAATCCTGACTTTTATTGCAAAATCACCTCATCTCAGCAATATTATAGGACTATCAGTCGGTTACCTTCAGCTTTTCCCATTAATACTTTAAACATAGTGAATGTGTAATAGTTAATGGAATGTAATCTGTGCAGCTGAGCCTGAGAGAGAATGTTTGAAGAGAAAGATAACATGAGAACGGCTGACTGACATAAACGTGACCTTACAGGAGACTACAAGCTCGGGCAATGACAGACTCAGCATTTAGTGCAAGTTACTGCACACAAATTATGCATCCAACTAATAAATCAAAGCTCATTTTAAAGTCCAGAACTCTTTTCTGTGCTTTCAGCAATAATAACCCCAATTTTATCCTCCTTACACTGGCTGCCTGTTAAGTTTCGTATTGAATTTAATATATAGCTTCTTACCTATTAAGCTTTAAATAATCTAGCTCCTGTTTATCTAACCAATCTTCTGTCTCGCTACAATCCAACATGCTCTTTAAGATCTCAAAACTCAGGGCTTCTGGTAGTACCTATAATAGCAAAGTCGAGTAAAGGAGGTCGAGCCTTCTCATTTATAGCTCCTAAACTCTGGAATAGCCTTCCTGATAACGTCTGAGGCTCAGACACACTCTCCCAATTCAAAACTAGATTAAAGACCTATCTTTTTAGTAAAGCATACACTCAGTGCATCACTTAGCGGTGTGATAAATGAATGTGCTTCACACAGGTTTCTTCATCTCGTTTAAATACACTATGAACAGCAGCTACGCTAATTATTCTCTTTATTCTCCATTTCCACCTGGGGATCCTCATCCAGAGGCCCTTAGACTATGCAGCGTCACTGATTCGATCCAAGACCAGCGACGAGATGATCCCAAGTTTCCATAATCCTGGACCAGGCTGTATCCTGAGCAGCTGCTGTGGTGGTCATGGAGGACCGGAGAGCATGAGGCTGTTCGCTGTTCGTGATTCCTGTGAAGCTCCAGGGACAGACGAGTATTCGCTGAGGTCCAGCTACCAGCCTCCGGCGCCTAGACTGCAGCTCTGCACAAGACGTTTGGCCAGAGGAGAAATGGTCGTGCCCAACTGAGCCTGGTTTCTCTCAAGGTTTTTTAATTCTTCACTTTCGCCAATTGGTGAAGTTTTTCCTCGTCGCTGTCGCCACTGGCTTGCATGGTTCGGGATCTGTAGAGCTGCGCATCGATGGATTTGCTCTTCAGTGTTTGGACTCTCAGTAGTGATTATTAAACCACACTGAACTGAGCTAAATTTAACTGAACTTAAACTCTGAAAATTGAACTACACGGTTTCAATTTACCATGATCTTTTATGTGAAGCTGCTTTGACACAATCTACATTGTAAAAGCGCTATACAAATAAAGGTGAATTGAAGTGAATTGAATAAATAATACTCTGCTTCTCCTCTTTTTTCCCTCTTTGCAAAGTCTTGTTCACTTGCCAAGTCAGAATGAGTCACGTTATGTGCTGACACACTGACCTGGTTACTATTCATCTCGCCTTTCATGAGCGTTTACTGAGAATCTTATTATATGTGCCTCATTGAAATACTTAATTCTGATTAATCAATAGCATTTGCAGTTAAATATTGTAGTATAATGAACATTATTATATCTTACCCTGAACAAATTCATTCTAGGTCTATTATTTCTTAGATTAATTATCAGATTTAGGATATTTCAGGCTTAGGAGCTGTATAAAAAGTAGGCTAATTTACACTTAGATTGTTGTTATCAGATTACATAAACTCTTTTATATGTAATCTGTGGAAAACACACAGATGTCTACTTAGAGTTGTGAAAATGGTTATACATTGCTCCTTTTTCCCCAAACAAAACTTTGACAAGGGTCAATAAGTTTATGGTCTTTTTATTCAGCTAAAATGCCACAGTGCCAAACCTAAAAGTGCCAAGAACAACCAAAAAAATATCATTAAAATAACATTTTTGACTTTGCCATATGACCTTTTAAGCCTGGGACAAAGCAGGCTGACTTCAAAAAACTAGCAGCGACAAAAAACAGCTGTATAGTCGCCCTACGTTGGCTGCGTTTGGATGAAACAGCTGCGCCTAAACACACCAAACAAATAACAGCCGACTGAAACGATGCCTTAATCTGTGGAGAACACACAGAAGTCTATTTAGAGTCGTGAAAAATAGTTAAACACTGCTCCCTTTTCCCAAACAAAACTTTGACAAGGGTCAAAGAGCCAAGAGTCTTACAGGATAGTCAATGCTGCTCTAGACAGGCAGTTATTCAGTCTGTAAACCCCCAGGTTAACAGGAGTGTTAATCATTCTTGTCAAAAAAAATTGCCTTTGAAATTGAAATGAACTGAATTTATTTGAGGACTTCATGGTGGTGCAGTGGGTAGCACGATCGCCTCACAGCAAGAAGGTTGCTGGTTTGAGCCCCGGCTGGGTCAGTTGGTATTTCTGTGTGGAGTTTGCATGTTCTCCCCATGTTGGTGTGGGTTTCCTCTGGGTGCTCCGGTTTCCCCCACAAGTCCAAAGACATGTGGTATAGGTGAATTGGGTAAGCTAAATTGGTTGTAGTGTATGAGTGTGAATGCAAGAGTGTATGGGTGTTTCCCAGTATTGGGTTGCAGCTGTAAGGGTATCTGCTGTGTAAAACATGCTGGATATGTTTTATTAATTCCGCTGTGGTGACCCCTGATTAATAAAGGGACTAAGCCGAAAAAAAAATTAATGAATTAATTAATTTATTTGAAATTAAGCTAAAAATGGCAATTTAATTTCATTATTTAAATAAATAGCAAAATTACTAAAACATAAATAATAAAGTAACATACAAATATTTATACATTTTTAATATAGGTATCAAAATTATTGAACGAAAACTGAAAATAAAAATGAATTACCGAAAACATATGTATTGTACTTCAATCTGTTGCAATGCTGCAATAAGGCCCAATCCCAATTCTATTTTGGGGTTTCAAAATTTACCCCTAAGAAATGGGACAGCACTACAACACCTGCACACGTCATCATATGTCATCACAACCTCTTGCTTCATATTAGATCAGACGATCACGACTGCTGTAGTTATTCCAGTTGTGTTATTTTTTGGTATTTATCTTCAGGAAATCACTGAAGGCATATATTATTTTATCATAACAATCTATCTAATGTGGCACTGAGATCGTAACTGTACTGCGCATTTACACCGTGGCCATATTCATCTATGTAAACACACCAAAAACAACATTAACATTATAGCAGACACTGTAAAAAGCTCATTCTCAGCCACTAGACTTTTCTGACAGGGGATTCGAGTGTCATCGAGTGACAGAATGTTGTGGGACTGCTGTACAGGAGTTATTATTAGGGATTATAGATCGCGAAATTTAGCGGTTTTTATTTTATCGGTTTTTTTTTAAGCATGGCGGTAAAACTTGAACGCGGTTATGAATATATTAAAACATGAGCTTGTTTGTTGTAAAAATTCGTAATGATGACAAAAAATACAAATTTGTGGATCTCATTACTTCCGGGTGCAGCCATGCTGCTGTTGTGACTGGTGTATTCTGGGAAATTTTCTTACCCCTTGGTTTCGAGAGTGGTCCAGAAAATTCTCCATTCGAAGGGGTATCTACCCCTTCCCCTTTAGGCATGGGACGATAACTGCTTTCAAGGTATACCGCAGTTTGGAAAAGTCAAGCCAAGCCAAAATTTTGAGTAATACCGTACCTAAGATATGTGTATGATTTTTTATTTAAATTCTTTTGTTTGTTTTTTAGGACAATAGTATCTCCAGCAGAAACAATATCCAAAGATGCTGTTTTAAATTGTAAATAAATCTGTGTTTTTGAAACTAATGAAGACAGCAGAAGTCAATGATTCCTTTCCATTATTTAGCCTGTCATGTTTACTGCTCCAAAATATTATAAATCTTTCAAAAAATAAAATATATTGTGTTCAAAGGGGAAAAAAAGTTTTTGTTTTTTTACCCAGACATTTAAAAAGAAGATATATTTTAGAGCAGTGAGCACAAGACCGTGAAACCATGAAACCGTGATAATTTTTCCAAGGTTATCGTAATATCAGAATATTATACCGGCCCATGCCTAATCCTGTGGCATGTTTCGTGCAAATAAATGGGCAGTTCAAATTGAGCATTTCAGGCATTTGACATGCATAACGCGTGATTTACGTGAAACAATCAAATAGAAAAATCTGAACTTTGGTTTAAATTTGTCCCGCGTAACACTAGAACTACAGAGGCAGTCATTCTTACCATTTCTAATTTAATATCTTTGTTGAAATAAAACACATCTCTATAACTACCTTTTACTAAATATCTGTGTATTTCCTTTAAATGTTGTTATTTTATTAAAATTACAAAACACAAAAGTTTTATTCATTTCTACCCAAAACTACCATAGCGGTGACCGTAAGCATTTCACTGTCTGCTACTTTTCCCTGTGCCTGTAAATATGCGTGCCTCTGTTGCCTAGCAACTTCCAGCTATCACAAACATAACTTTCTTTTGGCAAAAACATAACTTTACTTCAGATATGTCTTACAAAACAGCATTTTGAGTGCTGCGAAAAAGCCTTCTCCCCCGCTTGAGAAAGTAAAAATGAAAGTGAGGCGCGGACATTTACGGGTGGTCTAACATAGTCCAACTATACATTATAGGCTGAATTATAGGGTGATGACTAGGCCCAGACGGAATCTGCGCGTGCAGAATTCCGCAGATTTGTAGCCCACCATTGATTCTGTTTATTTACTTGAGTAAATGTGTGTAAATTTATATTTCTTCAGTTTTTTAATTAATTTCAGTAATATTATTGACTGATACGAAACTATTCATATGGTTTATTTAAAATACAGTTTGTAAAGTAATATTTTCTGCCTTTTAGTAGAGATATTATATGAGAGACTGGCTTTGTTTACCAAATAAAGTTGAATTTGTATTGTTCACATTAAATACAAGTTAAAAAGGTATTACTTTTTATTTCATATATTAAGGCTTTAGTTATGATGCTCTCAAAATCATTCTACATAAATCCGCAGATTTTTAACAAAATTCTGTGCAGAAATAGCCAAAAATGTCCTAGTGATGACTTGCTTAAATTTGATGACAGATTAATTGTAATATCTCGATAGAAGCTTTGAATGTAAATATGACTGAACAAAATGGCATCTCACCTGTGAGAACGGACAGAATGACAGCTATTGCGATTCTAGTAGTTATAGAATTCTGGTAGTTCCAGTGTTAACCAATGAGGAGCATGCTGTAGTAGCAGCCGTCATCCAGGTGCAGCTCCTGGAGAAGTTGATGAACTCACCAAGCTGTGTGCACTTTTCAGGGATCTGAAGGACCCAGACATGGCACTGAAAGACTCTTCCGCCTTCCATATCACGTAAAGCACAGCTACCCTCCCAACAAAATCCTTGTCATCCATTTTGCTAAAAAACTGGAGTGATTTCATTGTAAAGGTCTGTTGTGAAGTGTATCTCACATGTGAATGAGTCGAGGCGAACAGAATAGCAAGATTTATTCGTGCAAAGTGAGTAAAGACCACCTAAGGACCTGTGGTTAAATATCTGCACTTCACCAGATCCTCAGTCATCCTCATCCTCAGTCATGTGGAAACCCACAGCTCACTATAAACACTTTTGTAATTCACTTAAAACTTTCTTAATGATTATTTTAGGTTCAGGTGGTACTTATAAGGAACTGAATGCAAACAAAGCATTTCTTGTTCAGCTCCATCCACTGTCAAAAATTATATTCAAATGAGAATAGCAATGATTCTGAGATTTTCAAAATGCAAAAGCAATTTCTCAAATGAATTTTTGACAACTCTAATGGTGCGTTTACACCAGACGCGGATAAAGCGTCAAGCGTGACTGATTTGCATGGTAAGTCAATGCGAAGACACAAATAGACATCCTGCGGCATGATTCCTGTGAATGAGGCGGCACGAATGAAGCTGAGCAATTGAGCGTTTTGTGCATCTGATGCGCTTAACGCGCGAATCCAGTGATACACTCAATTGGAAAATCTGAATTTTAGCTGTCATTCGCACATTCGTTATCCAATCAGGAGCTTGCTCTTGTAGGGGCGTGACTATGACGTAGCGCCTGCAGTTGGTGTCCATGTTAGCAGTTTTACAATGAAACTACAGTGAACGTGCAGACAGAAGCCCCACCCATGACGCAAATCTGCATCTGTTGGGAAGTGAATTTCACACACGGATGAAGCGAATTTGATGCGTGAATGACACGAGTAAACTCAAAATATTCACGCGTCTATTTACGTGTGAATAGCACAATTTATTCACGCATGCCACGTCTGGTGTGAACACAGCATGAAAACTACAGACACTCACCGATGGCCTGACGCTGCTCACGAGGTGACCATCGGCTTGGTGTGTGTCCAAGCCTTTCTGGAAAAGTTCTTCAAAGAACCATTTTTTTTCATAGTGCGAAGAACAATTTCATAATCTGAACTAAAGACATTGTTTTCACTATAAACAAACTTGTGTTGAATGAAAAGGTTTCTTGAAACATCATGAAACCATCAATCCAAATCGAATCTTTATTTTTAAGTCTTCTTTGTGTCAAATGTCTTCACGTGATATAAATTTGCAGGGAAGACTTCACCCCATTTGAACACTGGAACGAAACAAAATGCCAAATAACTTTCCAGATAGTGTTAACACTATTTCCAAATAGTGTTTCCGGACTGTTCTATTCAATATATTGTATATCAATCAATGCTATGAAAAGTGAAGATGAATTATTTGAGAATTAGGGGATGTCTGGTAAGAGAAAAAAGTTAGCTTTGTGTATAATAATGTTCCTGGTGATAATTCATCAAGGAATGTGAAGCATTGGGAAAAGTAAAAAAGGGCCAATCTGATTCTGCCTTTATCAGCCAGTGATAATATTTACACTACTGCAAGTAGATGAACTCATAACAGAAATGAACTGCAAGATCAACACAAGACAAGTGACAGGTATAATAATAATAATAATAATAATAATAATATTCATTCATTCATTTTCCTTTGGCTTAGTCACTATTTCAGAGGTCACACAGTGCCCTTCCAGCCGCAAACAGATAGAAAGACACCAGTCAGTGGTAAGGAGTGACAACAATGCTTATGATAGTAATAATGACAGTAAAAAGAAAAAAAGGACAATAGTAATAATAACTGACACCAACAATAATATTAAATCACAAGTACTACATCTACCACTATCACAGAAAGTTACTAATATTACAACTACTATTGCTGCTACTACAGCCACAACTACGACTACTACAATGACTGCTACAACAATGACTACTACAACAACGTCTACTGCTACTACTACTGATACACCTTCAGTTGAATCTATGCCATGAAGGATTAAGGCAGTTCTAAAGGCAAAGAGGATCCAACCCCGGTATTAGTAAGGTGTACCTAATAAAGTGGCAGGTGAGTGCATACATTATACACAAGGCAATATTATTATTTATATTTAAATTTTCAATGGAGAGAACTTTTAAAACTAAAAAAAATGGGGTAAAAAAAAAGGGTAAAAAAAAGGTAACCAAAATAAATAATGTTGCCTTATATAATGTGAAATTAAAAAAAACTATTTAAAATCTAAAAACTAAATATGTCATTTTTGTTAGTAAATATGTTATAGAATTAAAATGTGATGTAATAATCTAATATTTTAATGTAGATTCATTGATAATATGCTTAAAAATTATGAAAATATTTCTTACAATTAGGCAAATTCTAATGTTCATGAAACACTACAACAACACCAAAAAACTGCAAGAATGAAGATACAAACCTTGCACTGTGTCTGGAAAGAGGTAGTCCGGTTCAGAGCTCTACTGCTACTACTACTGATACTCCTTTAGCAACGACTGTTACTACAACATCTACATCGACAACATCTATTACTTCTGATACTACTACAACCGACAACGACTACTACTACGACAACTACAACAACAACACCTTTACTACTTCTGATACTACTATCCCAACGACATCTACTACTACAGGAACTACTACAACTACTACTTCAACAATCCCAACTACAATTACAATCTAATCTATACAGTTTATTTAATTCACCTATTGACCTTATTCTTCAATGCGGAAGTGCGCTCGTTTTTGCGATTGTTTTTGAACTTCCGACTCAGCTGCCTATGGGAGAAATGACTAGGAATAATAAACGGCAGAAAACGGTCAAACTACTTACTCTACACGCAAGTGTTTTCATGACTATACAGACAATGTAGAATAATATAATAAGAAAACGTCAGTTTGCAACATCAAGCAGCAAACAGAGCTGTTTTTAACGTCTAAAAATGAATGGAAGTGAATGAGATCGGAAGTCTCGAGCCAAAAAGATTCCAATGGCTGCGCCCACTCGTAAGTGAAGAATAAGGTGAATAGCGCATGTGTTTGGACTATGGGAGAAACCGGAGCACCTGGAGGAAACCCACGCCAACACGGGGAGAACATGCAAACGCCACACAGAAATCCCAACTGGCACTCGAACCAACAACCTTCTTGCTGTTAGGCGACAGTGCTAACCACTGGGCCACATGCCATAGTCAATTGAAGAGATAATAAAACTGTGTATAAAACAAAAATATAACAAAATATGTCCAGATAATTCTCACCAGTCCCTCACAGGTGCTGATGGCGGCAGTCGATTGTACGTTGTCATCCGTCACTGTGCCAATAAGATGACAAGCGCCACTACCAGATGCTTGAGGCCACGTCTCTGCTAAACTCCCATTGCGTTTCTCCACAATAAATTCATTGGCGAGCAGATTGTCATTGGTGGTCAGATTAAGAGTCAGCTCTCGACCTCTGTAGTTGAGTTTGTAATACACTCGCCTCTCGGCTGAATTCAGGTCTCTCTTCTGACGCCGGTCGGTGAAGTGATGTGATAAAGCATAGGAGATGAACTTTCCTTCTCCGTTCACTTTTTCCGGATGATCCACATAAAACTCTGAGTGCTGCTTGACGAAGTGTTCTAGAAAGGAAAATGAAAACGTTCTCTATTAGATTTCTATAAGATACAGATAATCACCTAAATCCTTTTTATCGTAATATATTGTTTCTATATATATTTTTATTTATTTATAGGAGCTTATGTATATGTAAGGCAATATAATATAATATAATATAATATAATATAATATAATATAATATAATATAATATAATATAATATTCATTCATTTTCTTTTCGGCTTAGTCGCCACAGCGGCATGAACCGTCAACTTATCCAGCACGTTTTTACGCAGCGGATGCCCTTCCAGCCGCAACCCATCTCTGGGAAACATACACACACACTCATTCACACATACACTACGGACAATTTAGCCTACCCAATTCACCTGTACCACATGTCTTTGGACTGTGGGGGAAACCCGGAGGAAACCCACACGAACGCAGGGAGAACATGCAAACTCCACACAGAAACGCCAACTGAGCCGAGGCTCGAACCAGCAACCCAGCGACCTTCTTGCTGTGAGGCGACAGCACTACCTACTGCGCCACTGCGTCACCATAATATAATATAATATAATATAATATAATATAATATAATATAATATAATATAATATAATATAATATAATATAATATACACAAACTGCTGATCTACTGGAATTTTCATGCACAACCATCTCTAGGGTTTACAGAGAATGGTCCAAAAAAGAGAAAATATCCAGTGAGAGGCACAGGGCGCAAATGCCTTGTTGATGCCAGAGGTCAGAGGAGAATGGCCAGACTGGTTCCAGCTGATAGAAAGGCTACAGTAACTCAAATAACCACTCGTTACAACCGAGTTATGCAGAAGAGCATCTCTGAATGCACAACACGTCAAACCTTCAGGCGGATGGGCTACAGCAGTAGAAGACCACACTGGGTGCCACTCCTGTCAGCTAAGAACAGGAAACTGAGGCTACAATTCACACAGGCTCACCAAAATTGGACAATAGATAATTGGAAAAACATTGCCTGGTCTGATTCGGATGGTAGAGCCAGAATTTGGCATCATCAAGATGAAAGCATGGATCCATCCTGCCTTGTATCAACTGTTCAGGCTGATGGTGTAATGGTGTGGGGGATATTTTTTTGGCACACTTTGGGCCCATTAGTACCAACTGAGCATCGTGTCAACGCCACAGCCCACCTGAGTATTGTGGCTGACCATATCCATCCCTTTATGACCACAGTGTACCCATCTTCTGATGGCTACTTCCAGCAGGATAACGCACCATGTCATAAAGCGCGAATCATCTCAGACTGGTTTCTTGAACATGACAATGAGTTCACTTAACTCAAATGGCCTCCACAGTCACCAGCTCTCTATTCAATAGAGCACCTTTGGGATGTGGTAGAACGGGAGATTTGCATCATGGATGTCAATATGGAGCAAAATCTCTGAGGAATATTTTCAGTACCTTGTTGAATCTATGCCACGAAGGATTAAGGCAGTTCTGAAGGCAAAGAGGATCCAACCCCGGTATAAGTAAGGTGTACCTAATAAAGTGGCAGGTGAGTGCATACAGTATACATAAGGCAATATTATTATTCATATTTAAATTTCCAAGTGCTGTTCAATGGAGAGAACTTTTAAAACTAAAACTCGACTTTTAAGATAAAAAATAGGGTAAAAAAAAAAAGGTAACCAATTAAATAATGTTGCCTTATATAATGTGAAATTTGAAAAACTATTTAAAACCTAAAAACTAAATATGTCATCTTTGTTAGTAAATATGTTATATAATTAAAATGTGATGTGATAACCTAATATTTTGATGTAGATTCATTGATAATATGCTTAGAAATCCTGAAAATATTTCTTACAATTAGGCAAATTCTAATGTTCATGAAACACTACAACAACAAAAAAACTGTCATTATATTTTTATATATTTTCAGTACTTTTCCTAGGACAGAATGAAATATAATTCAGCCATTCATTCACAAGATTTATCACCATTTAAGCTATTTTAACAATTAACAGACTAACTTTAGCTCCAAGCCACCACCTTTGATCTTTAAACATAATTATACATCTCTGTCTTCTTTCATGTCACACATAAAACACTCAAAATGACTGATGTTGATGCACAAAGATCCTTGTAGTTCAATAGAGTATGATTACACTGACTCAAGAAAGAAACATTTTAATAATGCATTTTGTAATTGATCAATATTCTTACATGCATCAAAGGGTTAAATACTCTTTTACAAAACGAGATTGTGTAAGTTCAGGACTGCAACAGAACCCTGGACTTTTACAGCAAATGACCGCTCGCCTCAGCAGTGAAACACTTGGCGACATATATTAGGATAAAAACAGCCTAAACACATGCTGTATGGTAGTTTTGCATGAAGATACAAACCTTGCTCTGTGTCTGGAAAGAGGTAGTCCGGTTCAGAGCTCTTGACGTGGCTCGCAGCCAGAAACAAAACACAGTTGAACCGCAAAATCGCAACGCTGACCCGACTTGGCATGTTTCTGCAACGCGAAATGAGAAGAGCAAATAAACGCTCCGACGCCGGAGAACTGGATAAAGTCAGTCCTGAGGGGAGTTTCTGGTGAAAGCTGGAGATATTTGGGGTCAGAGAGACGGAGAAAGAAAGTGAAGGGAGAATGAGGGGAATATGATGTGGAGTGGGAGGAGAGATTGCTGTGACTGACTGACTGTCCTGCTGTGTCAGCCGGCGCGGGAGGAGAGAGATCCTCACAGCTTTCAAACAACGAGCTGACAAGAGAGGTAGGCTACTACTACACGTTTAAATGTACTTTACTTCTTCGTGAAAATCAAACAGTAAAATGTGCATATCATTTCAAAAATGTCGACGATACTTAGAACTTGAGACGCGTTTTAATTTAGGGATATTGCGCGGACACGGCTCGTTTTACGATCTGATATTACTGCTTTACGTTTGTCGGTAACTTGCAAAATAAAGTAAATAAAATAAACTATACATTTATTTTTTAAAGTTATTTTACAATTTTACATGTATATTGTATTTATAAAGTTCTCATAAAAAAACGTGTAATCATTTTGAGCGCTGCGCAACTGCGCATGCGTACTTTGTGGCTTTTTTATTGGAACGTTCAACGAGAGTACAAAAATATACAGAAAAGGTATAAATCCTATAACAACAAAAATAGATAACGGAACAAACAAAACAAAAAGATAATAAATAAAGCCAGGGGTAATATACATTGCTATAAATCATTTTAAATCTATCTTAAAGCATGGTCACAGTGATTTATAAAAGGACATATAGAACAGCGATTGTCAAAGAGGGGGTCGCGAGACAATGAGGGGGGGGGGGGGGTCCTTTGGAGATTTCCAAATATCTTATATTTTATTAAACTATTAGAATTATCATATTTTATCCATAACCTGCAGAATATAAAAACAGTTTTTAACTATTTAATAGTTACATAAAAACATGCAAATAAAAATTCATCAGCCCCTGAGGTTATTATGCTAGATGAACATCACAGCAATAGTGTTAGTTGCAGCAGATTGATTTTATGGTACAATGTTAAACTTTGACACCTTTATGGCACTCACATACATTAAAAATAAAGGCCACGACTGAACAAGGGGGTTGATCTTCAAGTGGCTCCAAGTCTCCAAAATTAAACCAAGAATAGTCTTGTGCTATAAACAACATTGTGCTCACCATTCTCATTAGTTGAGATTAATGTTAAATTAAACAAATTAATAATGATTACAAAAATAGACTGTTGCACTTTTTTGTGTCGTCAATAATCTTGTTTATATAGTTCCTATTGGTGTGTGTGCATCATTGTGTGCAATATTTGTATGCTTATAACCACCTCCAAGCATAGAGGGGGTCGCAAGTCACTGGTGTTGTTATTTTAGGGGTCATGGGCTGAAAAGTTTGAGAACCCCTGATATAGAATAGACGAGTTACTGGTTTGTAAACATTCAGGATGTGTGCGGGAGAAAACCGGGAGCGCTAGCATTTACAGCGAGGGAATCACATCTGTTTCGGTACAGAGTTTGTTGTTGTCTTAGAAATAAGTTATATTGATTACATATTATATATATATATTATTTACATAATGCTTTCGGCGTATTATAACATCTTGTCACCCAGACGAAATGACCAAACATCCTATTGCAACCAGTCTTTTTTCCAACCGGGGACCAATCAATTAAATAGACTTAAGCATCTATTTAGTTGTTAATGCATAAAAAGAGACGAAAAACCATTTAAACGCAGGCCAGTGCAGAAATACTGGTGTAAAATTTATTTTCATGTTTTAAAGACATGGTGTGGAAAAATATTATTTAATGCAGTGCTTCTTCAGATCTTAAACGTGGTGGTTTTGTATGGGATGACAATTAACCGCCCATTGCCAGATTCCTTGATTTAGGCACGTCCCTCCAACTGTCAGTTTTGACATCAGAAAAGGTGAGGAGGATGTGTAAAAACTCTCCCGAAACCCTTTTCGATCTTTCTGAATGAAATGCCTACTTTACTACATCCAGTCAGCTCGCAGCAGAAAAACAAGCCACGCCCACTGTTTTATCTTTTTTTAAACAAAAAAAAAAAACAGAATTATACAGTAATATACAAAACTATATGCCAGAGTGTACATACAAAACATACAGTAATTAAAAATTTTATATTCCTGAAGAATATTATGTTTTCTTTGCTATTAACAATGGTCTCCAAACTTGTGCAGTAGTCCTTAGTCTCTTTATGAAAGTGAACAAAATTTGCCTTTGATCTAGTCCATTTTTTATGTAGATGAAAAACTTTCCCAAAATAATAAAAGGTTGTACAAGGAAGGTAAATGTGTTACATATATTGACATAATAAATATCAAAATTTTGTGACTTGCATATGATATTTGTTTTTCTTTGAAGAAATATCCACCCAGAAAATCCTTGTGTATATACAATCACAAAACAGGTGGACAATACATTTGTTTTTCCATGGAACAACAAAAAAAAAATAAAAAATATAATAATAAAAAAATTTAATAAAAAAAAAATAATAATAAAATTAAAAATACAAATTCACAGGAATGATCAATATTCATAATAAATCTCTCTAAAACCTCTTTAGCTGGATATATACACTCACCGGCCACTTTATTAGGTACACCTTATCAGTACTGGGTTGGACCCCCATTTGCCTTCAGAACTGCCTTAGTTAAGAACAGCATAGGTACTGGAAATATTTTGGTCCATATTGACATGATAGCATTACGCAGTTGCTGCAGATTTGTCGGCTGCACAACCATAACGGAAACTCCCATTCCACGACATCTCAAATGTGCTCTATTGGATTGAGTTCTAGTGACTGTGGAGGCCGTTTGAGTACAGTGAACTCATTGTCATGTTCAAGAAACCAGTCTGAGATGATTTGCACTTTATGACATATTTTGTTATGACTTTATGATATATGGCGTTATCCTGCTGGAAGTAGCCATCAGAAGATGGGTACACTGTGGTCATAAAGGGATGGACATGGTTAGCAACAATACTCAGGTGGGCTGTGGCGTTGACACGATGATCAGTTGGTACTAATGGGCCCAAAGTGTGCCAAGAAAATATCCCCCACACCATTACACCAGCACCAGCCTGAACCGTTGAGACAAGGCAGGATGAACCGTTTATACAAGGCAGGATGCTTCCATGTTGTTGACGGCAAATTCTAAACCTACCATTTGAATGTTGCATCAGAAATCAAGACTCATCAGACCAGGCAATGTTTTTTCCAATCTTCTATCATCCAGTTTTGGTGAGCCTGTGTGAATTGTAGCCTCAGTTTCCTGTTCTTAACTGACAGGAGTGGCACCCCGTGTGGTTTTCTGCTGCTGTAGCCCATCCACCTCAAGGTTGGACGTGTTGTGCGTTCAGAGATGCTCTTCTGAAAATCCCAGTAGATCAGCAGTTTCTGAAATACTCAGACCAGCCCATCTGGCACCAACAACCATGCCACGTTCAAAGTCACTTAAATCACCTTTCCTCCACATTCTGATGCTCGGTTTGATCTGCATCAGATCATCTTGGCATGTCTACATACCTAAATGCATCGAGTTGCTGCCATGTAATTGGTTGATGAGAAATTTTCGTTAACGAGCTGTTGGACGTGTGTACCTAATAAAGTGGCCGGTGAGTGTACAATGTAAAATTTTAAATGTAACTTCTTTTACTTTATTATTGAAACAATATATTTCAAAGGAACGCCAAGTTTTTTTCTAATTTAGAGTATATTTATAAATGCATTGGTCCATTTAAGTTTTTATAACTGTATCACGTTATAATATTTCTAATATATTTATTAGTATAACTTGTTTAATAATATCAAAGTCTCTTAAAAAAAGTTTTTTAATATATATTTTCCTTCTAATGTCTAATTTCCAGCAGGAGTTGAGCTTTTTGTCCACATGTTTATCATACACTTAAAAAATAGTTATCATGACGTTGGGTCAAATATGGACAAACACAATTAGGTGCAATTTTATTTTATTAGAAAAATAACCCACTGGCTGTCAATATTTGTCCCAACATTGGGTTACGTCAAACAAGCAATTTTCGAGTGTAAAGGAATCACGTCTCTTCAGAACACTTAAAAAAAACAGCTTTATTTATA
Source organism: Danio aesculapii (assembly GCF_903798145.1). Classification (NCBI taxonomy): domain Eukaryota; kingdom Metazoa; phylum Chordata; class Actinopteri; order Cypriniformes; family Danionidae; genus Danio; species Danio aesculapii. Next base: position 9,342,091 of record NC_079439.1, read on the forward strand.
TGGATTCTCCATGAATGTGGATTTTTTTTTTGTCCTTTATGAATATTCTGAAGTATTAGAGTTAAAAAAAAACTTTCTGTCACAGGTCGGTTCACTCACAAATGCACAGGAGTTATCAAAAAGCACTTACTACAGGAACATCAAACACAGGTAGGACATGGAGATGTGACAGACAGAGAACGAACTGAACTCAGGGATATAAATACACATGACTGATCTGAATACAAACAGGGGAGAGACACAGGTGGAACTGATGACTGGCGGGAAAACTGAACAAAGGAATCACATGACAATAACAGAAAGCACATGGAACACAACGCATAACACAACAAACACATGGCGCATAACACAACGAAGTCACCAGACTATGACACTTTCGTAATAGGGTCAGAAATCATTTAGATTTGGTTAAAAGCAACTTCATTTTTGTTTAAAAGATTTTTGATCATATAATAATTATAAATTAACACAGAATGTTCGTTTTGGGGTGAACTAACCCTACAAAAATGGATTATTGTTGATTTCTGGTGACTAATTGCACTGTATACTGTACACTTGTCAGCATTTGAAGATCTGTAATGCAAAATAATTTAACTTTGATGTAACCAAAGTAAGTTGGTTAGGGATTTCTGTTTAGGGATTCTGAATAAATCAAAAACCTTATGATTAGGCTACCACAAGTACTAACAACTACAAACCCACCTGAAAAATGATTAGAAATTCTAATAATAAGTTATAATAAAAATTTATCATTCATTAATTCTTTTCTTTTTGGCTTAGTCCCTTTATTAATCAGGGGTCGCCACAGCGGAATGAACCGCCAACTCATCCAGCATATGTTTTACACAGCGAATGCCCTTCCAACCCAACACCAGGAAACACATACACTCTTGCATTCACACCCACACATACGCTACAACCAATTTAGCTTATTCAATTTACCTATAGCGCATGTCTTTGCACTGTGGGGGAAACCGGAGCACCCGGAGGAAACCCACTCCAACACAGGGAGAACATGCAAACTCCAAACAGAAATGGCAACTGACCCAGCCGGGGCTCGAAGCAGTGACTTTCATGCTGTGAGGCGAAATCGCTACACACTACGCCACCGTGTCGCCCCTAAAATAATGATTATAAATTTTAATTAGTAATGTATAGTTAATACCAGTGTTTTTAACCATACTATAGTAAAGTACTTGAGTTAGTCTGGTGTGGTGATTCTATAGTTGGTGTTGTAATACAGCTACAGTCAATGTGCGAATTAGACATTGACCATCGGGGAGGGGTCAACTTTTTTCGGTAGTAGTTTGGTAAAACATGCTTCAGTGAATCAAATTTATTAATGTATTTTAATTACTTCTAATTTATTAATAAAATGTATAAATTAATAAAATGTTTTCAGTCTTTTGAGGGATATTATGTGACTAGTGAGGTTACTGCAGGTCAAACTATACAAATTATGTGTCTAATCTTTCTTTTTTAGGCTACATGCAGATATTAACACCTATTTTACAAAAAACATATTTTGTGAATGCTTAAGATGTCTTATGGTGCTCTAGGACTGCCAGTTTCACACTGTTGAATAATATTTTTCCTAGCATTGAATGGCGCATTATACATTCACAATGGTATAAACCATTATAGGGGGATTAAATGTATAATTATATTATACATTTTTAATAAGTAATATTTACGATATAGATCAGTGATCAGAGAAAGCTATTTCTTACTATTAAAGGGCTGACCCTCCTATACATCTTGTTTTCATGTACTTCATGGGGGATCAAGCGTTAATTAGGGATCAAGCGTTAATTACCCCCCCTGTAATTCACACCCTGGCTACAGAGCTATATAAACAATTTACCCAAAGCTATACTAAGTTTTCTACAACTAGGTATAATATACTACAATACACCACGGATTAGTGTAAAACTGAAGTATACTACATTATTTTTAAATAGTTTATCAGTTCATACTACAGTATACTGTAGCTTTAATTAACAAAATGGTGTAAATACTACAGAATGAAGGAACTACGGGATAATAATACACTTTCATGAGGGTATATTGTAGGCTCTGTGAGTCAAATTGTTCTGTTCTGGATAAAAAAAACGTTTGCTAAATGTGTAAATTTAAACCTGAATTTTTTTATATTGACCTGTTGATGGTGTTGAGAAAAGTCCATGTCCTTATTTACCATCTTTACGGTCAAAGTCCTTCTTGTGCGTAAGTTCACCAAACAACCATAAGATGGCGCACCTTTCTATTGTTCCCGCTGAACTTTGTTCTACATTTCTTTACAGGTCTAGGATGTCTTCCAGCATTGCTATTTCTCAATCTCAGTGTAAAGGCTGCAGAAGTTCCTCAAACGGACTTTTAAACACCTTCAGTAGAAGAACCATGTTAAGGGTCAGTGGAGTATGACAGAGAGGAGCATTTTCTGCTTTGTGTCCTGTAGAGCTGCTGTCTGTTCATGAAACCGGGTGAGTTGATTTATTCCTTGAGAAAACGAAAGCTTAGTTTCATTTGTTTGTGTGATATATTGCTTTGAAAAAGTGAACAAATGCCATAGTAATTGATAGTAAATATGATCGTGTTTTTGAACAAAACCAAGCTAATAATACTGGATAGAATTTACAGCACTTTGTTATTGAATTCTACAGTAGTATTAACTATAGTGAACTGTAATAAATACTGTAGTATACTGTAGTTTTTGCTACACAACAGGTTTTCCACAGTTCACTACAGTTAATACTACTGTATGCTTTGAAAAAGTGGACAAATGCCATAGTAATTTATAGTAAATATGATCGTGTTTGTTTTCAACCATACAAAGTGAATTATACTGTATATATTGTAGACTTTACAACACTTTATTGAATGCTACTGTAGTATTAACAATAGTTAACTGTTAAACTGTAATAAATACTGTAGTATACTGTAGTTTTTCTACACAACGGGTTTACTACAGTTCACTACAGTTAATACTACAGTATGCTTTGGAAAAAGTGAACAAATGCCATAGTGATTTATAGTACAAATGATCGTGTTTGTTTTCAACCATACAAAGTGAACTATACTGTATATATTATAGAATTTACAACACGTATTTATTGAATGCTACAGTTGTATTTACTATAGTGAACTGTTAAACTGTAATAAAAACTGTAGTATAGTGCACTTTTTGCTACACAACGGGTTTACTACAATTCACTACAGTTAATACTACAGTATGCTTTGAAAAGGTAAACAAAAAATGCCATAGTAATTTACAGTAAATATGATTGTGTTTTCAACCATACAAAGTGAATTATACTGTATATATTTTAGAATTTACAACACGTATTTATTGAATGCTACAGTTTTATTTACTATAGTGAACTGTTAAACTGTAATAAATACTGTAGTATAGTGCACTTTTTGCTACACAACAAGTTTACTACAGTTCATACTATAGTATGCTTTAAAAAAGTGAACAAATGCCATAGTAATTTATAGTAAATATGATCGTGTTTGTTTTCAACCACAATGTGAATTATACTATATATTACATACACGTATTTATTGAATGCTACAGTAGTATTTACTATAGTGAACTGCTAAACTGTAATAAATACTGTAGTATGCTGTAATTTTTCCCTACACAAGTTTATTACAGTTCACTACAGTTAATACTACAGTATGCTTTGAAAAAGTGAAAAAAATGCCATAATAATTTATAGTAAATACGATCGTGTTTTCAACCATACAAAGTGAATTATACTGTATATAATACTGAATTTACAATATATTGTTATTGAATGCTGCTGCAGTGTTAACTATAGTGAACTGTAAAGCTGTAATAAACATTGTATTATACTGTAGTTTTTAAAATATACCCCATATTTGAGGAAAACGTAGTACAGTAGTTGTCAATTTGTTTATACTGCAATAATTGCATGAACATGGTGACTATAGAATTACCACAAATTAAGTCAAGTACTTGTGCTATATAGCTTTGAAAAAGTGAAGAAATGCCATAGTAATTTATAATATATACCATAGTGTTTTCAATCATACAAAGCAAATTATACTGTATGTATTATACAATTTACAACACATATTTATTGAATGGTACTGTAGTGTAATGATGTGTCAGTGAACTGTAATAAATACTGTAGTATACTGTAGTTTTTGTTACACAACAGGTTATACTATTATTATTATTATTATTATGTTTTTTTACCAGTAAAGACACATTGAGATTAAAAATCTCTTTTACAAGAGCGTCCTGCCCAAGATTAGGCAGTACACGTCACATGGGTCTAACAAATAACAAACAAAAAACAATTGAATCATGAATCGCACATTGATAAACAAACTATTAAAAACATCTACAAGCCTGTGTTTCAATTTCTAAATCATTTATACCTTTTATAAAAGCATTTAGTGAAATCAGTTCTTTAAACTGCAACTTTCTTTGTAGATTATTTCCATATGCGTATTTATAAGCCTTTTCCCCCATCTCAGTCCGCACTTTAGGAACAGACAGTGAATAAATATCCTGTGACCGAAGGCCACAGTTAGGGACATGTTTTTTACAAATGTAATTCTGGAGATATGATTGGAGTAAATCTAATAGATTTGTAAATAAAGATATGCCAATGCTTGAGCCTGCGAATAGACAAAGCAGACCAACCTACTGTTATGGAAGCAGACGGACAAACAAGGTGAGTAGATGAATAACGGTGTTTATTTACAACAGTGAGCACACAAGGAGAAACGATGATAAGTGACTGGGTTTTGGTTGTGTTGAGGATCCTTTGAGGCAGATTGGATGACAGACACCGAGGGAGACCGAATGCACACACCAGAGGGCTTGAGGGGAAGACAGACTGACGATAAACACAAGGCAGACAGGATACCGGGAACACTGGACAGACTAGGAGAAACAGAGAGTAGGTAAGTACAATATTTCTGAGATCGAGGGTTAGTGATTACCAGGAGGTGTTCACTCAGAGTCCGCTTCGTAGGAACGAGACCGGACACTGAGTGAAGTGAGGTGTGTGCTTATATAGTGTGTCTGAGTGATTGGGTGCAGCTGTGCGTGGTTAATACTCAGGTGAAGGTGATCGTTGCGTGATGCTGGTGGAAGAGCCTGGCCAATCCGTGACATTACCCCCCCTCCCCAGGGCCCGCTCCTGAGGGCCTAAACCTCCGACGCCGTGGTGGTCTACCACGTCCACGAGGTGCTGGGAACTCAGGGTGATTGGAGTGGAACTCCTCCATAAGTGCGGGATCCAATATATCTGATCTGGGGACCCAAGACCTTTCCTCTGGACCATATCCCTCCCAGTCGACAAGGTACTCCAGATGACCACCACGACGTCGGGACCGCAGGATGTCCTTGACCTTGTAGATGGACCCTTCTTCCAACATCAGTGGGGGAGGAGGTTCCTCTTCATGGCCAGGCTCTGTGGAGGGAATCAGAGGGTCGTGAAAGGGTTTGAGGAGTGACACGTGGAATGTGGGGTGGATTCTGTATTGTGGTGGTAACTGTAATTTAAACGTGACGGGGTTGACCTGTTCCAGGATGGTGAAGGGACCAACAAATCTGGGACTTAGTTTTCGGGAGGGCAGTCGCAAGCGGATATCTCGGGTGGAGAGCCAGACTTTCTGCCCTGGAGTATAGATGGGACCTGGACTCCTCCTTTTATCTGATACCTCCTTTGCTCTGCGTACTGCCCTCTGGAGATGGTGATGAGCGTCGTCCCAGACCCTCTCGCTCTCCCGGAACCAGTAATCCACTGCGGGGACATCAGATGGTTCGCCATCCCAGGGAAAGAGTGGAGGTTGAAATCCTAGGATGCACTGGAATGGCGTAAGTCCGGTGGTAGGTTGCCGCAGTGAATTCTGGGCGTATTCCGCCCAGCCCAGAAACTGGCTCCAGGAGTTTTGATGACCGTGACAGAAGGTCCTGAGGAACCGCCCCACTTCCTGAATTTCTCTCGGTCTGGCCGTTGGTCTGTGGGTGGTAGCCAGACGAGAGGCTTACGGTCACACCTAGGAGTCTGAAGAAGGCTTTCCATAGTCTGGAGATGAATTGGGGTCCTCGGTCCGAGACTATATCTTCTGGTACTCCAAAATTTCGAAAGACATGGTTGAACAGGTTTTCGGCGGTCTCTAGGGCTGTGGGCAGACCCTTCAATGGAATTAAACGACAGAACTTAGAAAATCGATCTACAATGACTAAAATACAAGTATTACCTTCGGATGATGGGAGATCTGTCATGAAGTCAACTCCTAGGTGTGACCAGGGGCGGTTCGGAATGGAGTTTACCTGCAGGCAGATGGCGAGGACTCTTTGACATAGCGCATTCCCTACAGCCTTGGACGTATCTCCTCACATCCCTCGCCATGTTCGGCCACCAAAAGCGTTGGGAAAGCAACGAGAGGGTGTTGTTGGCCCCGGGATGCCCTGTGCCCAAAGATGTATGGCTGGAATGAATAAGATCTACCCGTTGGTTTTCAGGAATGAAGCGTCGATTGGGGGGACAGCCCGGCGGAATCCTCGAGTCTGGAGTGGCGACGACTGTAGGAGCGGACCAGGTGATGGGACAAACAGAAATTTGTTCTGGGAGGATCTTGGCTGGTGTTTCTATGATTTCTGGCTGATCATAAATTCTGGAAAGGGCGTCTGCTCGGACGTTCTTTGATCCTGGTCGGTAAGAGATTGAGAATTGGAATCTGGAGAAGAACAAAGACCACCGGGCCTGACGAGGACAGAGTCTTTTGGCTTCTTTGAGGTACTGTAGATTTTTATGGTCAGTAATCACCTGGAATGGATGTTTGGCTCCCTCCAGCCAGTGTCGCCATTCCTCTAGAGCGAGCTTGATCGCTAGTAGTTCTCGATTCCCGATGTCATAGTTCCTTTCCGCCGGGCTGAGTTTCCTGGAGAAATAGGCGCATGGATGGAGTAATGCTGGTGTACCGTGGTATTGAGACAGAATGGCTCCCACTCCAGTGGTCGACGCATCCACTTCTACCACGAAAGGTAGGTCAGGATCAGGGTGAGTCAGGAGTGGAGCTTGAGTGAAGGAGTGTTTGAGATTGTGGAAGGCTGCGGCGGCTTCGGGAGGCCAGGAGAGTTTCTTGGGTTGTTTTCGGAGTAGGTTGGTCAGCGGAGCGGTGATGAGACTGTAGTTGTGGATGAAACGTCGATAGAAATTGGCAAATCCTAGAAATCGTTGGAGTTCTTTAATGGTTGTGGGTTCTGGCCAGGAAACAACGGATTTGACCTTTATTCAGGACTCGATAGTCTATACAAGGCCGCAACCCTCCATCCTTCTTGGCCACGAAGAAGAAACTTGAGGCCGCGGGTGATGTGGACTGACGAATATACCCCTGACTCAGAGCCTCATGAATATACTCCTCCATGGCCTTAGTTTCCGGAAGGGACAACGGGTAGATCCTACCTTTGGGCATAGGAGCATCCGGAAGCAGGTCTATTGCGCAGTCCCATGGCCGATGTGGAGGTAGCTGGGAAGCTCTCTTGGGGCAAAATACGTCCTCGTATGCGGAGTAGATTTTCGGGATCTGGATGGATCGTTTATCGACTGGACTTTCGACAGACGTGACGTAGACGGTAAGGGGTCTCTGAAGTTGAACGGGTAAGTCGGGAAAACAACTGGATCTGCAGTCTTCACCCCATCTCTTTATTTCTCCTGTGCCCCAAGAGAGGATGGGATCGTGCTTCACCAGCCATGGGCGCCCTAGGATGATATCCATAGATGCACCCTCCAGAACCAGAAATTGAATCTCCTCTTTGTGGAGCAATCCCACTTGGAGATTGATAGGTTCACATTTACGATGGATACGTGCCTGGGAATGTATATTGTTGGTTATGGGTTGAATCTGGTAGACGTGCGTCGAGGCTTCGGTGTTAAGCTGGAGGTGGCGACAGAGGGCGTATGAGATAAAATTTCCAGCTGACCCGGAGTCGATGAGGGCCGTGACTGAAACAGATACAGAAGGGGTAGTTAACTGGACATTGGTGGTGAGAGGATGCATTTTTTCAATGGGAGAACTGAATACACTCACCAAGGGACGTGCTGGACGAATGGGACAGTCCAGTCTGACATGTCCTTCGGCTCCACAGTACATACACAGACCCCGGGTCAGCCTCCTCTGTCGCTCAGCGATTGTGAGTCTACCAGATTCTACGATCATTGGTTCTGGTTCTGGAGGGACGGCTGGCTCTGGCGAACGGAGGAGTGCTTGGGGTACTGGCGGAAGATCATGCTGGTAGACCCTCAGACGATCAGAACAGCGGAGAGAATGTTGAATGAATTTCTCCAACCCCATGGTATCGTCGAGGGCTGCCAGTTGTAATCGGAGGCTGGGCTCCAATCCGAGCCGGTAGGTGGTGAGGAGAGATCGCTCATTCCATCCACTAGCAGCAGCCAGAGTGCGGAATCGGAGCGCATAATCCTGAGTGGACATGGCTCCCTGTTTGAGATGGTATAACTGTTCTCCGGCTGCTACTTCTGCATCTGCGCGACCAAAAACCTCCTTAAAATATTTGGTGAACATTTGAATGGAGCTTGTTACCGGCCCAGACTGTTGCCAGATGGTTTCTGCCCACCGAAGAGCCGATCCAGAGAGAAGGGAGATGATGAACGCAATTTTGGACCGATCTGTGGGATATAACTCAGGTTGCATGGTAAATACCAGTGAACATTGTAACAGAAAACCATTGCACTCCTCCGCCCCGCCAGAGTAGGGCGCTGGTCGAGCCATGGGACTGGATGAGTGGGTGGACGGTGAAGAAGTGCTCGGTGCTGGTGGTGCTTCGGGAAGTGGAGCAGATGGTGACAAGACTCTCTTCAGCGAGTCCACCAACTCCTGAATGGGATCGTGAGTGCTCATGCTGTTGATTGTAGTTGGTCCGGTCTTCTGTTATGGAAGCAGACGGACAAACAAGGTGAGTAGATGAATAACGGTGTTTATTTACAACAGTGAGCACACAAGGAGAAACGATGATAAGTGACTGGGTTTTGGTTGTGTTGAGGATCCTTTGAGGCAGATTGGATGACAGACACCGAGGGAGACCGAATGCACACACCAGAGGGCTTGAGGGGAAGACAGACTGACGATAAACACAAGGCAGACAGGATACCGGGAACACTGGACAGACTAGGAGAAACAGAGAGTAGGTAAGTACAATATTTCTGAGATCGAGGGTTAGTGATTACCAGGAGGTGTTCACTCAGAGTCCGCTTCGTAGGAACGAGACCGGACACTGAGTGAAGTGAGGTGTGTGCTTATATAGTGTGTCTGAGTGATTGGGTGCAGCTGTGCGTGGTTAATACTCAGGTGAAGGTGATCGTTGCGTGATGCTGGTGGAAGAGCCTGGCCAATCCGTGACACCTACCCTAGTATACAACACACAATGATGAGTAAGGGATTTAAAATTAGTTATAAATCTTACTGCACAATGGTAAACAGTATGCTTTGAAAGAGTAAAAAAATGCCATAGTAATTTACAATAAATACTATAGTGTTTTGTTTTCAACCACAAAGCGAATTATACTGTATATATTATAGAAGTTACAACACTTTGTTATTGAATTCTACAGTAGTATTAACTATAGTGAACTGTAATAAATACTGTAGCATACTGTAGTTTTTGCTACACAATAGGTTTATTACAGTTCACTACAGTTAATACTACAGTATGCTTTGAAAAAGTGAATAAATCTCATAGTAATTTATAGTACATACGATAGTGTTTTCATTTATACAAAGTGAATTATACTGTATATATTAAAGAATTGACAACACTTTGTTTTTGTTTCATATCATATGTCATGTGTTATTGTTATTAAATAAGTGCTTATTTTACACTAATGTGAATAGTTGCTGCATGACAGTGTTTTCTAAATGCATTTGATGTGTTTTTGGGCCAGTGTTGTGGTGAATGTGTTGAAGGTCTTGTCATGGAGGGCTACTGGGCGGTTTTGTTCTCCGTGCTGAAGGTTTGGTTCAGCTGTGTTATAGTCCTGATCATGTTTCCTGCAATGTTTGGGATCTCGCTGGGCATCACTGAGACCTACATGAAGCTCCTTATCAAAACCTTAGAGGTAAGTACTGTATGCCTTTTTTTTCTGTGTGAGAAACAGTAAAGCTGAAATAAAATAAATATATTGAATTAAAAAACGTAATGAAAAAGGTCCCTGGCAAAATGATTAATCTTTGAGTTAAAATAGTAAATATATATATTTTTTAAAAATGATAATGAACTAAAATGAATTAAACAAGAAATAAAAATAATAAAATAATTCATTAATTTTCCTTTGGTTTAGTGTCTGATATTTTTTTCAGAGGTTGCCACAGCACAATGAACCGCCAACTATTCCAACATACAGTTGAAGTCAGAATTATTAGCTTTATTTTCCTTTTTTTAATATTTCCCAAATGATGTTTAACAGAGCAAGGAAATTTTCACAGTATGTCTGATCATATTTTTTCTTCTGGAGAAAGTCTCATTTGTTTTATTTCGGCTAGAATAAAAGCAGTTTTAATTTTTTAAACACCATTTTAAGGTCAAAATTATTAGCCCCGTAAGCTATATGTTTTTATCACCATATAATTAATATTAATAAATATAAAATAGTTTATTTTATTTTACAGAAAACAATTAAAAATGACAATCAAAGAAACTAAAATATTTGATTAAAAATTGTGTTGGCAAATAGAAAACATTTTCTAAATCCTGGAATCCAATACAATTTTTATTGGTAATTCTGACTTGTAACTACTCATAATCTACAGTAAATGAGTTTGGTGAGCTCTATAATTTCTATCTCTATCTCTATCCCTCTCTTTAATATTTTTTTCAACAATTACATTATGCTGTATGTGATTCTCTGTCTATTGTAGTGTATGTAATGTTATGTGTATATATATATATCTATAATATATTCTGTATATTATAAAACAGAGTTGAAGTCACATTTCTAATCATAATAGTTTTAATAACTCATTTCTAATAACTGATTTATTTTATCTTTGTCATGATGACAGTAAATAATATTTGACTAGATATTTTTCAAGACACTTCTATACAGCTTAAAATGACATTTAAAGGCTTAACTAGGTTAATTAGGTTAACTAGGCAGGTTAGGGTAATTAGGCAAGTTATTGTATAACGATGGTTTGTTCTGTGTAGACAATCTGAAAAAAATTAGCTTAAAGGGGCTAATAATTTTGACCTTAAAATGGTTTTAAAAAAATTAAAAACTGCTTTTATTCTAGCCGAAATAAAACAAAAAAGACTTTCTCCAGAAGAAAAAATATTATCAGATATACTGTGAGAATTTCCTTGCTCTGTTAAACATCATTTTAATAAAATTCAAAGGGAGGCTAATTCAACTGTATATATTTAACATAATTAAAAATTGTCATGGGCGACACTGTGCCTCACAGCAAGAAGGTCGCTGGTTTGAGTCCCGGCTGAGGCTGGGGTGGCATTTCTGTGTGGAGTTTGCATGTTCTCCCAATGTTGGCATGGGTTTCCTCCGGGTGCTCCGGTTTCCCTCACAGTCCAAACACATGCACTATAGGTGAATTAGATTAACTAAATTGGTCAAAGTGTAAGAGTGTGTGTGTGAATAAGAGAGTGTATGGGTGTTTCCCAGAACTGGGTTATGGCTGGAAGGGCGTCCAGTAAAACATATGCTGGAATAGTTGGTGGTTTATTCCGCTGTGGTGACCCCTGATAAATAAGGGACTATGCTGAAGGAGAATGAATGAATGAATGAATGAAAATTGTAATGAAATGAAAACCATAAAAATAAATGGTCTTAATGTAAATCAACTGCATTTTGTTTCAAATACTAGAAATAATAATTTTAAAAGATTAAATAAAAATGACTAACTTTCTCTACTACTTATTGCTGTGATGCTTCCTTTTTTTCTTGTTGACCTCATTTAATCTTGGTGGGTTATTTTGTAATATAGTAACCAAAGACCAAATGTCGATTTCGTATTCAATCTGATTCCTTTATAGCATTTAACACCCAATTTTCATGCTGTCAGTTTCCAAAAAATCAAACAGAAGCATACCCTACATCAAATAAAGTCCAGTTGTGTCAAATAATTTTGCATACATGAAACGCTCCATGGGCGACACGGTGGCTCAGTGGTTAGCAATGTCTCTTCACAGTAAGAAGGTTGCTAGTTGGAGTCCTGACTGTTTCATTTCTGAGTGGAGTTTGCATGTTCACCCCGTGTTGGTGTGGGTTTCCTCCGGGTGCTCCGGTTTCCCCCTCAGTCCAAAGACATGCGCTGTAGGTGAATTGAACAAACTAAATTGCCCATAGTGTATGTGTGTGAATGAGTGTGTATGGATGTTTCCCAGTACTGGGTTGCAGCTGGAAGGGCATCAATGCGTAAAACATGCTGGATAAGTTTGGCGGTTCATTAAGCTGTGGCGACCCTTGATTAAAAAAGGGAATGAGCCGAAGGAAAATAATTGAATGAATGAAACGCTCTATGTAATCTATTCTGTTATGAGATCACAAAAGTGCATGTACTACATTTAATAAAACTGTATTAAAGTTTAAGAGTTACAGCGGAAAAAGGTCTTACATCTCCCTTCGGGGTTTCTCAGTAGTGGAAGTCGCTATAGTAGTGTAAACTTAGAGCACAGTGAATGGGAGAGTACAACAAATAATTCTTTTACAGTCCTATTTGCTGAAATAATATAAGAAAAACTCCATGATGGTGTTATGAAGACTTGCAGAAAAAGGACAAAAATAGTGTGAGACAGATAACCACAGCTAGAAGAGAGAACAACGTCAAATTTACTGTCCTGCCCCATAGACACTGCATTAGAAAGCCTCACATAAGTGGTAATTTTTTTTGTAATTTAATGCAAAGATTATATAATACATAAGTAAATATAAATACATTCACTGGCCACTTTATTAGGTACAACTGTCCAACTGCTCGTTAACGTAAATTTCGAATCAGCCAATCACATCGCAGCAACTCAATGCAATTTGGCATGTAAACATGCTCAAAGCGATCTGCTGCAGTTCAAACGGAGCATCAGTATGGGCAACAAAGGTGATTTAAGTGACTTTGAATGGGGCATGGTTGTTGGTGCCAGACGGGCTGGTCTGAGTATTTCAGAAACTGCTGATCTACTGGGATTTTCACGCACAATCTCTAGGGTTTACAGAGAATGATCTGAAAAAAAGGGAAAGTGAGCGGCAGTTCTGTGAGCGCAAATGCCTTGTTGATGCCAGAGATCAGAGGAGAATGGCCAGACTGGTTCCAGCTGATAGAAAGGCTACAGTAACTCAAAAATCACTCGTTACAACCGAGCTATGCAGAAGAGCATCTCTGAACGAACAACACATCCAACCTTGAGGCAGATGGGCTACAGCAGTAGAAGACCACACCAGGTGCCACTCCTGTCAGCTAAGAACAGGAAACTGAGGCTACAATTCACACAGGATCACCAAAATTGGACAATAGAAGATTGGAGAAACGTTGCCTGGTCTGATGAGTCTCAATTTCTGCTGTGAAATTCAGATTGTAGGGTCAGAATTTGGCATCAACAACATGAAAGCATGGATCCATCCTGCCTTGTATCAACAGTTCAGGCTGGTGGTGGTGGTGTAATGGTGTGGGGGATATTTTCTTGGCACACTTTGGGCCCAGTAGTACCAATTGAGCATCGTGTCAACACCACAGCCTACCTGAGTATTGTTGCTGACCATGTCCATCCCTTTATGACCACAGTGTACCCATCTTCTGATGGCTACTTCCAGAAAGATAATGCATCATGTCATAAATCGCGAATCATCTCTGACTGGTTTCTTAAACATGTCAATAAGATTACTGAACTCAAATGGCCTCCGCAGTCATCAGAGCTCAATCCAATAGAGCACCTTTGAGATGTGGTGGAACGGGAGATTCGCATCAATAATCTCTGAGGAATATTTCCAGTACCTTGTTGAACCCATGCCACGAAGGATTAAGGATATTCTGAAGGCAAAAGCGGATCCAACCAGGTACTAGTAAAGTGTACCTAATAAAGTGGCCGGTGAGTGTATACATATGTGTTTTTTTATCTAAATATTAAAAAGTTCCAAGGATTTAAGATGATGATGACTGTTAAACGCGTCATAACAGTCTTATGAAAAGGGTCCATTGCACACACTAATCAAAGGGAAATGAAGCCATTTTGTTGGCAAATGCACAATGTGGCTTAATCAGATGATGTACTGTATATTTCTCAAACTGAAATGTGCTGTGTCATCATCACTATGGTAACGGTCCTTTGACCTGTGATTCATTATGCAATTTTAACTCCTATAGTCAGGAAGAAATGCAGAATATATTATGTTTTGTCTGGTGTGTGTGTGTTTTTTTAAAGTGGGCAACACACAGAATCCAAAGGGCGAGTCGAGCTGAGGAAATACTGAAAGAGTCTGCATCAAATGGTGAGTTTACACACATATACAGTCCCAAAACACATCTAGATACAATCATTCATCTTCTTTTCAGCTTAGTCCCTTAATGAATCTGGGGTTGCCACAGCGGAATGAACTGCCAACTTATCCAGCATATGTTTTACGCAGCAGATGCCCTTCCAGCTGCAACCGATCACTGGGAAACATCCATACACTCCATTTAGACTCATGTGTTTTATATTAAAAACAAAGTTAATTTAAAATTTTAATTCATCTACATGTTTAATTCGACTACTGTTTAAATATTTGGAGATTTAAAATATTTTTTATTATTTATTTTATATTATTTATTCATTCATTTTCTTTTCGGCTTAGTGCCTTTATTAATCTGGGGTTACCACAGCGCAATGAACTGCCAACTTGTCCAGCATATGTTTTACACAGTGGATGCCCTTCCAGCTGCAACACATCTCTGGGAAACATCCATACACACTCATTCACACTCATACACTACAGACAATTTAGCCTTCCCAATTCAGCTGTACCACATGTCTTTGGACTGTGGGGGAAACCCGGAGGAAACCCACGCGAACGCAGGGAGAACATGCAAACTCCACACAGAAACGCCAACTGACCCAGCCGAGGATCGAACCAGCGACCTTCTTGCTGAGGCTCAAACCAGCGACCTTGCTGTGAGGCGACAGCACCACCTACCTACTTTTTATTTTTTTATATTATTTTATTGTATTTATATTATTTATTTTATTATTTATCATAGTATTTTAAACATATAGTATAAAGCGTGAACTGGATGTTGCTGAGAATTTTATTTCAGTATGTTTCATCTAAAACTGAATATTGAGTAGGGGGCGGGGCTTTCTTTTTGCGCATCATTCATTTTGTAAATTTAATTTTAACTGAATTTAAAGTCAGTCTGACGTCACGGGTGCGCAGTGGGTAGAACGTTCGCCTCACAGCAAGAAGGTCGCTAGATCGAGCCTCGGCTGAGTTAGTTGGCATATCTGTGTGGAGTTTGCATATTCTCCCCGTGTTGGCGTGGGTTTCCTCCAGGTGCTTCGGTTTCCCCCACAGTCCAAAGACATGTGGTATAGGTGGATTGAATAAACTAAATTGGCCGTAGTGTATTTGTGTGAATGAGAGTGTATGGATGTTTCCCAGTGTTGGGTTGCAGCTGAAAGGGCATCCTCTGTGTAAAACATATGCTGGATAAGTTGGCAGTTCATTCTGCTGTGGGGACCCCTGATTATTAAAGGGACAGTCAGTCAGACAGTACATTTGATGGCTTTAGCCACAATATTCCTAACCATGCTCCTCTTACCATTAGTTTGCTATGAGTGAATGATGCGCAAAAAGAAAGCCACACCCCCTACTTAATATTCCATTTTCATTGGAAGTACATCAACACACTGAAATAAAAGTCTCAGCAACTTATGGCTCATGCGGACAAATACAGTAATGAATCTCAGTAGTGATTATTAAACCACACTGAACTGAGATAAACTGAACTGAACTTAAATACTAAAAACTGAACTACACTCTTCCAATTTACTAAGACCTTTTATGTGAAGCTGCTTTGACACAATATACATTGTATAAGTGCTATACAAATAAAGGTGAATTGAATAATGCTGTAAAATATAATTACAATTTAGATGGACTGATAACTATTTTAATATATTTAAAAATGTAAATTATTTCAGTTATGCAAAGTTGAATCTTTAATGTCATTACTATGGTATTTATTTACTTAGTTTTGGTTGAGTTATTCACATGGCCATTTATTAATTTAGAAATCATTCTAATATGATTATTTGGTGCTCAACAATATATCTATTTTTATTTTAGAAAACTATTATACATTAAAAAAAATGTAAAAAATCAAATTTGCCCGTGACTGATAATAAAAAAAAGACAATAACTAAACCCAAATCTTTGAGCAGAACGCTATAAAACAATTCTGGGTTATATTAACTTAATGTTAGATCAAATATGGACACACCCAACCTTTGGTTAATACTATGACATTTTAACCCTATGTTTGTTTAAATAAACCCAGCATTTTTTAGTATATAGCATATACTGACATATCAAAACATAATGACAGTGTAAAGTCACTGTCAAGCTGCAAAAATTGGGCAAAAAAAAACCACACCAATCTTTAATAAAAAAGTGGTCCGGCAGCAAAGTTCTTTGATTATTATGCTGGAATAAGAGTGTAGTTCCTATTGGCCTAGAAAATAGCTGCTTTTCATTTTCTATTGGTCTTAGTACTTAGAACTTGGAACTTAGTACACAATTTAACTACAGAAGAGTCAAGCTGTAAATAGGAAATTTTTTTTTACTTTTTTGAGCGAGATGCTAATGGTCTAATCCGATTCAATGGTTTATGCTAAGCTAAGCTAAAAGTGTTCCAGCCAGACATAGAGATCGGCTGAGTGGATTAAAAAATGGTACAATTGACCTGTTTAACTCTAAGAGAGCTCTAAAATAAGCTTATTACAAAAAAGTGGAGTGTTCCCTAAAATCATGTTGACAGGAGGTTTATAAAATAGAATGCAAATGAAATGAACAATGTAAATAATGACTGAAATCTCCATTGTTTCCTTATTGAATAAGATTATTCAGGATTCAGAACTTTTCCTTCCTGATGGCTGTGTCCCTCTGGATTTGATCAGCGATGTTTAAAGACACAGTCAGATTTCTCTGCTTATCTACTGCTCAAGCAATCAGACGTTACACAATGCCTACAGCTGCTCTCTGCTGTGTTCATGGTGGACTTCAACCTGTCTTTATCAGTTACACCTTCCTTTAGATTTATAAACACTTTATCAATACCTTACTGATCATCACTGATTAATCAACATCTCAGTTGATGAAAGAATACTTTATACCTGGGAGTACAGTATGAAGAATGTGCTTCTATGGGCACTGTATGGGCACATCAGATAGCTTAGGTACAAATTAAAAGTCCTGTCATGATTTACTCAGCATTTTTTGCTACAAGCATTTTATTTTTGAATATATTTTTAAAAAATGTAATGCTTTTATTCAGACAGGGCACATAAAGTTGACAGTAATTATTATTTATACATATACTTTATATATATATATATATATATATATATATATATATACAGTATACAGGGTGATTCAAAACAAATACCACAACAGACAGGTTGATGTCACTTGAGGGGGTCTGGAGGGGGTCATATTGAACATCTATGAACTCGCGTTCTACTGAACAAAATCTTTGTTAACTACTCTTCACATTGATTAATTACCCAATGTTCCATAATGTTTCTTTGATTAAATACAGATTTTCAAAGTTGTGGTATTCTTTTTGAATCACCCAGTATATAAATACAGTTGAAGTCAGAATTATTAGCCCCCCTGTTTATTTTTTCACCCAATTTCTGTTTAATGGAGAGAAGATTTTGTCAACACATTTCTAATCATAATAGTTTTAATAACTCATTTCTAATAACTGATATATTTTATCTTTGTCATGATGACAGTAAATAATATTTGACTAGATATTTTTCAAGACACTTCTATACAGCTTAAAGTGACATTTAATGGCTTAACTAGGTTAATTAGGTTAACTAGACAGGTTAGGGTAATTAGGCAAGTTATTGTATAACGATGGTTTGTTCTATAGACTATCGAAAAAAAATATAGCTTAAAGGGGCTAATAATATTGACCCAAAAATGGTTTATAACAATTAAAAAAGTGCTTTTATTCTAGCCAAAATAAAACAAATAAGACTTCTTCAGAAGAAAAAATATTATCAGGCGTATCATACATTTCCTTTCTCAATTAAACATCATTTGGGAAATATTTAAAAAAGAAAACAAAAATCAAAGGAGGGCTAATAATTCTGACTTCTACTGTGTATACTTTATATAATGTTACAAAATAGTTCTGTTTAAAATAAAAGCTTTTCTTCTGAGCTTTCTACGTGTGCTTAAAATACATTTTATACAAATTATTTTGAAAAAAAAATTTGAAAGGAAAAAAAATCAGCAGAAAATAATTAAATATCACATTTTTAACAAAAAAAAATTCATATTTTAAATAAACTATGAATAAAAGAAAGTAAAAAAATGTATCATGGTTTCCACAAGAATATGTAAACGCAGTGTGACACTGAAGACACTGAAAATTCAGCTTTGATGCACAGGAATAATAAAAAACTGAAAACATATTAAAAATAGAAAACTGTTATTTTAAATATGCAAATTTGTAATAACATTTGTCACCTTATACCACTAAATATTTTGTTATGTTGCTAGAGTATATTTGTATGAATACAACAAAACATTGTATGAGTCAAAAGGATCACATTTTTTAATAATAAAGAGCATTAGATAAAAATCACGTTCCATTAAGCAATTTGTAAAATTCCTGCAATCATTATATCAAATGTAATTTCTGATTAGCATCTGCATTGCCAAGAACTTAAATTTTAAAAAACTTAAACCTACATTTTTTTAACCCTCAGATTCCAGATTTTTAAATATTTGTTTCTCCAAAAAATATTGACCATAAATCAATGGAAAGCTTATTTATTAAGATTTAGAATACGTTTAAACCTCAAACCTCAAAAATAAATTCAATCAGATAAAAGACGGTGGCTCAGTGGTTAACGCTGTCACCTCATAGCAAGAAGGTTGCTAAATCGAGTCCCGGCTGGGTCAGTTGCCATTTCTGTGTGGAGTCTGCATGTTCTCCCTGTGTTGGTGTGAGTTTCCTCCAGGTCCTCCGGTTTCCCCCACAGTCCAAACACATGTGCTATAGGTGAATTAAATATGCTAAATTGGCATAGTGTATGAGTGTGAATAAGTGTGTATGGGTGTTTCCCAGTACTGGGTTGCAGCTGGGAAGGCATCCGCTGTGGTGACCCCTGATGAATAAAGGGACTAAGCTGAAGGACAATGAATGAATGAATGAATGAATAAGTGAATGAAAATAAAAGACTTTTATAATAAATTTTCAAATACTTGTATTTCGTAAAAAAATTACATCACATCAATGGAAAGCATTAATATTTAGCTTTTAGATCATGTATAAACCTCAATTAAAAAAAAATAAAATTAAATAAAAAACTCATGACACGGTTTTGTGGTCTAGAGTCACGTTTTACAATATTACTATTTTACTGTATTATTCCTCAAACAAATACAGCCTTTGTGACCATACAAGGCTTTCATTACTTTATTATAACAAATAATTAACACCTGTTTGTGTGCCTCAGGTTTAATTCAACGGGATAATTCGTCATTGGAGCAGGAGATCGAAGAATTGCGTCGGAACAGGCCGAAGTCTGCAGATCGCGGAGACTTCACTCTGAGTGACGTCCTGTACTTCAGCAGGAAAGGTTTTGAGAGTATCGTGGAGGACGATGTGACGCAGAGATTTACCTCAGAGGAGCTGGTGTCCTGGAACCTGCTCACACGAACCAACAACAACTTCCAGTACATTTCTCTCAGGCTCACTGTACTGTGGGTGGTCGGTGTGGTCGTGAGATACTGCATACTTCTTCCTCTACGGTAGAGTCTTACTTTTAATTATAGTTTATGCTAGGGCTGTACGATATTGGAAAAATATGATATTGCGATATTTCTATGATTTGAATAGAGTTTTACTATATAGTTTGAATAGCTCTATAGATGGTCTTCTGTGGAGTCTAATGCTGTGTTCACACTAGACGCGGCAGCTCGGATAAATCGATTAATTCACACTTCAAATCTGCTTCACAATTGACACGAATCGCGTCATGGGCAGGGCTTCTGTCTGCCTGGTGACTGTAGCTTCATTGCTAAATGGCTAACATTGTCACGGTTGATGGGTTTGTGTGTTCTTTCTGTATGTTATGTGTTATGCCTTGTGTGTTGTTGTTTGCGAGGGTGTGTGATTTGTTTACCTTTTGTGTGACAACGTGCTTTCTATCAGCTGACTTAATCATCCTCCAGCTGATCCTTGTTTGCTGACTATATATTCAGCCTGTGGTTACTGCTGGTTATCAGTCCGTTGTTTTTCCTTGTTCCTGTCATTTGTTCCCCAGATTCCCCCGCTGTTCGTTTGTCTTCATGGTGACCAGTGACTTTCTTTTGTTGTGTGCTTTATTGTCGCCAGAGCATCCGGTGGTATCCTTTGATACTTCTTCTTTTGTTCATTATTAAATTACTTGCTTTTGGATCCTCTCTGTCTAGTCTCGTGACAAACATGGGTTTTATTAAGAGAATAGCTGTGCTTATGTGCTTTAGGAAGGCTGATAAACAGCGTCGATACGTTTGGAGCCGTGTCTGAGTCCACTAGATCCATTTAGAGGTGCACCCAGCTCTGTGAGCTCATAAACTCCTCCAGAAGCTGAGCCCGGTTTGATCAACTGTTGTCTGGTGTCGACAGGACCCCCAGGACACCAACAACAGGCGCTACGTCATAAGCACACCCCTACAAAAGAAAGCTTCTGATTGGTTAATGCGGCTCAAATGTCCGCTGAAGTTCAGATTTTTCCAACTCGAGCAGTTCACGCAAAACGTGAATTTATCGCGTCATTCGCCCGTTTGAGCACGTATCGTGCTGCAGGATATCTATTCGTGCCTTTGCATTGACTTTGCATTGTTTTATTTGAACAAAGAAAATAAAACAAAGGTCTGTCTAATTTTTATTTTTATTTTACCATTATTAGGGTAGTTTTAGGTGGTGTACTCTCTAAAATAAGTGCCACATTTACAGAAAAAATGGCAAACTTAATTAGCATATATATATATATATATATATATATATATATATGTATATATATATATACACATATATATACATATACACGCATATATCACGCTTGACGCTTCTTTCGCGTCTGATGTGAACGCAGAATTAGACCCAATTCAAATTATATTTTCGTACCCCTAGCCCTTCCCATTGGCCCTTGAAACCCTTGAGTGTGAAGAGGAAGGGCTTCAAATGTACTTCTAAGTAATGAGACAGCACTACAACACCCTCACACAGGGGCGTAGCAACCAGTGGGAACGGGGGGGGGATGGGTTGGGGGGGGGTACTTCCCCCTCACTTTTAGAGAACAGTACCTGGAGGGGGAGACATGGGAAAGCTAGGTTGCTGTTGGAAGTGGTGTTAGTGAGGCCAACGGGGAACTCAACCTGCGGTCTGTGTGAGTCCTAATGCCCCAGTATATTGACGGGGGTCTTTCGGATAAGACAGTAAACCTGTCCTGACTCTCTGTGGTTATTAAAAATCCCATGGCACTTCTCGTAAAGAGTAGGGGGAGAACCTCGGTGTCCTGGCTCCAACCATCGACCCTTACCGATCATGGCCTCCAAATCATCCCCATCCACTGATTTGGCTCTGTCACTGTCTCTCCACCCCGCCTATAGCTGGTGTGTGGTGAGCGCACTGGCGCCATTGTCCTGTGGCTGCCGTCGCATCATCCAAGTGGATGCTGCACACCGGTGGTGGTGTGGAGAGATCTCCCTCATCATTGCGAAGTGCTTTGGGTGTATGACCATACGCGATAAATGTGCTATAAAAATACACATTACATTACATTACATAATCTTGTTTTTGTTTTGACATGTAGTTATTTGGACTAGAAACAGGACACAAATTCTAATTAAGAAATTTTTTTTTTTTTTTTTTTGCATAAATCATTTAAATTCCATATAAATACAGTGATTAAATACAATTCTGTGGCTCCTGGTCAACTATAATTCGGACTCAACATTGCATATCTTTGCGATGTGACTATTGCCAATGCGCACATTGCAATATCGATGCTGAAACGATATATTGTGCAGCCCTACTTTATCCATAGTGAGCTTTTTAACAATAAATTGTCAAATCACCAAAACTGACAATGGGGTATATCCACAGCTATTGTTTTCAGCCAGCAATAAACTAAAGATTAATGTGAACTAAAGGTTAATGAGACTATTTTAATATCATAACGTTCCTTTTACAGCATTGATGTTGTAATGTAATTTAAGTTAAATAGACTTAAGCATTCATTCAGGTTGTTCAGGCGTAAAATGTGATGAGCAGGAGCAGCAGGCGAGCACTGAAAATCCATTGTAAATACTATGGCGACCCCTGAAAAATAAGGGACTAAGCCAAAGGAAAATTAATAAATGAATTGTATATGGCAGGGGTTTTCAAACTTTTAAGACACACGTCCCCCCAAGTTTATCCAATTTCACTCGCCCCCCCATATTATTATCATATTATTCCCTCTAGTGAACATATAAAAATTGTCATCATAATTTACTTGACTGCATGCCTCAATACTCACGCCCCCCTGGTGGGGCGAGCCCCATAGTTTGAAAACCCCTGGTATATGGGACTCTTATTTTGAAAACAAAATAGAACGCAAAGAATGCAAAATGCAGAATATACAGTTTATAAATATATGCAATGCCCCTATGAAGAACCATAAGGTTTGTATAAACATGTATTTTTTGCTACTTTAACCTGTATATTGTGAAATTTGCTGTGTGTGTGTTTGTAATGAGGCAACAAAAACATGTACAACTACTTTTTTTAATATTCACAACCATTCCATATAGGGTCAAAACTAAGCTTTCATTCCAGGGGCATTTTCTGGGGTTATAAATGACCATGTAAAACCATTTCTGGAGAAATTTCGAACTTACCTAAACCACACACCTACTATGTAAACAGTAGAGAGCAATTTTAGTTATTGAATCGATTCACTCTATGGCACCTCTAATTTCATATTCACAATTATTTGTTAAACAAATAATCATCAGCCAACTTTCAGCTAATCGTCAGCCAATGTTTTCTAACATCGATAAAAAACTCCAAACCTTTGCATTATTGGTTATTTTCAGTGCATTTAGTGTGGTGTGTTTGTTGAAAAAAGTCATTTTTTTCACTCAGTAATGAGTTTGTTTTCCACTGAAAGTCATGCATCTCTCCTCCTGTCTCTAGGATTACTCTTACAACAATAGGGCTGACCTGGTTGGTAATCGGCACAACGACGGTGGGTTTCCTCCCTAATTGCAGGTAATGCTTTAGTGACATTATCAGACTTACAAATGCGTGTCTCATTCACTATTGCACACTAATTCATGTTTATATCAATCAATGATGAAAAGACCTGCAGTGCTGACCATCAGCCATTGTTATATTTTGGACACTTCCGATGGTGTGCTGATGTTTTAACTGCACAAACTAAACGTAAATATCTAAACTATCAAAAAAAGAAACGACCAAAAAGATCATTTCTCAAGGCATCTACATCACCAGAGTTTTGAAAGGTCACTATTTTCACCAAAACAATGCAGTGAAAGCCATCATTACAAATGTAAATGTAAATATTTTTTCAGACCAATCCCATTTTTTCAATCTAAAATCGACTGAATTGGGTTAATAAACTAATCAAATCAACTTATTTGACTACAACATGATCAGATGTGTTCACAAGAAGATGACAATGCATAAATATAGGTCTAAATGGGTCTAAATGGTTTTAAAGGGGACCTATTACACCCTCTTTTACAAGATGTAAAATAAGTCTCAGATGTGCCTAGAGTGTGTATGTGAAGTTTCATCTCAAAATACCCCACAAATAATGTTTTAGTACTTTTCGAAACTAACCCTTTTAGTCTTTGATCCCAATTGTGCCATTTTGGTGACTGTCGCTTTAAATTCAAATGAGATTGTGCTCTTTTTAAGAGGGCGGAGCTACAAATGTCTATGTGTCAGCATAGTGGCAGATTCAAAGACAAGACCAACGTCCTGTGCTAATGAGGGAGAGATGGTCACTAATGGGCGGGGCTTTCCCCCTCTGATGACACGTACAATGTCAAGCAAAGTGTTTCTGCAGACTGTTTATATCAAGTGTGATTATAAAAAATAACATGAATACATTTTTACTATTAGAAGCTGGTTATA
This sequence comes from Danio aesculapii, assembly GCF_903798145.1. NCBI lineage: Eukaryota > Metazoa > Chordata > Actinopteri > Cypriniformes > Danionidae > Danio > Danio aesculapii. The sequence continues at coordinate 9,366,508 of NC_079439.1, forward strand.
GTCACACACTGATGCCACACAACTGTGCTTAAACCCTTATAAAATGACTTTTGCATAATAAGTGACCGATTGCCATCACTCATGTGGACAAATGCATTCAGTGAAATAATAATATAATAAGAAGGAAAGGTCTTAGTAAAATCTGAATACAAGTGAAAGCATGGAGGGACAAAACATTTGACATTTTCTGAAATAATGTGCTGTGTAATATCAGGCTTCTTTTAGCACTTTCCAGAGGTTTAGAGCGTCAAATCTTTCTTTTTCTGTCCAGGTGATCTCATACAGCCTCTATAATATTCAGGTCTGGACCCTGTGAAGGCCATTTCATGACTGTCTGTGTTTCATTAATAATCAATAGGATTTCGCAGCAATTAGCAGATCATTATCATGCTGAAAATGAACACTATTACCACTGAAGGCCTTTCCAGAAGGAATGGCATAATGGATTAAAACCTATCTGCACTTTTCAACACTTACAATTCCATCTATTCAGACAATATTGCCAAAACACTGGTAGAAATGCAGCTCAAACCAGGGCAAACAGCCCCTCTCCGACATTGTCTTTCACTTGTCTTAAATAATTACACCAAAATAATTTAAACACTAACCAGACCTAACTCCTATACTAACAAACCACACATCAAGTGAAAGATCATTTATTCACCCTGTATATATCTCAATTTAATTTTTTTTACAAAAAATTATGACTGGTTTTATGGTAAAGGATCGCATATATCCATCATACCACCAGTAAAACAACAGATTTAATGCTGGCCTGAAACTTTTGCACAGTACTGTATATCATACAAATACATTACAGCTCTTTAATATCAAGTCACATGGTATATTAAAGTTTCCTTATATAGTGTTGGAGTCTCCTACAATGAGTCTATATGCATCTTAGGTCAGAAAACATTGCAATTTTCTCAGAAAGTGCAGTTAATATTTAAAATATTTTGCAGTGATTTTGATTCGCTCATTTGAATCAATTCCAAGCTTAAGGTCTGTAAGCCCCTCCCTTCTCTAAAAAAAGTCAGCTCTGACCAAGTCAACTGACCAAGTGTATTGATTGATCTATTTGTATCTATTCCATATCTATAATAAAACATCCATTTAAGTATGTCACAGACAGGTGGAAATTATGCAAATATATTATTTTGATTAAGTTAAAGTATTAAATATAGACTCTTCCTTATAATATATTGAATATATACAGTTGAAGTCAGAATTATTAGCCCCCCTTAGAATTTTTTTATCTTTTATTTAAATATTTCACAAATGATGTTTAACAGAGCAAGGAAATGTTTACAGTATGTCTGATAATATTTTTTCTTCTGGAGAAAGTCTTATTTGTTTTATTTCGGCTAGAATAAAAACAGTATTAAATTTTTTAAACATCATTTTAAGATCAAAATTATTAGCCCCTTTAAGCTATTTTTTTTCCCTAAAGTCTACAGAACAAACCATCATTATACAGTAACTTGCCTAATTACCCTAACCTGCCTAGTTAACCTAATTAACCTAGTTAAGCCTTTAAATGTCACTTTAAGCTGTATAAAAGTGTCTTAAAAAATATCTAGTCAAATATTATTTACTGTCATCTTGGCAAAGATCAAATAAATCAGTTATTAGAAATGAGTTATTAAAACTATTATGTTTAGAAATGTGTTGAAAAAAATCTCTCCATTAAACAGAAATTGGGGAAAAAAGTAAACAGGGGGGCTAATAATTCAGGAGGGGCTAATAATTCTGACTTCAACTGTGTATATATATATATATTTATATATATATTTATATATATATATATATATGACAATATCTTTGTTTGTCATGCACTTTTTTAATTAACAACTTTGCAGACTATGTTAAAAAAACTGCAAGATATATTCAAAAACCCTGTCAGATGAACTGCTCTTTCATACAACCCCTGCTACACATGTTTGTCCATATCCATGTGTGTGTGTGTGTTTTCTATCTGGGTGTGTCCATCAAAGAGTTATGTACTCCTAATCATATTCATGACTGCTGTTGGTTGTTTCAGAGTGAAGGATTGGTTGAGTGAGCTGGTCCACCTGATGTGCTACAGGATCTGTGCAAGAGGCCTTTCAGCTACAATTCACTTCCACAACAAGTGAGTTTCATTTAACAACCATTCAATTACTTTGGTTTAGACTTGTTCAGACACGGAGGCTCAACGAACAAGACTTGTTGTCAACACTGTAAAAAATGCAGGGTTCCACACATTTCATTCATGTTGTCCCAACACAAATTGATTAAGTTAACTTGGCAAATGTAAGTGGATTGAACATAAAACAAATAAGTTATCCCAAAAACAATCTCAAGAATTGTGTCATTTTAGCTCATTTTAAATAAATAGTTTGAACAAGCAGCAAAAATCTGTTTTTGGGTGTACTTTCTACAAAGGCGGCTGCTTTCAGACAGAGGTGGTGTCTGGAATTAAAAAACACCTCATAAATAGTAATGGGTGTTTCAAAGAGCTTTGAGAATCATTTGTTTAAAAAATAGGGATTAGGATTACATATTAAACTGTTAAACTTGTGTGCATCATAAAAACACTCAGCAACGGTTTTGCAACTGTCCAATGTTGTATATATAATAATAAGCATATTTATACAACATTTCTGTCTGGTTCTTGAAGCTGATTGGCTGATAGCCGTGCGATATTCTGCTAGTAACAGCACTCGTCCAGCCTTTACCCTTTACCCTTGTGTATTACTCCATCCACATACAGCAACAAGCAGAGGACACTCTACAGATTGACAAATATTGCTGCTGTTGGACAACATAGGGCCTGTTTCAGTAAGGAGGTTCAACCAATTATAAGTTTAAACTTGAACTCTGAGTTGATTTACCGAGAGATTAAAAACTCTGAGTTTTCGATTTCAGAATAGCGGATGTGAGTTAGGTCAATCAACTTTGAGTAGACCAATTAAGATTTAAGCGCGCACACCGCGACTATAAAAAGGCTTTATCAATAGAGCGCAGATATTACGAGTGACTATGGGACATCTGAAAAAAAGAGATCAGCATTTCTTTCTCCAGCTGAACTTGATGTGCTCACGCAAAGTCATAGCAAATGAGCATATATTTTAAAAAGCAACACAACTGCATCTGTAACACGGGGAGTGACAGAGACAACTGGAAGTTCTGAGACAACTGAAGATCCAAGTGCTCGTTTATTCGGTAGTCAGGTAAGCAAAGGTCAACACAGGTACAAACAGATGTATAAAGGCAATTCAGAAACGTAGTCACTATAACAGGCGAGAGGTCGGAAGGCAGGCGGCAGACATGGAGAACTGGATAAACAAGGCTAAGGTCAAAACACGGGAAAACAAGACAAGGAAAAACGCGTTGAATTGTCACTATACAGAAAACAAGACTCGGCAAGGAAGTGAGTGTGTGCGCTGTTAAAGTAGTGTGTGTAATCAGTCCAGAAGCTGTGTGTGTGTGTGTGTGTGTGTGTGTGTGTGTGTGTGTGCGTGTGTGTGTGTGTGTGTGTGTTTGTGTGTGGCATGACTGAATATGTAGTCCATAAATTGTAGTCCATGTGAATGTGTGTGAGATCCAGCGATCTTGGGAGTATGATGGCTGGTGATCGTGACAGCATCAAGGAAACAGAGACAGTTAGCTTGGGCAAACATAGCTGCTCAAGTTAATGCGTAGTTTTACATCTAAAGTATTTAAATATTTAAGTATAATAAAATAAGTAATGTTATGTGTGACGTTTATAACATTTTAACACACGTTCCCACTTTTATACACGTTGATCAGTTTTAATAGATTTAAAAGTGCACTTGTGTGTCTGCCTCTATTATTGATTAAGTGATAGAGGTTGATATGACATTTAGAATATAAGCAGAACTAAACAATAGTTTTAGAAAGAATAATAATCCCATTAATCTAGTTACAGTACATGTCCCTGTCGAAGGTCAGTGAATTTAAGCTAATTATTTATTAAAAAAGGACAAGGCATTCTCGTACGTGACTTTGTTCTTTATGTGACTGAAATGTAGGCAATAGCTATGTTTCCATCCAAATGTATTAATTAAATTATGTGCAAAATTGGAATAACGCATAAAAGATGTGCGAATAAAGCAGCGTTTCCATCCAACGAGTCAAAGAGAACAAAATCATCACTTCCTGATTAAACAGGCACCAAATATCAACAGTAAAAACAGAATTTACTGCGGTAGAAGAAGCTGCGTCAATCTTTTCTTTATTTAATAAATGTACTTGCGCCTCAGAAGACAATGTTGACACAATGAACACGTGGGGGCGTTTGAAGCCATGAGATGCGGAGAACAGACGCTTTTGACATGCTACTGACGCTCTGGAGGTCATTAATAATATAATAACATTAATACTGAAACGGTTAAGGCATTTTAGAATGACCAAAACAACATTTAAGATGTGCTACAGTGAGCTCATCCTGCTGGTTTGTCTATTCACACACATTTTTATCATTATCATCTCTTATAACAAACCTTTTTTAATGCACACACTGTGATTTGTGCAGTAAAATTGTTTTCACCGCAGTTTAGGCACATTTTTTCTTACCGAATATAAAGTTTATCCTACTCAGTTATGCGCATGTTTTTATACGTATTTTCAAAAGTTATGTGCATCATGACGTTTTCATCAATCAATCATTTTAATGCACATGTCCAAAATGAGCATTAAAATAGGTGGGTGGAAACGTAAGGCTAAGGCGAGAAATACTGATTCGTCATCAAAAAAGGGGAGGAGACCGACAAAAACTCAGAGTTTAGAGATCAAAACCTGCTCCTGACCAGGTTAGGTTCACAGAGTGTTACCGCAGTAACTGACTCTGAGTTAAAGTTAACTCTCTTCCAGAAACAGGCTTACCCTGCTTTCTTGAGTTTAACTAACCTGCCATTTTGAAACGGAAAACCCAGAGTTTCTCTCATTTCAGGGTTAAAATACTCTGAGTTTTCACTTAACATCCTTTCTGAAACAGGCCCATAATGTACTTTTGAGGCTTTTTTAGTGGAGAATGTAGTTGTTTAGATTGCAACTATGCAGTTTATTTATAAGGAAATGGCCTATTTTAAAATAGACAGCACGTCGGCGGCAATTAGCCTGTCTTTGAGCAAAGACGGTTGACATTGTCTATCCACAAGATGGCAACAGAGACCGCATAATAAGCCCTTAGAGGAGGAAAAACCCAGTGTAATTTCAAACTACAGCTGATCAAATCATTATTAAACAGGTAAATAACTTTCTATTTCGATCTCTCTCTTTTGTATATATTGTAGTACTGTATTTATTTATACTATAGTAATATTCTGATCTCTCGATTGCAACAGAGAAATACTGGGAGATATCTCTGTAGACTGATGGCATTTCATACCGTTCAGTCTTATAACCTTAAAATGTGAGCAAAATCACCTGTTTTGTCATCACTTTAGACATTACGCTAGAGAATCATTCAAACACTAGCTCTAAAGTGACGTTGGAGAAGTATCAACAGTTTCTGCTGTTCTGACGTCAGCTGCAGATGTGAATGAACGGCAGAAGAAAGTAGTTCCTCATACAAAAGGATTTTGAGACTCCGTGTTTTTTATACACACGATTATGCCGTCGAACTGTTGTATAAGTGCAATATCACACTCATAGCAGTGCGATATGGTTGAAAATCATCACCAAAATACAGCCATATTGCACTGCTACGAGTGTAATATTGCTCATTTTTATATACTGTATATCGGTATCTACAGTTGAAGTCAGTATTAGCTCCCCTGTATATTTCTTTCCCCAATTTCTGATTAACGGAAAGAATACTACCCACCCTTACCACTATATGTTAATTTATATTTGCTCATTTTGGATTTCTGTTGCAGTTGTATAAATGTTTTTAGCCAAGCACATGAGCTGTAAATGTCCACGATCACTTTATTTGAAATCACTAAATAAACATCAATTCAAATCATCTTTATTTCTATAGCACTTTTACAATATAGATTGTGTCAAAGCAGCTACTATTCAATGCATAATGTTTTTTCACTTGTTTTGGAACTCCCGATTAAGTCGCCTATGGGAGAAATGACTAGAAATAATAAACATCAGAAAACGGTCAGACTACTTTCTCTACAAACAAGTGTGTTCATGACTGTACAGACAAAGCAGAATAATATAATAAGAAAAGATCAGATTGCAACATCAATCAGTATAATGAGCTGTTTTTAACGTCTAAAAAACGAATGGAAGTGAATGAGACCGGAAGTCTCGAGCGAAAAAGACTCCACTGGCTGCGCCCACTCATACACGAAGAGTAAGGTCAATAGTATAAATCTAATATAATAGTATTTTTGTGTACTATTATAATTTGTATAGTATTATAATGTGCAGGCGTTTCATTCCACTGTGGCGACCCCGGATTAATAAAGGGACTAAGCCGAAAAGAAAATGAATGAATGATGGATTATAATGTGCATACTAATTATTAATTTCTCATAGTAATTTGTTATAGTTTATGACGATAATTGCATTATTTACCTATAATGGGGTAATTATAGCATCTACTAACACAAACTTGTTAACAAATTTGTCAATAAAATGAGTCTAACTGTGCAATGCTAATGAATTTTTCAGACAGAACAGACCTAAGAAAGGCGGCATCTGTGTGGCTAATCACACTTCACCCATTGATGTGGTTATTCTGGCTAATGACGGCTGTTACGCCATGGTGAGTGAGACAGAATTAACACCCATTAGCACTTTCATCACTTGATATTTACTTGATATTAATTATTTAATTCTTTTTCGAACATTTTAAGATTATTTGAATACATAAAATGTTAATAATTAAGTTTTAGCATATAAAACAAATAAAGCTGAAAGAAAATGCCCCAAAATATTTTATGATTTAACAATTCACATATTTTCACATATAATTACTTAAATTTTTTTACAGGATATTACAAGAGCCATATTTTAATAATGCATTATTATTTACGTTATTCATCACATTAAATATGTATTTTTTTAAAAATGGCGCCAGTGGTGTAGTGGTTAATGCGTCGACACATGCACTCCAGTGCTTTCGGCTTCCCGAGTTGGATTTCCGCCTCATGGTCCTATGCCCCTGGATCCTTCCCCTCTCTCTGCTCCCTATGCTTTCCTGTCAATACTCTCTATTGTCCTATCTAATAAAGGTGAAAACCCCTAAAAAATAATAATAATTATAAAAATGCAGAAAAATCATGTTTATTTACTTTTCGAGTCATTTTGGAGATTACTTATTTTGTGTTTTCAAGTATAAATGTTTATATTTTACATTGTTTTAAAACTGTAAGAAGCTGAAAGAAAATACCGAAAGTTAAAGTTGTTTAATAATGGCCCATTTCCATTGAGTACGGTACGGGTCGGTACGGGTCACCTTTATCAGGCTTGCGTTTCCACTGCCAAAAGGGTACCAATGATACTTTTTTGGTGGGCGTGGTGTATAATAGAACGTTTCAGACAATGTCATTCTCGCTTGAGTAAATGTCAAAGTAAAGCTGTACGGGTCGTTCCCATATCATATAAGAAGCACTTCTCAAAAAACAGATGCTTTACATCCATAAATACTTGTGTTTAAATGTTCATTACTAACGTTTCTATGAACATGATTTGATTATAACTGCAGATCAATGACAGTGCGAAATAGCCTACTGTAACGTCTGTGATTATATAAAATAAATTAATAAATGCAACATATATGAACACATACACACCCCTACAGTCTCAGATTTGTTAACAATTACAGAAAAACTAGACACAGCAGACATTTAGTCCTTATTTGGGTTCAAAAACAACACGCAACACAGCCTACAATCAGTGTAAACCTCTCATCTGTATCTTTAATCTTCAGCAGCACATGTAACCTCAGAGTAATTCCATCATTCCGAGTTCATAGTAGTCCAAAAGGTGAAGATAATAGTTAAACATGGCAGTTTGTTCATGTTTTAGGTTGCTGAAAGAATCATTTGCTCCTTTGTTTTTTTTCCGGCTTCTCATTTGTTTATTCACGCATCACTCTCACGTTTGTCCATTTCTGAAAGGATCGGTTGTCAGAAACACTTCAATAATCACGCGCACGTTATTGTTAGCAGTTCAAGAAGCGCACGCGAGCGATCGCGAGCTCTGGAGAAAGTAAAACCGCTCGCACTTTTAGACATCCTGGTAAAACAAAAACAGGACATGGCAGATTTTGATCTTCCTGGCTTTGTTCATCTAGACGACGACTTGTTTGTTTGAGCTCGGGCTGACCATGGCTTGTTATTATATGTATATATTATTACGGTGTAATGTTTTGGCTGTGTATGTAAAAATGGTGCTTCCTCTGTTTTTATCCTCGTGCTTGTGCACGTGCGAGTGACGTATCTCTGTAAACCAATAGCGCTCAGCTGCTAGGCACCCATTGCAAGGGCTACCCAAAAAGTGGTACCTTTTGACAGTGGAAGCGGCCATCAAAGCGCACCGTACCGTACCAGTCAGTGGAAATGGACCATAAATGTTTGTTATTCATTCTTTATTTTTGTAATGTTTTAAGAGTCACATTTGAAGCTGTTTTTATATTTTAAACACTAAATTTAAACAACAACATTTTGACACATTTAAAATATTTTGTTGGGTATTTATTTCCAAAAACATCATTTATCTAGCATAATTTTTTATTCTTTAAAATGTATTTTTATATTTATATATTATGTATTATTATGGATCATTCATTTATTTTCCTTCAGCTTAGTTCCTTTATTCATCAGAGGTCGTCACAGTGGAATGAACCGCCAACTTATCCAGTATATGTTTTACACAGCGGATGCCCTTCCAGCTGCAACCCAGTACTGGGAAACATCAATACACACTTATTTACACACATACACATACATACCAATTTAGTTTATTTAATTCACCTATAGCACATGTCTTTGGACTGTGGGGGAAACCGGAGCACCTGGAGGAAACCCGCGTTAACACAGTGCCAAACTCCACACAGAAATGCCAACTGGCGCGGCCAGGACTTGAACCAGCGACCTTCTTGCTGTGAAGTGACAGTGCTAACCACTGAGCCACCAAATCGCCATTATGTATTATATATTTTGTATATATTTTCAAGTGTTGGGTTGCGGCGGAAAAGGGCATCCGCTGCGTAAAACATATGCTGGATAAGTTGGTGGTTCATTCCGCTGTGGCGACCCCAGGATAATAAAGGGACTAAGCTGAAAAGAAAATGAATGAATGAATATTATGAATATAAATATTTTTTATTCTTTATATGTTTTATATTATACATATAAACCTTAAACTCAAATGTAAACATGCCATCTGAAATTTTCTTCAAAAATTAGCATTTCTGGGGTGACACGGTGCCAGTTGGCATTTCTGTTTGGAGTTTGCAAACAGGCGAATAAACTAAATTGTCTGTAGTGTATGAGTGTGTGAATGAGTGTGTATGGATATTTCCCAGTACTGGGTTGCAGCTGGAAAGGCATCCGCTGTGTAAAACATATGCTAATGCTAAACATAAACAGTGCTAACCACTAAGCCACCAAATCGCTATTATGTATTATATATTATGTATAGATTTCCCAGTGATTGGATGCGGCTGGAAGGGTATCCACTGTGCATAGCAAACAGTATGCTGGATTAGTTGGTGGTTCATTCCGCTGTGGCGACCCCTGATGAATAAGGGACTAAGCCGAAGGAAAATGAATGAATGAATGTTTTTACATTTGTAACTCAAACATCTGAGAGCTGCTGCATTAGTCACTGAGGATTTAATTCTCTGCCTGATTAACACTGCAGTTCACAGGTGAAACTAATTGCTGACAATAAAAAAACAAACTTTTGGTTGCCAAACAGGTGGGGCAGGTTCATGGTGGTTTAATGGGAATCCTACAGAGAGCCATGGAGCGATCCTGCCCTCATATTTGGTTCGAGAGATCAGAGATGAGAGATCGCCACCTGGTGACACAGAGGTAAAACAGCAATGAAAATACTAGATTGCTGCCAATCAAATAGAAATCACTTTAAAAATTGCTTCATGCTTTTTAAAATGTCTCTGCTTCATGCATTTTATGTTATCTACAGTTGAAGTCAGAATTATTAGCCCTCCTGTATATTTTATTTCAACACATTTCGAAACATAATAGTTTTAATAACTCATTTCTAATAACTGATTTAGTTTATCTTTGACATGATAACAGTAAATAATATTTTACTGAATATTTTTCAAGATACTAGTGTTCGACTTAAAGTGACATTTAAAGGCTTAATTAGGTTAACTAGGCAGGTTAGGGTAATTAAGCAAATCATTGTATAACAATGGTTTGTTCTGTAGACAATCGAAAACAAATATAGTTTAAGGGGGCTAATAATATTGACATTAAAATGGTTTTTAAAAAATTGCTTTTATTCTAGCCAAAATAAAGCAAATAAGATTTTCTCCAGAATAAAAAATACATTAAAGATCTAAATTGCACATTTAGCGATGAACATTGGAAGAAAATTTGCCAAAACTGTAAAGTAATCTTAAGAAATTTAGGAGTTCTTAATACAATTAAAATTTTGAATCGTTTTTATTGGACTCCGAGTAGGCTTTTCAGGCTTGGGTTGAAGGACTCTGCTGAATGCTGGAGATGTGAGAGCAAAAGAGACTTGATGCATGCTCTGTTGTCCTGTTCTAAAATACATGAGTTCTGGGTTAAAGTGCACAGTTACATTCAGGATGTTTCTGGATGCTGCTTTTCGTTTTGTCCTGGAATATATGTACTGGGAGACCCGTTTATGTTGGGGTCTGGTTTGAAGATGTCTGAGTGGATTCAAATACGTATTATGATTGGAAGACAAATTATTATGAGGGGATGGTGTTCAGCAGGTCCACCGTCATTTCAAGAATGGGTTACGGAATTGGGGAAGGTGGCGGAATATGAAAAAATGACATATACAGTGCTCAGCATATATATGTACACCCCCACAAATCTCTCACTTAAATGAATATTTTCTATAGAAAGCTTTACAATATTATATTTATACATATATATTAGTTTAGTCAGTACTGAAGCCAAATCTGGAGCTAATCTACCAAAATAACTTACAATAATACTTCAAAAATTAGTAACCCAAATTCATATGTTAGGGAAAAATACTAAATAAAATTTTCAAAGATATTTGTGCAAAATTTTGCATGAATTTAATTGTATTGTCTGTCAAATTCTTAAGATGTTCTGTGACTAAAATATTTTTTTAATAAATATATCTGTTTAATAAAGCAGGGCAGCAAGGTGGCGCAGTGGGTAGCACAATCGCCTCACAGCAAGAAGGTCACTAGTTCGAGCCCCGGCTGGGTCAGTTGGCATTTCTGTGTGGACTGTGGAGTTTGCATGTTCTCCCTGTGTTTGTGTGGGTTTCCTCCGGGTGCTCCAGTTTCCCCCACAAGTCCAAAAAAAAACATGCGCTATAGGTGAATTGGGGGAGCTAAATTGGCCGTAGTGTATGAGTGTTTGTATGGATGTTTCCCAGTGGTGGGTTGCAGCTGGAAGGGCATCCGCTGCGTAAAGCATATGCTGGATAAGTTGGCGGTTCATTCCGCTGTGGTGACCCCTGATTAATAAAAGGACTAATTTGAAAAGAAAATGAATGAATAAACAGAGAAATGGATACAAATATTCATTTTCAAAATGGGGTGTACTCATTTATGCTGTAGATTACTTGATAATTTGGATGTTTATCAGAGAAGATAAGGATGATAGTTGGGACTTTTGTAGAATGAATAAGGTCACTGTGGTGGGACGCACGGTAAACGTGTAATTATCTTATCTGATCTATTTATTTATTATTATTAGAGTGTTTTTTTACTTCTATTTGTTCTGTATGTGTGCTTTTTTACTTATTGAGTTTATATTATAAATATGTATTTATTGGATATATGATAACAACATCTAATTACAGGCAACACAGTGGCGCAGTAGGTAGTGCTGTCGCCTCACAGCAAGAAGGTCGCTGGTTCGAGCCTCGGCTGGGTCAGTTGGCATTTCTGTGTGGAGTTTGCATGTTCTCCCTGTGTTCGCGTGGGTTTCCTCCTGGTGCTCTGGTTTCCCTCACAGTCCAAAGACATGCGGTACAGGTGAATTGGGTATGCTAAATTGTCCGTATAGTGTATGAGTGTGAGTGAGTGTGTATAAATGTTTCCTAGAGATGGGTTGCGGCTGGAAGGGCATCAGCTGGGTAAAACATGTGCTGGATATGTTGGTGGTTCATTCCGCTGTGGCGACCCCGGATTAATAAAGGGACATAGCAAATGAAAAGAAAATGAATGAATGAATGAATGACATCTAATTACTGTAACTGCCGCTGTTGGGCAGGCGAAAGTGGGAGCTAAATGGATGTAAAAATGTGTAAACTGATGGTTCTGCTCAATTATTGGTGAAAATAAAAAAATGTAATCATAAAAAAAAGAAATATAAATATTATAGCAAATTCTGTAAAAAAAAATTCCTTGTTCTGTTAAACATTTAGGGAATTTTTTTTTTTTAAATTACAGGAGGGTGAAGAATTCTGACTTCATCTGTATATGCATAAGGACTGGAATCCATTTTTTTTCTGAATGCTTTCTCAGACAGAATTTCTCGCTGTTGCATGCTGGGACACGTCAGTCTGAGTCAGCTGCTATATGCCTCACAGCACAACAGAAACACGTTTATTTAAAACAACACACAATGTTCTGACATGCATTGAAGACTTTGCATTGGAAATTAGTGGCACACTAATATACTCAATATGTTAATTTTCATACATGGAGATGGTATCAAAAGTAGGACGCAACCCTTAAAAAGTTCACATTTTATGTTCTTTTAATAGTTCCTAGGTCAAAATGACTTTAATGATTAAAATAATCTCCCAGTGTTGGCGTGGGTTTCCTCCGGGTGCTCCAGTTTCCCCCACAGTCCAAGACATGCGCTATAGGTGAATTGGGTAAGCTTAATTGGCCGTAGTGTGTGTGTGTGTGTGTGTGTGTGTGTGTGGGTGTAAATGAGTGTGTATGGGTGTTTGCCAGTACTGGGTTGCAGCTGGAATGGCATCCGCTGCGTAAAACATATGCTGGAATAGTTGGCGGTTCATTCCGCTGTGGCGACCCCTGATAAAATAAAGACACTAAGCCGAATGAAAATGAATGAATGAATGTAAGACAAAGCACCAAACAAGGTCTCCGTACATTCATTATTATGGGTTCTTTTCCCAAACACAGCACAAACAGTAGTGATGTTTTTGTGGGCGTTCCCGGATGTGGCGACCAAGTCAATGGTTGGAGGGGGCACGGATGAGCATATTTCACCTTACATCATCAGAGAAGGACACTGTTTCAGAGCAAATGGTTCAATTTTGGTTAAAGATTACCAAAAACTTGCATTGATGTTCATCTTAAAGGTGCTGTATGTAAGTTTTGAGTCTTCTAAAGCATAAGAATATGTTTGCAGATATTTAAGAAATATGCTAAGTGAGCATTCTTGTTTATTTGAAAAACAATGTTGACGTCAGATAGTCTGTTTTGAAAGTGTGTGTCACGTGCTGGAACGGCTGTCTTTGTTTTGCTTCTTTTAACCCGCCGAATGCCAGTTTAGCAATTATATTTGAGCGCCCTGGGTTGCCTTGGTGGAAAACAGCGTATTTCATTCATTCAGTCAGGAAGGCTCTCAAAGCATGCGTCCGTGACTAAGCCGAAAAGAAAATGAATGAATAAACAGAGAAATGGATACAACTATTCATTTTCAAAATGGGATGTGCTCGTTTATGCTGAGCGCTGTAGATTACTTGATAAATTGGATGTTTATCAGAGAAGATAGGGAAGATATTCGGACACGGTTTATATATAGATAGAACACGGTTTAAATCAGCCTTTAGGCTCGATCATCAGACTCGCACCTTTTGGTCCTCAATCTGGCAACCTGTGCTTGCGTTTGTTTTGATTCAGGAGTGCAATACCTAGTTCAACCACTGGGTGTCAAACTTACATACTGCACCTTTAAGCGCAAAAGAAGATAATTTGAAGAATGCTGGAAACCTGTAACTATTGACTTTAATTTTTTGGACTTGATTTTTTTTTCTGGATGTCAGTGGCTAGAAGTTTTCTTCGTTTGTATTTAACAGACAAAAGAAAACTAGTTTGGAACCACTTGAGGGTGAAGGCTCCCATTGCTAATTAAATGTAAATTTTTGCGTGAATTATCCCTTTAAAGCGAGTAAGCTCAGTTCAGTAGCACTCCGGGCAGCTCTTCCACAGTCATGTCAGTACAACTCCTGTCAGCATGAATGATAATTTCCAGAAGCTATTTACTGTTTCAATAACATACAGTATTTTGCATAGCCAATAAAATCTATCAGTGGTGATGTATAATGTGTCAGTGGTGATGGGAAATAAGTACCGAACCCGTTATGGAAATAAAAGAAAACAAAACAAATCTGAAAAATAAGTTATGTGTAAGTAACAATGGCATGACACAAAGAGAATGTCCTGAACTACTAAAACATATTTAATACTTTATATTCAATTCAATTCAATTCCCCTTTATTTGTACAGCGCTTTTACAATGTAAATTGTGTCAAAGCAGCTTCACATAAAAGATCATAGTAAATTGAAACAGTGTAGTTCAGTTTTTAGTGTTTAAATTCAGTTCAGTGTAGCTCAGTTCAGTGTGGTTTAATAATCACTACTGAGAGTCCAAACACTGTAGAGCAAAACCAACGATGTGCAGCTCTACAGATCCCAAACCATGCAAACCAGTGGCGACAGCGGAGAGGGAAAAAAAACTTCACTAATTGACGAAAGTGAAGAAAAAAACCTTGAGAGACACCAGACTCAGTTGGGCATGATCATTTTAATTTCTCCACTGGCCAAATGTCTTGGAGCATCACAGGAATCAGTCTCATGTTCTCCACTCCTCCATGACCACCACAGTAGCTGCTCTGGATATGGCCTGGTCCAGGATATGGAAACCTTGGGATCATCTCGTCGCTGGTCTTGGATCGAATCAGTGACTCTGCATAGTCTGAGGGCCTCGGGAAGAGTATCCCCAGGTGGAAATGGAGAATAAAGAGAATAATTAGCGTAGCTGCTGTTCATAGTGTATATAAACAAGATGCAGAACCTGTGTGGAAACCTGCTAAGTGGTGCACTAAGTGTATGCTTTACTGAACAGATAGGTCTTTAATCTAGTTTTGAATTGGGAGAGTGTGTCTGAGCCTCGGACGTTATCAGGAAGGCTATTCCAGAGTTTAAGAGCTATAAATGAGAAGGCTCGACCTCCTTCTCGACTTTGCTATTCTGGGTACTACCAGAAGCCCTGAGTTTTGAGATCTTAAAGAGCGAGTTGGATTGAAATATGAAATGCTTTTTGGTGATGGCAGCTTAAAGACGCCTCTAATATGGAGAATGAAGTCACATGAATTGCTCAGGTGTGAGTTTTAGACAGATCTTGATGGTTCTGTGGGTCTCGTCTATCAAATCTGATCTTTAATTTGTATTCTCTATTGGATTCAAGTCAGGTGATTGGCTGGGCCATTCTACAGCTTGATTTTCTTTCTCTGAAACCATTTGAGAGTTTCCTTGGCTGTGTTTTGGATCATTGTCTTGCTCAAAAGTCCACAATATCCACAATGGATTCATTTTCATCCTCCTGATAATGTAGATGTTGGACTGAAGCAGCTGATATTCATTTACATATTGACGAAGGGTAGTGGGTTGCTGAAGAACTACTGAGAGATTTCGGCTGCTGTCTGGGCTTTCACTGCTGTTCTACACCACCTTTTCCTCATGTGTTCAACACTTTTACGCTGTGTCATTTCATTTTATTGAATATAACTTAATTTGTAAGTGAATTGGTTTCATTTGCTTTGCATAAATTGATTTCTTTGATTGTTTACAAGATCCAGTGAAAGTCAACAGCACCTTTTCAAATATGTTTTCTGAGAAAAAGGTTGACGTTCAGTACGAATTTCTCACACTGTATGTAGATTGATCCAACTAATCCACACAGGGTCAGGCTCAGGATATACACCATTTGTTCCCCATTTGTTTTCACACAGTGACGTAATGCTGATTAAATGAACAGGAACTGAACTTTGTCACAGTAGCAGATAGATTTAACTCAAACTTAAGTGTGCAATTCAGTTTTCAATAGCTGCTTTAACCAAACAGAAGCTCTAAAAATAATCAGCCAACGGGGTAAGCAAAATAACCTAATGTCAAAAGGAAAAACAAGATTATTTTGCGTGCTTTAAGGAAAAACTCGACATATTATTTCTTAAAACAAGCCCATGTATTTAGCTTGACTAAAAAATGCTTCTTGATATAAGAATTATTTGATATTTGGACTAAAAACAAGACAAAAACATCTAAGATAAGCATTTTATGCAGTGCATTTGATCACCTCTCAGCTCTGTTCGTTGATTTCTTGTTTTCTAATCCTTCACAGGTTAAAAGATCACGTAAATGCCAAAACAAAGCTGCCAATACTCATCTTCCCCGAGGGTAAGAGCATAATGACAGTGAGAAGCACACTGAAATTCAGTTTCGGTGGTATTTCAGGTCCAGCCTGAAGTTTTAACACTTGCACCTGGTTGCCCCTGCAGGCACTTGCATCAATAATACATCAGTAATGATGTTTAAAAAGGGAAGTTTCGAAATTGGAGGAACTATTTACCCTGTGGCTATAAAGGTAGGTTTTCAATGCTTGTCTTTTACATTCTCATTATAAGGCAAATTATAGGGTGATCACCTCAGTGTTGAATTCATTTTAACATGCAGTGAGGTGAGGTGATGTGTATCTTTTTGTAATTAAATAAAAAAATCACAAATATATAGTTTACTAAAATACACATATTGCTCAGAAACTTGAAACTTGTGATTAAAGTATTATAAATGATGTATGAATTAAAAATACTGACATTATTTTAAATTTTAAAAGTTTGTATTAAAGTTTCTAATGTGATATTAGTACACTAGCATTTAAATATTGAAAACAAATAACAAATATGTAATTGAATATGTAAATAAATCATTATATATTATTGCATTAAAGAGTAGATCTATACATCTATATCAGGATATAAATTATACACATACAGTAATATTATATGACAAATTACACATTTATTAGCACACAATTACACATTTATATTTTGTGTGTGTGCGTGTGTTGTCCTTCTGATCCTCATGCAGTGTCTGTGTGTGTTAAATATAGTATGATCCTCAGTTTGGAGATGCATTCTGGAACAGCAGCAAATATAGTTACATGAGCTATCTGCTGCGGATGATGACCAGCTGGGCCATCGTGTGCAACGTCTGGTATCTGCCTCCAATGGCACACGAGGTGAGTGATCGAGCAGCGCACAGCATGTACAGCAGAGGAGAGATATGTGGCCAGAGAAGGCCCAACACTGTAAACACAGAAGCAAATGCTCAGACTATGATTGAAGATTATCAAAAGCACCTTTTATTTTCAGTGAATTCATTCACATGGATTAACTGTTCACCAAAAGATTAAGAATGTGCGCTAGCAAAATAAAGATACATTTGATTTTAAACGGACTTTAAAGGTGCGATGAAATTAAAATGAAGTTTTTAGATGTTAGTATCAGTATTGCTAGCTTTTAGGATATCTATAAGCTAGTGCGCACCAAAACAGTGACAACATTTGTGTTTAGGACAGGGGTCTCAAACTCGCGTCCCGAGTTTGATATGGATAGCATTTTACAGTGTTGTGTGTGTGGAGCTGAACGAACCCACCAATCATGGTGGGGGTATATGGCTCTCAGGGGCAGGACATCGGCTGGACTTGACGCAGGCAGAGAAACATTTCCCAATGAGTGAAAGTTACAGCAGCATTGCCATTGAGTATTTTCTCCCATGTCTGCTGGCTGCCTTGTTACTATTGGGCACAAGCATCCCAGCACGCTTCAGAAAAGGTTTCTTTTAACTTTATATATATAAATAAATATATATATATATATATATATATATATATATATATATATATATATATATATATATATATATATATATATATAATATTTATAAATAAATACATTATTGTACATTATGTATCTTTCCGACAATAGCTTTCCGATATTTATCTCAATTAACTTGAGAAAGAGAGAGAGAATGAGTGCAGCAAATGCTGTGTGGCATTATGGTAGTCATGTGCTAGTTAATGCAAAATTCACTTTTACTATTTTACTACGTTTAACTATTGGTCCTGAACAATATTTTCAACCAATCATCTTTCTTGCGTTTACAATCACTCTCATTGGTTGGTGATTATTGTTTCGCACGCAGTGAGCAGAAAAGAAGTCAAAGTGATGCGTACGCGGCGGGATAAAAGAAAAGCAAGGAACTCAATGCAGCCTAATGTCGTCTGCAGTCACACATCGACACCTGCAATAAGAATCGGACCAATTATAGTCGCACCATTATTTGTGGGTCATTTGCATTGTATTGCCTCACACAATAAACATTACATATATTTCTATATGATGTAAAAGTTGTCAAAACAAATGGCAACAACACAGTGTTGCTTCTTTTTCCTGTAACAACAGTATGGCGGATAACAGTAAATGTAATTATTATTATTATTATTAGCCTATTATTATTATTATTATTATTATTATTATTTATTACTGATTGATTTATTTTCTTATAAATTTTTTATTTGTTTATTATTTTCATCTTAATTTATGTAAAAAAAATTCCAATCCTCTCACATCTCTTAATTTTTATTTTTTTTACACAAAATAAGATGAAAAAATAAACAAATTAAAAATTAATAACATAATAAATTTATTGTGTAAAACCTGAAGCGACCCAGCCTCTCCCAGCCTCTGCCTCCAGCGGCCCTCAGGCAAATTGAGTTTGAGACCCCTGGTTTAGGAGATAAAAACTGATATAAACAAGTAAAGCTTGTAGTTTGCCACTTCCGCCTAAATGGATGTAAATGGTTTTATTCTCGTCACCTCATACTTCAGTTTCTCATCAAATCTTCTGACCGATCAAATGCTCTCTAGAATCTGACATGCCCCGCCCCCATCAAGACACTTCCCATATGATGCGCTTTATCTCAACCTCTCTTACTGGCCGAGCTGTGAGAAAACAAAACGCTATTTGCTGTTTTTTTTGTAAAACTGGAGGAGCTTGTCCCATTCTCACTTCATGTTTCATGAAGCTAGTTCTCTGCAACTCTCACATGGTCGCTCACTGAATCTAAGCAGGGCTGCGCCCGGTTAGTACTTGATGGGAGACCACATGGGAAAGCTAGGTTGCTGCCATTAGTGGTGTTAGTGAGACCAGCAGCTCAACCTGTGGCTTGTGTGGGTCCTAACGTCCCATTATTATATATTAGTATATAATATATATATATATATATATATATATATATATATATATATATATATATATATATATATATATATATATATATATATATTGTATATTAGTATATTGACGGGAACTCTATACTGTCAGTGAGCGCCATCTTTCGGATGAGACGTTAAATCGAGGTCCTGACTCTCTGTGGTCACTAAAAATTCCAGGATGTCCTTCGAAAAAGTGTATGGAGCCTCTGTCCATCATGGTATCCTAACCATCCCCATATGATAATTGGCTTCACCACTCTGTCTCTTCTCCACCAATCAGCTAGTGTGTGGTGTACGGTCTGGCGCAATATGGCTGCCGTCACGTCATCCAGGTGGATGCTGCACACTGGTGGTGGATAAGGAGATTCCCCCCAATGTTTAAAGCACTTTGATTGGCCAAAAAAGCGCTACATAAATGTAAGGAATTATTATTATTATTATTATTATTATTATTATTATTATTATTATTATTATTATTATTATTATTATTATTATTATTAATAATAATAATAATAATATTATTATTATTATTATCAATATAATTGTTATTATTAATATTATTGTTATTATTATTAATATTAGTGTCATTGTTATTAATAATATTATTATTATATAATAATAATAATAATATTATTATTATTGTTATTAATATTGGTGTTATTATTAATATTATTATTATTATTATATATTATTATTATTACTATTATTATTATTATTATTATTATTATTAATGTTGTTATTATTAATATTAGTGTTGTTATTATTATTAATATTAGTGTTATTATTATTAATATTAGTGTTATTATTATTAATAATATTATTATTATATATTATTATTATTACTATTATTATTGTTGTTGTTGTTGTTATTAATATTAGTGTTATTATTATTAATAATATTATTATTATTATATTTTATTATTATTACTATTATTGTTATTGTTGTTGTTGTTGTTATTATTATTATTTATATTATTATTGTTATTTTTGTTGTTAATAATATTATTATTATTTATATTATTGTTCTTGTATTAATATTATTATTTATATTATTATTATTATTGTTGTTGTTGTTATTGTTGTTATTAATATTGTTATTTTATTATTATTATTATTGTTGTTATTAATATTATAATTATTGTTATTAATATTATTTATATTATTATTGTTGTTGTTGTTGTTGTTAATATTATTATTTTATTATTATTATTATTATTAATATTATTATTTATATTATTATTGTTGTTATTAATATTATTATCATTATATTATTATTATAATTGCTATTAATATTATTATTATTATATTATTATTATTGTTGTTGTTGTTGTTATTATTATTATTATTTATATTATTATTATTATTGTTGTTGTTATTAATATTATTATTGTTATTGTTATTATTATTGTTATTATTATTATTTACATTATTATTATTGTTATTAATATTATTATTATTTATATTATTATTATTGTTATTAATATTATTATTATTTATATTATTATTATTGTTGTTGTTATTAATATTATTATCATTATATGATTATAATTGTTATTAATATTATTATTATTAAATTATTGATATTGTTGTTGTTATTAATATTATTATTATTTATATTATTATTATTGTTGTTGTTATTAATATGTTTCGGTTGAGATTGAATAAAAAGGCACATTTCAAAGCACCTCACAGGACTTTTAATGACAAACATTTTTTCAGTGCCACACTGTGAATGTTTATATGACCGATGACACTTACTGACTCATTTCCTGTGTGCACAGGAAGGAGAGGACGCTGTGCAGTTTGCCAACAGGGTGAAGTCAACTATTGCTCAACAAGGAGGTTTAGTGGACTTGGCCTGGTGTGTGAAAGCGTTTGTCCTCAGCTGTCTGATTCAATTGACTGAATTGAATATGAACCTGTTCTTTATTTTGTGTGTGTTTTACAGGGACGGGGGTCTGAAGAGGGCAAAGGTGAAGGATTCGTTCAAAGAGCAACAGCAGAAGAAGTACAGCCATATGGTGGTGGGTGAAGACAGCAGCGACTGAACACTATTTATACCAGAATATACAGTCGAGAAATATTAAATATGAATGAAACTAAAAGATTAACTGCAGATGCTGTAGATCCCAGTTTGATGAGGACTGCACTGCTTTTCGGTGAAGAGTTGAGAGTGAAATAATTGGGTGAAAAAGCTTTTGCATTTCATTAATATAATTGTTTGTTTAGTATTTTTTTGTCATTGAAAAAAAGCACAGAATTGTAATTTCAGATTCGGCGTTGCTTGATATCTCGGAGAAATTAAATAACTTAAAATATTTACTAAATAGACTGTATATACTACTGCTGCTAATATAAATAAAGATATTTAATAAATACACTACCTGACAAAAGTCTTGTCACGCATCCAAGTTTTAGGAACAGCAAATAATAACTTGACTTCTAGTTGATTATTTGGTATCAGAAGTGGCTTATATGAAAGACAAAGGCAAAGACAAAGGATTACGCTTATTTGACCAAAATAAAATATGATCATGCCTTGATTTTGAATAATTAGGACAGTAAGGTCTGACTTTGCTTAGACAAAAGTCTTGTCACTTAACAGAAATAATGTCCAGTATAGAATATAAAGTCATGCAGTGGAAAAAGAATGAATATTGTGTCTGACTCCCATGAGAATCATGAGCTTTATTGCCAGGGATGTTCACACATACGAGGAATTTGTTTTCGTGACAGAGCTTCTACAGTGCAACAGAATTACAGACACAGAACAATAAACAGATCATATATATATATTTATAAAAAGCAGTAAGTAGTGAATGCAAATATACAAATAGACAAGTGTATGTAGAGCTACATTACTATATACAACCTTATATGTGCAGCTGTTATGTGCAGATTGGCATGTAGAGTGTGTTGTTAAATAAGTGTATATGTGTATAAAAGTGTATAGCAAGTAGTGATGTTGGTTCCACATTTATTATTATAAAGTGTTCATGAGATGGATTGCCTGAGGGAAGAAACTGTTTCTGTGTCGGGCTGTTCTGGTGCGCAGTGCTCTGTAGCGTCGACCAGAATGTAACAGTTCAAAGAGGCAGTGTGCTGGGTGTGAGGGGTCCAGAGTGATTTTGGCAGCCCTTCTGCTCGCTCTGGATAAGTACAGTTCTTGGGGAGTAGGAAGGGTTGTACCAGTGATTCGCTCAGCAGTCCGAACTATTCAACGTAGTCTTTGGAGATCGTATTTGGTAGCTGAGCTAAACCAGACAGTTATTGATGTGCAGATGACTGATTCAATGATGGAGGTGTAGAACTGTTTCAGCAGCTCCTTTGGGAGGTTAAACTTCCTCAGCTGACGAAGAAAGTACAGCCTCTGTTGAGCTTTTTTGACAATGGAGTCAATGTGAGCGTCCCACTTCAGGTCCTGAGAGATGGTGGTGCCCAGGAACCTGAATGACTCCACTGCTGCCACAATGCTGTCCATGATGCTCAGTGGGGGAAGAGCAGGGGGGTTTCTCCTGAAGTCCACTATCATCTCCACTGTTTTGAGCGTGTTGAGCTCCAGGTTGTTGTGACTGCAACAACCTAGAGCTTAGATGAGCTTGGAGGACTGCATCCATACATCTCTGCACTGACTCAAATCACTTATTAATAAAGTCATCTGGAATGGCAAAGAAAGCGTTCTTGCAGGACTCCCAGAGTTCATCAAGATTCTTTGGATTCATCTTCAATGCCTTCTCCTTAATCTTACCTCAGACATGCTCAATAATGTTCATTCTGGTCACTGGGCTGGCCAATCCTGGAGCACCTTGACCTTCTTTGCTTTCAGGATGTGGAGGCTGAGGTATGAGAAGGAGCGCTATCCTGCTGAAGAATTTGCCCTCTCCTGTGGCTTCGAATGTAATGGGCAGCACAAATGTCTTGATACCTCAGGCTGTTGATGTTGCCATCCACTGATGTTGCAGATCTCTCGCATGCCCCCATACTGAATGTAACTCCAAACCATGATTTTTCCTTCACCAAACTTGACTGATTTCTGTGAATCTTGGGTCCATGCAGGTCCCAGTAGGTCTTCTGCAGTAGTTGTGATGTCCGGAATACAGTTCAACAGATGATTCATCAGATAAATCTACCTTCTGCCACTTTTCCAAATGATCAACTAGAAGTCAAGTTATTATTTGTTACTCTTACAACCGGGATCCACGACAAGACTTTTGTCAGGTAGTGTATGGGGGATATGAATGGAAATGCATATGCTTTATTATCTCCCAGTTTGGCATAGGATGCACAGCTTTTCTGTGAAGAGATTTAATTGTCAGAAATGATATTAGTTGAAAAAGCTTTTGCATTTTATTGATGTTATAATGGACGGATTTGTAAATTGGTGTTTGGGGTTAACATTAATTTCTGTGTGCTAATTTATTTCCCAGAGCAAATAAATCTTTGTGGTTTTTAATGCTTTTTTGTCAAATGTATTTAATATCAAGATCAGGGGTGGATTTGACCAATAAGCAAGGAAAGTGGCTGCTTTGGGCCCCAAATAAATACCTAGAAGTATAATTTATACCTATAAATTGTATAAATAACCTAATTTTCAATCATATTTTGTATGACGAGGCTCTAAAAAATAAATACTGCATTTTTATTACTTCTGCGCAAAGTGTGTCCCCCACCCTTAATCATGGAGCAGTCCAAATTAGGTAAAGATTTAGTTTTAAAAACATAATTAACCGAAAAAAAATGTAATGAGTTTCCTTCGCAGGGTGGCAGGGCGCACCCTTATAGATAGGGTGAGGAGCTCTGTCACCCGGGAGGAGCTCGGAGTGAAGCCGCTGCTCCTCCACATTGAGAGAAGTCAGCTGAGGTGGCTCAGGCTCAACAGCTGGCCTGGGAACGTGTCTGGATCCCCCTGAGGAGCTAGAAAAAGTGTCTGGGGAGAGGGAAGTCTGGGGTTCTCACCTGAGACGGCTCCCCCCGCAACCCAGCCCAGGTAAAGCAGATGAAAATTAATAAATAATTAAAATAATTAAATGGTAATTAAAATTATTTAAAAATAGTTTATATATTATTTTAGTTGTGAATTAATTTTAAAGAGCCCATATTATGGGTTTTTGAAAATGCCCTTCCATGTAGTGTGTAACACAGCTCTAAGTGAAGTGAAATATCCAGCTAAGGCTTAAATCTGTAAGTGTACAGTGTTTAAAACTATTGATTCATCTATAAAAGAGTCGACTCATAGTGCTTCAAACGAGTCGTCTTGATAACGAGTCATTAGGAGTTTCGCGATGACGCAGCCACGAAACACAAGCCTCGGTAGTTACGCGCGCAAACCAGGGAGATTTGAAACCTGCGGCCCCGCCCACTAACACAGAAAAAACACTAGACACACACACACAGACGCCGCCGGTCGAATGAAGTCACGCTGTGCTCAGATGGATAATATTGACAGTCTCTACCCAAAGATGAGTTGTGAACTGTGAAGAGTCAGTGGTTGAGGTTTATTCACTAGTGTAAGTAAGTGCGATTAAAATTGTTGCCTCGTTTAACTTGCAAATTATGTATTTATTGTGTTTTGTTACTTGTTAACCTGGTACAGTACACGCGGTTACTCTTTATATTCTCTTATCACATGTAAGCCACGTTGAAAACGCGATGCGTGCTGCTTTGTTTACGGATTTAACATTAAATGCTTTTGTGAGCTCGCGTTCCACTGCCGTTTGTCGTTGCTATGGCGATCGTAAGCTAGGAGACAGGAGACTCCTATGTCGATCTCCCTAGTTCTGAGGAGGAACGTGATGTGTTTATGTGTGTGTGTGTGTGTGTGTGTCAGAGAGAGAGAGAGAGAGAGAGAGAGAGAGAAAAAAAAAGAACAGGTCGAGTTTGTGACGCCTAGGGGCTAGGAGACAGGAGACTCGCGTCGCTTTCCTTAGTTCTTCTGAGGAGCGTTGTGTGTGTGTGAGAGAGAGAGAGAGAGAGAGAGAGAGAGAGAGAGAGAGAGAGACTCGCGTCGCTTTCCCTAGTTTTTCTGAGGAGCGTTGTGTGTGTGTGTGTGTGTGAGAGAGAGAGAGAGAGAGAGAGAGAGAGACACTCGCGTCGCTTTCCCTAGTTCTTCTGAGGAGCGTTGTGTGTGTGTGTGAGAGAGAGAGGGAGAGGGAGAGGCTAGGAGACTCGCGTCGATCTCCCCAGTTCTTCTGAGGAGGGTTGTGTGTGTGTGTGAAAAAAGCCTTACACTATGAAGCGCGTGTGCATTGTGACTACTTTTATATTGTAGATTAGCAGCTGGGCATTTCACTCTGTCTCGTGCTGAAGCCTGTCACTGTCGACCAATCGCAGCAGGCTGTCATCGGTCCAATCAGCGCAGATTAGCTTCGCGCTGAGGAGGGGGTTGGGAACAAATGAATCGCTGAACGATTCATATGGGAGTCGTTGGGATAATTAGGTAAAAATAAATGCAGTTTATAAGACCATAAAAGTGTTTTATGACCTTGCATGCATATTAGACTGTTGTTGGAGACCCTTACAACCTAAATATGACCCTATTTCATGTATAATATGGGCTCTTTAAGAAAACAAATAATTTAATACGTTTTACAAGATGTTTTATATGTTGTTATTATTATTTAGCATTAAGACAAAATATAGAAAAGGGGACTGAGTGACCTAAGAATTTAAATAATTATAATAATTAAAATTAAAATTTACTAACCATTTCGTTACAGGTTTACAGAAGGAATAACGTTAACTGCTGAATGCAACCCTACAACAACTGTCATAAGATGGCGCCAAACAGTCAAGAACAGTAGCGTGAAGAAAATGTCGGTCGTGTTTGACCAATCAAAATCGAACAGAGAAATATTTAAAGGGTTAGTTCACCCAAAAATTGTATTATGTTATTAATTACTCACCCTTTTGTCGCTCCAAACTCCTGAGACTTTTTTTTTTTCATATTTGGAACAAAAATGTAGATATCTTGGACATGAGCTAAAGATTAGCAGTTGTGAACTAACATAAACAAAGATTTTTAAAATGCTAAAAATGATCCTTAGCTAAGTAAATTGTAATATTCACTCGGTTAGCTTTGTTGTTATGTATGTTGCTTTTAATTGTATTTTTTTAATCGTCTTTGCATAATTCTACTGAATGATATAAAAGTATAATGTATCTATTATAGCTGTGTAAAATATACAGTTTAAATGTACAAGATCTCTCCTAATTCTTTTGTTACATTTTCCGCTCTTTTTCTGCATTGCTAAAATTGCGTGTATATATATATATATATATATATAATTTATATAATATATTTTTGGGGGGGGTTTCACCATTATGGATAGGACAGTAGAGAGAGAGTATTGACAGGAAAGTATGGGGAGCAGAGAGAGGGGAAGGATCGGCATAGGACCGCGAGGGGGGAATCAAACTCAGGTCGCCGTGAGCACCGGAGTGCATGTGTCGACACACTAACCACTACACCACTGGCACCGACCTAATATTGTAGTTATTAATAAAATAAAATAAAATAGTATTAAACAAAATAAAAATGCTAACAACTTACATGTTGATTGTTTGTTCTTTGTAACAAACGGGGCCTTAATATGCCTCTAGAAATGCAATATTCATTTATTCATTTTCGACTTCGCCTTTATTCATCAGGGGTCGCCACAGCGGAATGAACCGCCAACTATTCCAGCATATGTTTTACACAGTGGATCCCCTTCGAGCTGCAATTCAGTAATGGAAAACACCCATACACTCTCATTCACTACGAACAATTTAGTTTATTCAATTCACCTATCACGCATGTCTTTGAACTCCACACTGAAATGCCAACTGACCCAGCCGGGACTCGAACCAGTGACCTTGATGTCAGGCGACAGTGGTAACTACTGAGCCAACGTGTTGACCCTAGGTATGCAATATATAAATTACTTAATTTGTGTTGAAGTTAATTTGTGATAATCACTAAAATGTTTTGTGAAAACTTCATCAAATTACTGCAAATCCTGTGAAATTGCATTGGACAAAAGGTGTGTGTGAGCTCTGCACCTTGTTAGTGGCAGATATTTAAGGTGCCGTCTAACTAAAGTAACATTTTAAGATGTCATTTAGCATCAGTCTGTTAGTTTTAAGGATGTCTATAGGCTAATGTGCTCCAAGACAGTGACAAAATTCGGGTTTAGAAGATGTAAACCTGACATAAACACCCAAAGCTTGCAGTTTGTCACTTCTGCATATATGAGCCCTCATGTCACGTTTTCATCAAATATTCTGACCAATCAAATGCTCTATAGCAGGGGTGTCCAAACTCGGTCCTGGAGGGCCGGTGTCCTGCAGATTTTAGCTCCAACTTGCCTCAACACACCTGCACGGATGTTTCTAGAAAGCCTAGTAAGTGCTTGATTAGCTAGCCCAGGTGTGTCTGATTGGGGTTGGAACTAAACTTTGCAGGACACCGGCCCTCCAGGACCGAGCTTGGACATGCCTGCTCTATAGTATCTAAAATGCCCCGCCCCCCTTCAAGACGCTTCTTATTTGCGTTTCATTTGATGCACCCTCACTGCCAGAGCTGTGATAAAAATGAAATTCTATTGGCTATTCCTTAAAAAAGGGAGGAGCTACACAATATCCGTCTTGTCTTTGTGGTTCATTTGAGATGATGTCCAATTTGGAATAAAAATGTACATTTTAAAGCACTTCAAGGGACCTTTAACTATACTGACCATGTGTTATTTTCACTTCAGATCAGGTTTATCCTATCAGTGTATATTTGAGAAAACATTAAATAAATTAAAAGCAAGAAACAACAAGCTAAAGGCAACATTGTATGGCATTTCTGTTTGAGCAGGTAAACTGAAGCTGTGTTGTTTACTTTACACTTTTATTATGTTGTTGACTGCTTGTGTTTTATGACACTCAGCTGCACCATTTGCTCATTTATCAGCCATTATGAGTAAAACCCATGTGGTTTTGTGTGTCTGTTGCGTTTCCATGTTGTGATGCACTGTAGATGCTGTTTTAAATGTATACTCAAATATTTCTCCTCTTTTTTTTGCTGTATTGAATTGGGCAAAATATAGATTTACATTTTCCATTCATAATAATGACCAAACCTGGCCTTTTGAGTTAAGACGTTGTTGATTAGCTTTACAAAACCTCTTATTATTATATAAGGGAAATATAAAAGCATGTTAAGAATATAAAATAATACTGCTTATACAAGACATGGCAAAAAGAGGTAAATACGAATATGCGTGTGCATGGTGTGTTATAATGTGTTATAACACAGTGCATGTGGATGATTTTTTATCCTTTTTAGCATCATTGTCTTCAGGATCTTCAGCCTTTCTGTGTTTAATGTGCTCTTTTTGGGGATCTGGAAAGACAAACAGAGATGCTTATTATACACGCATCTGATCATAGACTTTTCATCTATCTGGATCAAGGTTATTATAGTTAACGAAAACAAACGAAAAAGCGAAAACTAGAATTGAAAAAACATTTTCGTTTACTGAAATAAAAATAAAAACGAGTTTTTTAAAAATCTAGAACTGAAACTGTATTGTGTACATACAAAACTAACTAAAATTATAGCAAAAACATCCTTCGTTTTAGTCTTTGTAAATGTATTTAATACATAAACCTTTAGAAGCAAAACTTTTTTTTTTATTAACTCAATGCCACAAGAACAAGTTGTATTACATTTCACATAGTTTCTGATAGTGAATAATAATAATAATAATAAATATATATATATATATATATATATATATATATATATATATATATATATATATATATATATATATATATATATATAAAATAAAGTAAAATTACATTTACATGAAATTAAATGTTTTCAGAGCATTACATGTTTTCAGTGCTTTTTTGTTTTGTGATTGTTCTAAAAGATTTATATATATTTTGAAGTCATTCACAAAATGGGTAAAGTTTGGTTTACACTGAGCCCACTTTTTCTTATGTATATGGTATTTTCCTAACAGCATAAACAAATTAAAAATATATTGTCCTTTACAGTTCAGGTTCTCATTATCAGAATAAAACAGTACATCAAATAAACCAATTTCTATCTTATTCTCCATTTTTTTTTTTTGTTAATAAACAATTCCAAATCTTTCAAAAATATTCTTGAGTAAATACAATGAAAAAAGATGCAAAATTGTTACTTTTTCTTGAACACAAAATTCACACATATATGAAACATTAAGTTTAAATCTTTCCAAAACTAAGCAAAACTATTTACTTCGCGATGCCAGTTTTACGCTTGGTGTTAGAGCCATACGGCACCTCGGAATTTGACTGCCATTGGCCTGGTCAAGCAGGTCCTCCTCTAGTCAGTCCTCGCTGTTGCTCCCGCGACAAAAACAACAACTAGACATGACAGCAGCACGGTAACACTAAACACGATCCGAGCAGACTCTTAAAAGTATTAATTTAACACATTTGTGTCCTGTCCAATAATGGGTTTTATTTCCGTAATAGTGATCCTAATCGATAACGAATCATTCTTTTAACCGGATCTTCTAAGTGAACCGGTTAAACTAGTTCACCAAATCGTCTCCAGTAAGCACCTATCCACAAAAACTTACTTTTTAGCATACCTGAGACCCCCCTCTGACTCGAAATAAACCAATTTCCAGAGTTATTCAGTTATTAGAACATTAATATTACACAGAGATCGGATTTGAGAACGGGTGAACTCATAATAATGCGCATGTGTGATTCAGTAATCCGAACACATGATAGCCTGCTGTGACTGAACTAAACTTGAACAACTGCAGGCAGCGCGGGTAAACCACTGCGGTCACGCCATCTGCGGTTGCGAGAGAGACGGTCACGCTATCTGTGCTTTAAATTGTAGTGCGCGTCCCTGGTAAATCGAGGGATAAAATGAGAGGATCTGGCGAAACGTAAGTTTATTTCACAGAAATAGATAACAGAATAACAGAAAATCGTAATGGAATTTAAATAAGTGAATCATGCTTCAGTTGAGTTGCAAAAATTTATTTAAAGTAACTTTTCAGATCATGGTGATATTTTAACTGACTGAAGTTATGATTGCTGACTACATAACGTTATTTTTGATATGCTGAGCCCAAACATGGGGGGATTGTCAAGAAAGATCCGGTTCACGGAAAAGATCTGACTTTCCATCACTACTGTGTATCCCAGAAGCAGCCTTGCACACATACTGAATGGTAGGCCTGCTATCTTGTGGGCTGTTGTATTTGAGTTTGAGGATGGGTAGATGGTAGGGTTCATGTGTCCTCTGAATTTCAAAATATATCTTTGGTTTAGTTATTGTACAATATTCTGTTGATTTTGTATCTTGCACCTAACAAATATCCTAATTTATATATATATATATATATATATATATATATATATATATATATATATATATATATATATATATATATATATATATATAAACTAAAACTAACACTGAAACTAATTAAAACTAAACTAAAACTAAGCATTTTTTTTATTTAGAAACTAACGAAA
Organism: Danio aesculapii; assembly: GCF_903798145.1. Lineage (NCBI taxonomy): Eukaryota > Metazoa > Chordata > Actinopteri > Cypriniformes > Danionidae > Danio > Danio aesculapii. The sequence goes on from NC_079439.1 coordinate 9,397,456, forward strand.
ACTAGTAAATCTACCTCTAAACACTAATTAAAACTAACTGAATTTGTAAACAAAAAGTCAAAACGAAATAAAAACTAATACTAATAAAAAATCCAAAACTATTATAACCTTGATCTGGATCTCTGTGTTTTTTTATCTCTCACCTTTTGAGTAAACACCCTTATTTAGACCACTGGTGTGTGCTTTCTCGTTGTTATCTGCATCCTGGAAAAAAAATGGTGTCATTATATATTCTTTACATTTTTAAATGTTCCTAAAAGGGTAGTGTCACAAACAGGAGCAAGTCCTGAGACAACAGAGGTTAGGACCTAATTAGAGTTTAATAAGATTATTCAAGCGGGCAAACACAGTCAAAACAGTGTGTTTGGTACTCTACCCAGGCTCATTCTGAGAACGTAGTCCCGGGGACGTTTCTGGAGACCGCGAACTACGTCCCGGGAGGTACGTATTTTTTCAGTTTTTGTTTTCGCGAAGTCGCAAGAGGCCGCTGTGCGCGCTTTTTCCCACGCTGTTCTCGCGTAAACCCGCTAGAGGGCGCTGTCGAACGACCTTCCGCCTGTCTGCCTGGATGACAGGATGATTGACCGTGCGACCGGCCAATCGGCTGACCCACCCTCCTCCGTCCCTAAACCCAACCAACGACGATTCACAAAAGCCGTCCAGAAAAAGAAAAGCCCTCGTCCGATTTTTACCACGTTTTCGGATTTTAATCACATTCTCACCCTGTGACGAACTTGTTCGCTTAATTTTTTTGGATTTTGTTTTTGTTTTCTTAACTGATTTCTGGAACCGCTCTTCCCCGGACCCGAACCCGGTCGTCGTCCTCGTCGTCGTGGTCAGCCCCTCTCTGCGCCTCGAGTCTGCCAAAGTACACAAAGAGCTAACCGGACAAACTGGTTGCAGAGGGAAAGCCCTCCACACGGAGGCGAGCGGCCGGCCGGCCGGCAGGCAAGCATGGAAAGGAACGGCGTCACACCGCCCCGCAGCGTTCGCTTAAAAAAATGAAATGCAGCCGTACGTACCCCTGGCTACGTATTTCGCGGTCTCCAGAAACGTCCCCGGGACTACGTTCTCAGAATGAGCCTGGGTTGATGGTACTTGAGGACAATCCAAATAAAGTAAAAAAAACAGGCATAAGGTCGAAATAAGCGGCAAAACAGGATCAAACAATAAACAAGGCTAAGGTCAAAAACAGCCAGGCAAAACAAAGAACCATGCAAAGACTCCATGCAAAACTGGTGTATGTGTGGTCTATAAATAGTCTGAATGATCAGTGATCACAAGTCTCAACCATGATCGGCAACTGGTGTGTGTGACATGGCCTGATGGGATTTGTGGTTCCTTAACAAGACATATGTAGTTCACCAGCGATCTGTCAGGAGTGGATCACTGGAGATCTTGACAGATAGTTCACACAAAATTACATGTAAAATCATGTTATATTTTTCTTATGGATAAAGTCTTATTTCTTTTAGTTTGGCTGTAATATTTTTTAATGTAAAACCCAATGTTTGTTGTTTAATAACTTGACTAATTAGCCCATTTAAGCCTTTAAATTGCACTTTGAGCTGAATATCTTGCAAAAATAACTAGAAAAAATTATGCACTGTCATCATAGCAAGGACAAAAGAAATCAGTTGTTAATTATGGCCGTTTGCACTGAGTGGTACGGTTCGGTGCACATTTATGGCACATTTACATTTATTTCCACTGTCAAAAGGTACCAAAAAGCGAACCGTACCACTTTTTGGGTACCCTTTCGGAAGGGTACTTAGCACAACAAAAGGGTACCGTAAGACAGAGCTACTGTAGACACACAGCTGAACACTATTGGTTTACAGAGAAACGTCACCAGCGCATACACAAACAGGAGAATGAAAACAAAGTAATCGCCGTTTTTAAATACACACCGGAGAAATTACACCGAAATAATATAAACATATAATAACGAGCCATGGTTGACCCGAGCTCAAACAAACCTTGTCGTCATCTTGATGAACAGCAACAAAGTCAAGAAGAACAAAATCTGTTGTGTCCTATTGTTGTTTTACAAGGCCGTCTAAAAATGCGATCTCACTTTCTTCAGGGAGCTCGCGATCACTCGCCGCGCGTCTATATTTGAAATAATGATGATAATAACGTGCACGTGATTATTGAAGTGCTTCTGACGGAGACAAATGAGAAGCCGGAAAAAAACAAAGGAGCAAATGATTCTTTCAGCAACCTAAACATGAACAAACTGCCATGTTTAACTATTATCATCACTTTCTGGACTATTATGAACTTGGGAAATTACTCTCTAACAGGTTACAGGATACAGATGAGAGGTTTGCACTGACTGTGGGCTATATGTTGTGTGTTGTTTCTGAACCTAAATAAGGACTAAATGTGTGCTGTGTGTAGTTTATCTGTATTGGTAGTCTTTGTCATACACCACGCCCACCAAAAGAGTACCCCATTGGTACCCTTTTAGCAGTGGAAACGCAAGCCTGATAAAGGTGACCAGTACCGACACATACCGACCCGTACCTTACTCACCACTCAGTGGAAACAGGCCATTATTAAAATATGTATGAAAATGTGTTGAAAAATCTGTGATAAAGCACTTGGGAACTATTCGAAAGGAACTGATTATTAGCACAGGAGGGCTAATAATTTTGTTTTCAACTGTACACTGTGAAAAATGACAAAAACACAACAGAAGTACTAAAACATACAAAATAAAAGCAGAAAATATATAAATAAACCTTTCTCAGCCATATTTTACAGTCGCTTTGGTTCATTTCTCAGTTCAGAATTGAAATTTGCAAAACAGTAAGTGCATTTCTCAAAACATTTATTTTCTTTTCGGCTTAGTCTCTTTATTTATCTGGGGTCGCCACAGCAGAATGAACCGCCATCACTGGGAAACCTCCAAACAGCTAAAACCAGCCAACCATCCTAGGAAACCTTTTTTCACCTATACCACATTTTTGAATTGTAGGGGAAACGGGAGCACCCGGAGGAAACCCACACCAACACGAGGAGAACATGCAAACTCCACATAGAAATGCCAACTGACCCAGCCGAGGCTCAAACCAGCAACCTTCTTGCTGTGAGGCGATTGTGCTACCCACTGCACCACCGTGCTGCCTTTCTCAAAACAATACTTACAAATAGCAAAACACTATGGATTACCTGCAAAAACCAGTCTCTAGCTCAAATTTCTTAGTTCATCTCTCAAAGCTAAGTTCTGTGTCAATGAAGATGTCAGTGCCATCAGAATGACAAGTCCTTGTGTTTTTGCGTACGGATAAGACAGTTAAATTACTTAGTCATGTTGTCAATATAGCAGTGTAGTCTGGAGGGGTCTTCTGATGTAAAACACAATTTTTTTGGGCTGTTTGTACTGTAATTTGTTGCCAGATCATGTCATTGTCATTTAGAAAGGAAAAGACAGCCCTGCATACACAAAGAAAAAATATAATAAAAGTAAAAATGTGAACATAGGACGATCGAGAGGCATTTTCATTAGAAAAAGTCAAGATTCACCTGAGAGAAATGTACCAATTGTAGACAGATTTAGATAACAAACGTCTAAAATATTATGACCACTTGTTCAGCCATTTTGCATGCAAAGACTTAACAAAGTCTCTTTAAGGCAAGTCATTTCACTCGGCGGCTATCTTTGAAATGACTCTCAGGCAGTATGCTGGAATCAGGCATTCTGTTGGAATGAGGAAACATCAAATTCTCCAAAACTGCTTGCCAAGCTTACTATTGAATTTCATATTAGGAATCACCAATTAAATTAAACAACAACTGTGTCTTAAACAAGTTGTTGAACTGTGTCTGTGTCAGTCTATAGTGATCGATGATTGGCTCCTGTACTGGTAGACGGGGCTTCATTCACCATATTAACCATTACACTGTTCCCCATTCAAAACTATAAAAGTGACACGTCTTGTGTATATTCTAGTCTTTGCTTATACTATGAACAACTGATTACATGTTGTGGGGAGTGAGACTATTCAACAGAGACCATTCTGGTGAAAGCATTTGCAACTTGTTCAAAGAAATGAGACACTGCTTTTCTGATGTGCACAAGCGACACATTAGAACCTTTCACACATACAGACCTTTCCGGAAAACCACCGGCAATATTCTGGAAAGGTCTGTTTGAGTGATCCAGAGATGGCAAAAGTACACACATCCTTTACTTAAGTAGAAGTACATATACTCATGTTTAAAACGACTCTGGTAAAAGTTGAAGTACTGACTACACTTTTGTACTCGAGTAAAAGTAAAGAAGTACGGCCTCAAATATGTACAAAAGTAAAAACTACCCAGTCCAAAGACATGCGGTATAGGTGAAAAATAATTCAACTAAACTGCCAGTAGTGTATAAGTGTGTGTGTGTGTGTGTGTGAATGCGTTTGTATGGGTGTTTCCCAGTACTGGGTTGCAGCCGGAAGTGTAAAACATATGCTGGAATAATTGGCGGTTCATTTTGCTGTGGCGACCCCTGATAAATCAGGCACGAAGCTGAAGGATAGTGAGTGAGATAGGTATGTAACTAGACCTCACATCCTATTGATTCAATAACATATACTAACTCATTCATTTTCTTTTCGGCTTAGTCCCTTCATTAATCTGGGGTCGCCACAGCGGAATGAACCGCCAACTCATCCAGCATTTGTTTTATGCAGCGGATGCCCTTCCAGCTGCAACCGATCACTGGGAAACACATACACACTTATTCGCACACACATACATACACTAAGGACAATTTAGCCTACCCAATTCACCTATACCACATGGAAACCCACGCGAATGCAGGGAGAACACGCAAACTCCACACAGAAACGCCAACTGACCCAGCCGAGGCTCAAACCAGCGACCTTCTTGCTGTGAGGCGACAGCACTACCTACTGCGCCACTGCATTGCCATAAACTAACTTACATTTCCAATTTTTATGTAAAATGTTTGTTGCCAATTTTATGAAAGTAGCCAAGCAGCATCCCACCTTGTAATATTGCCTCACAACATTGCTCAAAAAGTCGGCCCATGTATCATCATCAGGGGCACTGCTGACTGGTACGGGCCCTATGACAACATATGTGGGTGTCGCAAAAAGTAAAGAGCATGGTGGTTCAGGTGGCGCCTAATAGTATCTCTGTGGACCCCAAAACGGCGTGGGCCCTTAGAATCATTCTAACTTTCCCCCACCCAACGGCGCCCCTGATCATCATCCTGACACAAACTCACAGCTTTCACCATGTAGTTTTGCTGCTTGTTCAATCTTCACATCATTGTGTCAGTTGTGCACATCAGAAAAGCAGTTTCTCATTCCTTTGAACAAGTTGCAAATGCTTTTGTACATCCATGCAAATGATTATGAGCAATTCTCTACTCCTTCCTACATTATCAATTGCTTATGTCATGTTGATCAAAATGTATTATTTTGGTCTCTGTTGAAAAGTCTCACCTCCCACAACATTTAATCGTTTGTTCATGGCATGTCTTTACATGCAAAATGGCTGAACAAGTTGTCATAATGCATTTTTTATACACTGAAAGAAGTGTTGCATACAAAACTGTTGCAAATTATTTATTTGTGTTGAATTTAGACAAACAAATTAAATTGAGCAATGTTCAACTTCATTTGTTTGTTTAAATTCAGCCCAAATAAACTGTTTACAACCACTTAACGTAAAAAAAAATTAAGAGTAAATCCAAGGAATCATCTTTGAATAATTTCTTCAGTGTACATTTCCATTAAAATGAGTTAAATCTGTGTACAATTAGTACATTTCTCCTAGGTGAATCTTGACTTTTTCTAATGAAGGTTCTAAAAGAGGTTGTCCTAGGTTCACATTTTTACTTTAGTTGTTTCTTTGTGCTATGCAGGGCTGTCTTTTCCTCTTCTGTTTCACAATGACATGATCTGGCAACTAATTACAGTACAAACAACAAAAAATAAATATTGCATAGTTTATGCAATATTTAATCAAGGGTCAGTACTTGGTCCACTTCTCTTTAGTATTTATATGTTGCCTCTTGGTCAAATCCTGCAAAAATTTGGGATTAGATATCCATATTAACACTTCTCCCAATTCATCGGCATCAATGTCATCGCTTAACGCTTGCTTAACTGAAATTAAAGCTTGGATGCAACATAATTATCTTAAACTGAATAGTTAGAAAACAGAGATTTTATTGGTTGGCAGTGCTTCTAACATCAAGAGGTGTAGTGAATTTGACTTAATGGTTGATGGGTCTGTCTTATCACCATCTCCACAGGTGCGTAATCTTGGCGTTTTCCTGGACTCCCAGCTTAGTCTGAAGCCTCATTTTAAACATGTCACTAAAACGGCCTTTTATCATCTTCGTAATATAGCTCGCTTATGTCCTTTTCTCTCGAGGCCTGATGCTGAAAGACTCGTCCATGCTTTTATCACGTCTCGCTTGGATTTTTGCAATTCTCTGTTCGGAGGGTTACCGGCAAATTCTCTCAAGAAATTTACAATACATTCAAAATTCTGCTGCACGTGTGTTGACACATACATCGTCTCGGTCTCACATCACTCCCATACTCCAACAGCTTCACTGGCTGCCCGTCAAGTCTCGTATTGATTTTAAGACATTGATTTTAACATATAAAGCGGTTCATGGTTCTGCTCCAGGTTACATTTGTGACCTGATATCCATTTCCTCATCCTCTCGCTGTCTACGCTCTGCCTCAAGCCCTACGCTGTTTCAGCCTCGCCGCAAACTCAGCACCATGGGAGGTAGGGCGTTCTCTTTCCGTGCTCCCAAACTGTGGAATGCTCTTCCCACTAACATTAGGAATGCCGGTTCATTGGACGCTTTTAAAAAGCTACTTAAAAGTCATCTTTTTAGGACTGTTTTTAATTTGTGATATCTCTTTTATTCTTACTGTGTTTTTTATTGTATTTTTTGTTATTGTTTACTGTGCCTTGTTGTTTTTACTTTCTTGTAAGTGCTTTGGGTTTTAGAAAAGCGCGTTATAAATAAAATATATTATTATGTACATCAGAACAGCCCTCCAGAGTACAGTTATTGACAACATGACTACTAAGTCATTTGAGTCTTATTTGGACTTGTCATTCTGACGCCACTGATACAGTATGTCCATTGACACAGAAATTTAGTTTTGAGAGATGAACTAAGGATTTCGAGCAGGAGACTGGCTTTTGCAGGTAATCCATGGTGTTTTTCTATTTATACGTGTTGTTTTAAGAATTACACTTAGGCCTACTGTTTTGCAAATTTCAATTCAATTCAATTCACCTTTATTTGTATAGCGCTTATACAATGTAGATTGTGTCAAAGCAGCTTCACATAAAAGGTCATAGTAAATAGGAACAGTGTAGTTCAGTTTGTAGTGTTTAAGTTCAGTTCAGTTGAGCTCAGTTCAGTGTGGTTTAGTAATCACTACTGAGAGTCCAAATATTGAAGAGCAAATCCAACGATGCGCAGCTCTACAGATCCTGAACCATGCAAGCTAGAGGCGACAGCGGAGATCGAAAAAAAAACTTCACTAATGGCGGAAGTGAAGAAAAAAAACCTTGAGAGAAACCAGGCTCAGTTGGGCACGACCATTTTAATTTCTCCGCTGGCCAAACGTCTTGTGCAGAGCTGCAGTCTCAGTGGCGGAGGCTGGAAGCTGGCCTCAGCGAAGACTCGTCTGTCTCTGGAGCGTCACAGGAATCAGTCTCATGTTCTCCACTCTTCCATGACCATCACAGTAGCTGCTCAGGATACGGCCTGGTCCAGGATATGGAAACCTTGGGATCATCTCGTCGTTGGTCTTGGATCGAATCAGATTTCAATACTGATCAAATTTCAATACTGATCTGATAAATGTGCCAAAGTGACTGAGAAAAACTGTAATACATTTATTCTATGCTAAAAGCAACAGACTACAACTTACAAAATTAAATTCTGTATCTTTTGCATTATATTTTTATTCATAAATTGCCCAGTATACTTACATTTGTTGTTGAAACATATTTGTTAAAAAATGATTAATTGAAGACAACAGTATAGGCCTATTTAAAATCATATAGTCAATTAAAAAAATCAATAAAAACTGAAAAACAGGAAATATGAACTTATCAGAAATAAAGTAAATAAACCGAAATGCATACATTTTTTATAAAGTATTTGATTGTTTTAGTACTAAATCTTTACAAAAAGCACTATTTTTTGCGGTATTAGATTAAAGGACCAGAGAAAGGCCGTTCGTATTGCGCAATGACAAGAAGTAATATAGATCACGCCACCAAACATATGAAAACGAAAGCAACAACCGTGGTTTAAATAAATGTAAGGAGTAGAAAGTACAGATATTTGTGTAAAAATGTAAGGAGTAAAAGTAAACAGCTGCCAAAAAAAAGTAGTGGAGTAAAGTACTGATACCAGGAAAATCTACTTAAGTACAGTAACAAAGTATTTGTATTCCGTTACTTCCCATCTCTGGTGTGAACAGGCCCTTTTTAAAAATACCGGTAAATTTGTTCCAGAATGAATTTTCCGGAAAGAGAAGTTGGAACATTACCGGTAATTTGCCGGAATGCTGCTCTGTGTGAACGTAGAAGGAAGATTCAGATTCACATGTAGAATGCTCTGACGTGAGACATCTACTCCAGCCAATCAGAACATTCAGACACATTCACATCTGCGCTGTTTATGAAAATTAAAGCCTTTGAATATTTTTCCAGACACATTTAGCTGCTAGATGTTAGTCAGATAAAGTTTCTATGTTCCTTCTTAATGCCAACTGTGGAAAAAAATATCGATAAATGCCTATGATAAGCCGTTGTTGGTTTACCTTTAAGCTCTGCACCAGTTGCTTGACGCATGTGCACGTGAAGTGAAGGGGTGCTCCGGTGAGCACCAGCACACACACATATTATGTACATCTCAACATGCGAAAGTGTTCCTCCATATGTTTTCATCGAAGTTGTTCACAATACTTATCCAACCACAGAATTTGTAATGTCAAATGTGTAGACATTTAGCTGCGATTCACTTCTGGCTTTGGATGTCTCTGGGATAAGCTGCATGAATGCTAACGCTTTAAATAAAAGTGAAACCATCCAGCCGGATCCCTATTTCGTTTACAAATACAATCACAGCCGTTTTGAGCTCATTTCTGGTTAATGATGTCAGAATTTACCTGTATTTTGAAATGGACGTGTGAACGGTCTTTTCCGGAAAAATTTCCAGAACAGCCGTGCCTGTGTGAACAGCGATTTTTTTTTTTTTTATTTACTGCTAAAGTCATTCCGGTAATTTTCCGGATATTTACTGGGATCACTTATGAAAGGGGCTAATGATGTGATTGAACAGGGAGTTTTGAGAGTTTTAATTCTGATCTGAAAAATGTACCAAAGCCACTGTGAAAAACTGTAATACTAAATACAATCTGTCTAAACCTTTGTTTCGTGTACTCTAGACATGATATTTCATTTTTCTAATGCTATATATTGTTACACTGCAAAAAAATATACATTCATACATTTCAATTCAATCAATCTGTTAATACTTTCATTCAATTCAAACAATAACAGATAACAACTGTGTGTGAACAACTGCAGCTTTCCTACGTGTCTGTGAACAATATCATTTTGTATGCAGCTTACCATTAGAGACTTTTCCATCATCAATCTTTTCTCCTCAGGAAGGGTTTTGTAATACCTGTGAATAAACACTCAAGTTATACCATTTACAACACCATATGAACCAATTGTCAATAACCCATTTTGACTCTTACATACCAACCGGACGCCCAAATTTGATTATAATAAGAACTATTAATACATCAAAACTATTCAAACTGGTCAATTCATTCAAATGCGTAGCTACGTAAGCTAAACTCACCTCTTCAAGTAGGAATCCTGCTTTCCATTGGTCTCTGAGGTTCGAGGGGAAACAGACATCTCCACAACTACATATTAACAACACAGTTCACTAAGACACAAGCAATGCTGTCTTTTACATGTAAACACCCCAAAAAAATCTCAGCCTAAATTCAGTCATCTATTAAAATGCTTTAAGGATGTGTAATCAAACAACCTGTGTGTCCCTGATCTACTGCAACAGGAGGTTTTTTGTTGTTGTTTCCATAGTAACAGGGCCTCATAAAGCCTGACAGAACAGTTTGAATGAGTACAGAGCAAGAGAGGCGAGTCACAAAACAGACAAACGATTCTGAACACTGATTCAGTTTAGTGTTCACTCAGACACCTGCACCAAAGAAACAGACAGACAGGCAAACAGGCCTGTAGCAAGCCTCGTGAAAGGTGTGTTTCTTTTTTCTCAAAAAGTGGACCTTTTTTTGCAGTTATTCACCTCATTTTCTGTTTAATTATGAGATTTAAATACTGAATTTAGGTGACATTTTAAGCACTGTTTTTAGCTGAATTAGCTTGTTGGATGGTCATCATAAGCACACATTTTGATGTACTAAAATATTTGCTAAATATTTAGAATAAAGAAATGTAAAATATTTGTTTTTAAAATAGAAATTTATCACATCATATATCATTAGAAAAAAGCTTTAAATTAAAAGCTGTAGCCTAGAGTATTTATTACAGTTTTTCTCAGTGGCTTTGGTCCATTTCTCACAACACTATTTACATTTGCACAACAGTTAATGCATTTCTCAAAACAGTTAGTCATTTGTGCACATCATAGTAGCAGTTTCTCATTCCTTTTAATACATTGCAAATGCTTTTGGACATGCTTCAGTTGCTTTCATACAACTCTCTGCTGTTTTATAACGTTATCATTTGCTTATGTCATGTCAGTCAAAATTAACTAAACTGGTAAATGCTGAATAGTCATTCCATTTGAAACTAATAGTCCTCATTTCATTACTCCAGTCATTACATACAAAAATGTTGTCCAAAACTAGTTGTCAAAATCTGCCAAGCAAATTTATAACAAAATCTTTAAATCTTTTTTCTTTTCCTGAAAATGTCTTCTAAATTGAACAATTTCATGAATGATTTACAGACCTGTGTATGTTGTAGGTTCAGTTCCAATATGTACTGCAATATTGTTCACAGTTATACAAAAAGCAGAGTAAACTGTCATAATGAAAACATGACAGCCATTTGACTATCTTGTTCATAAACAATGGTGTCAGGACTTTTCATCTTGATGACACTGACACTTTCATTGACATCAATACTTGCTTTTGAGGAATGAGCTCTCCATTTTGAACAAGTGACACCCTTTTGCAGGTTATCAACTAGGTTTTGTAGTTTGTACTAATTGTTTTGAGAAGTGCATTAACTGTTGTGCATATGTAAACAGTGTTGTGAGAAATGCACCAAAGCCATTGAGAAAAACTGTAAGCAAATAACAAACTGGCCAGCACATTCAACTTTCCTCAGTCAGAATTTGTCCATTTAAATAATAAAAAACTAAAACATAATGATAATAACAATAATAATAATAATAGTAATAATAATTATAGTAATAATAATAATAATAATAGTAATAATGATAATAATAATAATAATAATAATAGTAATAATAATTATAGTAATAATAATAATAATAATAATAATAGTAATAATGATAATAATAATAATAGTAATAATAATAATAATAATAATAATAATAATAATAATAATAATAATAATAATAATAATAATACTTTAGAGCTTCACAATTTTTCTAGCCTCTCTTGTAAAAGTCCTTCACACTTTTTTATTGGTCATGTCTTATTTTTTATTTATAGAATTATAGAATAAAAGTTACTTGTCAAATGTTTTCTCTTTTTAAAAACAAAACAGTAGCGAAAGATGACCGCTTGTGCCAGATGTATTTTTGCACAGCTGGATGTTGGACTCTTGAAAAATAATTGATTTTGCATTGGCCAAAACTGATTAACTGAAGTCACACCAGGATTTTGCTTGGTCTTAAAGCCTCTTTGATTGGTTATTTTTACTATTTAGGATGGCATAGCAGTCAAAATAGGACAAATGAGCTCATAAATGGGAGAAATTCTAAAACCTTTGTCAGTGAGGGGTGGGTGTTTCGAACCACCCGAACCCCACTCCCCCCGGCTATGGGCCTGATAGATAGATAGATAGATAGATAGATAGATAGATAGATAGATAGATAGATAGATAGATAGATAGATAGATAGATAGATAGATATTTCAATAGATCAATAGACAGACATGAGATCAATAAATAGAATAAGTAGATAAATATATAATATTATTAATATAATATTAATTAAAATGTATTTAAATAAACTTAATAAACGAATTTAAAACGAAAACATTCCACAAGACCATTAGCCCCCCCAACCGGAAGCCTCCTCGCACTGAACGGAAGCGCAGCGGCTCCAGCTGTTATTGTTGACAGACGGAGCTTCGGGGGGAAAATGGCGGTGTCCCGTCGATCCTCACAGCACCAACAAAGCAGCCTACAACCGTCTCAGCGGAACGCCGTGATCGCGTCCCCTCCTCCCGAATCACCGTCCGCTATTATTCCCGATTCGACGTGTTTATTGAGCCCTTCAGCCACTGGCGCAGCAGAATGCGGCGGATCGACGATGGAGTCCGCAGCGGCCTCCTCCACCTCCGCCTCTTCCCCAGACCGGCCCGCCCCGGTAACAGCAGCGGCCGTGGGGGGACCGTCAGTCCTCGGCAGCTCCAGTTGTAGCAGCATTAGCTCCAGTGCGACCGCGGGCAGCCAAAGCCCCGAATCTGGAGCCGCCAGTCCCGGGGAGGCGGTGTGCGGGGCTGGCGGGGCGTTCAGGGAGCTGTTCGAGGCCTGTCGAAACGGAGATGTGTCGCGGGTGAAGAGGCTGGTGGACTCGGTGAATGTGAACGCTAAAGACATGGCCGGACGAAAATCAACCCCTCTGCATTTTGCTGCAGGTATGCGTTTATATTGTTGAGGGTAAAGTTGGTTTTGTGTTCCCACACTCGGACCCTTTTAAATTCTGCCATTTAATTGAACGCGAAAGTCGGAATGTGAGAATATAAATACACCTTAATATAAACATTGAGGTAACGTAAAGTTGGTTTTATACACCCGGACTTTCTCCGTAATAATACAATTTCTTAAAAGTATTATTTGCAAATTCTAAACCGGGAAATCACATTAGCAGCCAATGACTATCAAAGTACAGCATTGTTTTCACAGTCAGTTTAATAATGAAGTCGTTTTGAAGACTTCATATGCGATTTCACACCGAATATTCAAATTAGCGTGGTAAACAACAACAACTTGGCTGAACAGTATATCGTTTCACCATTGATACCGCGATGAGTGTGTATCTGCAGTAGTTACATCTAGCTAGCTGCTCTATATATCGTTTCAGCATCAATATCGCAATGTGATCATTCGCAATAGTCACATCCCAGGATATATGCAATGTTGAGTTTGTATTATAATTTATCATTTGCATGTGTTTTTGATGCATCCGATTGTATAATGACTTTAAAAGCATTCAGGTATAAGAAATTGGACCTTTTCTGCGATTTAATTTTATTAAGTTATTTTTATTTGTATCATTCGGTTACTGTACTTGAATACTGTTAGACTCTGGAAATGATAAAACACTTTATTTCAATTGTATCTGTTTCATGATTGTATTTATAGATTGTTACGCATGAAAATACAACATGTAAATACAGAAATTTACAGCAAATAGCACAGACCACAATGAAAATGTGTCAGGTGACCCCAACATTTTAGATGTTTAATTAGGTTTTATGGAGATGCAAATGATAAACATTAATTCATCAATCCCTGACTAAATATGTGCCTGGTTCATATCGCAATATAAATTGCAAAAGAAAACATGTTGCAATGTTAAATCTTTCCAATATTGTGCAGCCCTAGTTATTAAATCAAATCACTTTTATTGTCACATCATCAGAAGAATCATTATTATTGTTATTATTATTATTATTATCATCATCATCATTAATATTATTTATTAAAGATTAAAAGATAAAGACATGATTAAACACTAGGGTTGCACGGTTTACCAGTACTATGGTAGCATCATGATACTATGGCTGCAAAATACTGGCTGTGCCGCTGTAGTTTGTAAACGGTAATATCGTCATTAACGGTCTATCTACAATAGAGAATGTTGCATGTGGAAAAGTCACTAAAATGCTCACACATTTGTGCAACAAGAATCCATTTTATTTGAATAGTCTGTGGAGTCCTTTAAGGTTGCAAAACTGTGTAGAATTCACGCCATTTATGGTAGTCTATTGCACGTTTTCTGATGCTTCAGTTAGAACGCATGTCTGAATCAGTTAATTTCTCTTTCTGTCAATATGATTTAGTAGCTACAACGACTGCAACAGTCTCTTTAAAAAGAACGTGAAAAGAATGAAGTGACATTTTGAATTACTTTGGATTCTTACCTGATAAGACTTAAAAAAAAGCAATAGATGAAAAACCCAAAAGAGCAACAGGAAACATTAAAACAATTTTTGACCACTTCATATAGCCTAATTTTGTTGCAAAAACACTCTTTTTGTTACTAATCTAGTTCGGTATAATTTGTATCCTTATTTTAATAGATTTTTTTGTTGGTCAGTTATCTACAAAATAGTTTAGGTGAAATGATAGGCAAAAACTTTTTCAATAATAAGGGAATTATGAATTCAATTCAAGTAAGCATATAATAACAAAAAATAGTATTTCTGACAATTTTCTTTATTACATAGATTTGAGTTATGAATTACAGTATTGCATTACTACTTGGTATCTCGATACTTCGGCTGGTATAGTATCATAATGTGAATTAATGGTATCGTGGAAACCCTTTTAAACACTATTTAAAAAAAAGGTATGTAATGATGATCGTGTTATTTTATGTTGAATTCTTCAATTTCTGTACTTGAAAACTGTTAGACCAACACAATCTCAGCAATTCGTAACTTTTTGATTTAGTGGCTAATTCGTATGAATTCATACGATCTCATTCGTACATTTTAGGACTATTTGCTTATCCCTCAATGATGGTTGGGTTTAGGGGCGGGGTTGGGTGCCACGCCTCCTTTTTAGAATCAAACATTTTCATAGGACTGAACTTGTACGGATTCGCACGAAATAGCCACTAATCTGACAAAAAAATAAAATACACACATTTCCTCGAGATCAGGCTGGTTAGACTCCCCAGAAAACCATAAAGCGCTGTCTGTTTCACTTTTATTTTTGATTTGTCGTATTTATATGCTTGTAATTTATTCTATTTTATACAGATGCACTGCATAGAAAAAAACTTGATCTTCCCAGTTGATCCAAATTAATGAAATCTTTCCAAATAGGACTATGCAAATCATTTGTTGAAATTATGCTCGTATAACAAAATACATCGCAGCAAAACAAAATATCACAATGTCAGATTTTTCCAATATCGTGCAGTCCTAATAAGGTCCATTAAAATCGGGAAATGTGTGAATAAAACAGCAACTTCACCTCAGTGGTAAAGTTGGTTTTATATTTACACATTTGTTTGTTTTTTTAACAGTAACACGATAACGTTACTTTGAATATTCGATCTGAAATCGCATTTGAGCATGACTTCAAAACGTTTGCATTAATTTATCGACTGTGAACACTGTTGTACTTTGATAGTCATTGGTTGCTAATATGATTAATAACGTGAATGAGCGAATATAAAACGAACGTTAAGGTTACCTCAATGTTTATATTAAGGTAAAGTTGGATTTATATTCAGACATACTGTCTTTCACAATAAAATGCTAAAGCAGAATATAAAAAGGCCAATACAGATTGATTATGACGTACTTTAATGAGCACAACATATTATATTTTTAACTGTAACTGGTAGGGGTGTAACACATCACAGCCCACAGTTCAGAACGCACGTGACCAGCTGATTAATAACTTTTTTGAACTTGAAGGTTAATCCAACATTGATAACAATTGCAGAGAGATCGACTCTCACGTCATTCAAATCACGTGTATGAAAGAATTTTGGCTTCCCTGTAAAATATGATGACGGAAGATGTTGTTTGTTTAATGCATTCAGTGTAAAGCTGCACAAATAAACATTTTTGAGACTGAGATTGTGATCTCAATTCAAACCCTCCGCAACATGAATAATAAATTATAATGATTTGCATGTTTATTAATCCTTCGAAACGCTGCATTCAAATCTGCGTTTGATCGAGAGAGATTCAGTTTTTACATTTTTTCAGTTAGTTACAAACAATTAAATAACACAGAAGTACTGGGATAACAGTTTATAGTTCACATATAAACACTGATGTGCATGGTAAAGATTAAAATCACTGTTTAATGGAACTGAACGCTGGTGAATGTTGTAGCCATTACATTGTGTAACCAATGGGTGGCGACAAACGACCTTCAAAATTATGTCACTGAAAAGGTTTTCAAAAATGATACACCTATAATAAAATATTAAGTTTTATGTGTGAATTGTTGAATCATTAATTGAAAATAAATATGATCTGTTTTACAAGATGTTAGATTTTTATATTTAGCATTATCAGCAACAGTAGCAAAGACGATTTTTCGTATTTAATATTTTCCTTTTTTTCAGCTGGTTCTTTCTTGATTTTTATTTATATCAAAATGACTGGTTCTAAGTTATGTTTGTTAAAACAGTAATATTTTGTAATATTGTAATATAAACAGTAATTTTGCAGTAATATTTTTGTATAAATGGAAAGCAAATTACATTTGTCTCCTCCCTTTTTTGCTGATCAGAAAAATGGTTCGATCCGTGACTCAAAAACCATAGTGTGATCCGAACCGTGAGATTTGTGATCCGTTACACCACTAGTAACTGGCAGTTTAACAAACAAAAAAGGCTGACAAAACAAGCTTATCTCTACTGGAATGTCCCTACACTGTAAAAAATGCAGGTTTCCACACAATTCATGTTGTCCCAACCCAAATCGATTAAGTTAACTTAACACTTTTAACAAATTTATGTGGATTGAACATAAAAAAATAAGTTCTCCCAATGAAATCACAAGAATTGTGTTGTTTCAGCTCATTTTAAATAGTAAAACATTTAAAGCAAGTAAAAAAAAATGTTTCCGTGTATATTGTTTACCACAGTGTTTCCCAACCCTGTTCCTGGAGGCACACCAACAGTACATATTTTGGATGTCTCCCTTTTCTGACCCATTGACTTCAGGTCTCTTGAAGTCTCTTCTGATGTTATGATGAGTTGATTCAGGTGTGCTTGATTAGGGAGAGGTTGCAAATGTGTACTGTTGGTGTGCCTTCAGGAACAGGGTTGGGAAACACTGGTTTACCACGCAAACGTTACTTTGAATATTCGGTCTGAAATCGCATTTACAACGTTTACATTATTTCATCGACTGTGAACACTGTTGTACTTTAATAATCATTGGCTGCTAATATGATTTCACGGTTTACAATTTACAAAGCATACTTATCTGAGATTATATTAAGGTGAAAGTCTGAATGTATGAATATAAAACCAACTTTACCCCAATTGCATTTATTATATTATATTTATGCTAATGCTTATGCTTAAACATCTGTCATGTGAGCTGATGATTGAATAAAATGTCATACTTATGTTTTTTTGGTGCTACTATAATCTGACTTTGATACAAGCATGAACTTTTATTATGGAACTATAAATATTAAAACACAGTGTGTGGTGTTTATACAGAAATTATGGTCTGTCTGTTCTCAGTGTTCGCGTGTCATGTCATAATCTCACAGTGTATAATTTGAAGCCAATTTGCATGTGTAAAAGGTGTTTTTTGAGATGTAAATGCGAAGCTGGGATGGATTGCACAGTCCTGAAAGAGCACTCTTTATTCCATTGCACAGTATGCCTGTGAGTGTGAACCGAAAATCTATTAAAACTGTGTTATAATTAATATTTTAAACTATAAATTATCCTGCTGTCGCAGATGAGCATAGTAGACAGAAATGCAAATTAAATCTACTGGCATTATTTTAGGGTGTGGACTTTTTCTTTTAAATCTGTCACTGAAAATGTATGTCTGTGCATAACGTGAATCATATAGTCTAACAACATATTTAATTATGGATACCTTAACATTTACTATTCAGGAATCTAAAATTAGTTAATAATACCTTTGTAAGCTTGCTTAATGGTTAAAGATCTGTTATCAATTACATGTCTTTAGCCACAGTGTCCTGCAGTGTGGCGTCTCTACATAACAAAAGATTTTCACAATTACTAAGGGTGTAATTTTCGGTGATCTCATATCCACTGAGAGATTGCATGGATTATTAGCATGTAGAAAAATGTGTCTGTAATGCTGCAGAAATGTTTAAATTAGCCAACAAATAATTAGCTAGTCATTTAAGTTCTTGTTTTGTGTTTAATGAAGACAGAAATGTCATCAAAATTGTAGTTTACCCATTTTAAAAAATGCAGTTTTAAACTTGAACTATTACCAAACACACATATATCATTGTTCACCCCAAAACAATTACATTTACTCACTCTCTTGTTTTTTATATAAATTTTTTTATTTTTTATTCACTTATTCACATCTCACGGTTCGGATCACATTAAGGTTTTTTAATCACGGATCGGACCATTTTTCGGATCAGCAAAAAAGGGGAGGAGACAAATGTAATTTGCTTTTCATTTATTTCAAGAACAGAACTGCAAGAAACTTGGTTTTAACAAACAGAACTCAGCTGTAATTTTATTAAAAATAAAATGAAGAAATAATCAGCTGAATAAAAATAAACTAAAATATTCAGTACTGTGAAAAATTCACTGATACTACTACTGTTGCTGATGATGCTAAATGTAGAAATCTAACATTATAATTTATACAACCCATATTTATTTTTAGTCTAATTTCCAATAAATGATTCAGTTATTCACTCATAAAACTTAATGATTCATTGATAGATATGTCTTTTTTGAAGAATTATTCGGTGGCATGTTCTTGATGGCCACCTATTGGTTAATCAGCGTCAATAAATGCATATGATGGTGATTTTAATCTTTACCATAAACATCAGTGGTTATCTAAATCATAAACTATTCTCCCAGTACTTCTGTGTTATTTGACTGTTTGTAACTTCATAACTGACTCAAAAGACCTAAGACTGAATCTCTTTTTTTGATTTTTTGCATTTTTCAGACACAGATTTAAATGCAGTGATTCAAAGGATTAATAAACAAATTAATGATGGTAATTATGGTATTAATGATATTAGATTAATGATATTATATTAGAGATGGTAATATGCAAATCACCATCGTTTATAATTTTTTTGTTGCGTGGGTGTTGAGATCCCGATCTTTTAATGATTAATTGTGCAGCTTACACTGAATGCAGAAATGTAGGGTATATAAATAGTCACAGAAAACACCTTTAATAACCTTAGAAACCCACCACATCCCGAATAACCTACCACAACTTCTTCTGTCATAATTATATTTCACAGGAAAGCCCAAATGCTTTGGTTTAGGATTAATCTACAAGTAAAAAATAATGTATTAATCTGCGGGTCACATGTATTCCTAACCGTGGGTTGTGATCCGTTCCAATCACGGATCAATCCGTTACACCCCGAATTGAGATACAATGTAGAGTCCTGGTGAAGACAGACAGCATAGGACAAATTTACAGAAAAATACTTATCACAACTCATAGACATACAATAAAATAATCTAAACCATAATCAATTATTAAAACTTGTGCACTGTTCTAAATAGATAGACGTTCAAGTATTTTTCAATTTAGCGACAGATGGTACAGATTTCATATGAAGTACAAAGCTTTAAAAGTTTATTTCCTCCGTCGAAAACAAAAGAAGATATTTTGAATAATGTTGGAAATGGAAACAAGATGTCATTGAGATTAACAGTTCTATGGAAGTCAGTGGCTACTGGTTTCCAACATTCTTCAAAATATCTTCTTTTTTCAGCATCATTAAATGCATATGATGGTGATTTTAATCTTTACCAGAAACATCAGTGGTTATATCTAAATCATAAACTATTCTCCCAGTACTTCTGTGTTATTTGACTGTTTGTAACTTCATAACTGACTCAAAAGACTAAAGACGGAATCACTTCTTTTGATTTTTGCATTTTTCAGACATAGATTTAAATGCAGTGATTCAAAGGATTAATAAACGTATGCAAATCACCATCGTTTAAAAATTTTTTGTTGCGTGGGTGTTGAGATCCCGATCTTTTAACGATTAATCATGCAGCTTACACTGAATGCAGAAATGCAGGGTATATAAATAGTCACATAAAACACCTTTAATAACCTAAGAAACCCACCACATCCCGAATAACCTACCACAACTTCTTCTGTCATAATTATATTTCACAGGAAAGCCCAAATGCTTTGGGTTAGGATTAATCTACAAGTAAAAAATAATGTATTAATCCGCGGGTCACGTGTGTTCCTAACCGTGGGTTGTGATCCGTTGTAATCACGGATCAATCCGTTACACCCAGAATTGAGATACAATGTAGAGTCCTGGTGAAGACAGGCAGCATAGGACAAATTTACAGAAAAATACATATCACAACTCATAGACATACAATAAAATAATCTAAACCGTAATCAATTATTAAAACTTGTGCACTGTTCTAAATAGACTGACTTTAAAGTATATTTAAATTTAGCGACAGATGGTACAGATTCCATATGAAGTACAAAGCTTTAAAAGTTTATTTCCTCCGTTAAAAACAAAAGAAGATATTTTGAATAATGTTGGAAATGGAAACAGGTTGTCATTGAGATTAACAGTTCTATGGAAGTCAGTGGCTACTGGTTTCCAACATTCTTCAAAATATCTTCTTTTGCTTTCAACAGAACAGGAAGAAATGGTGCAGAGTAAACAATGACAGAATTTTCATTTTTGTGTGATCTATTCCTTCAACATTAAACCTATTGTTCATGATTTTATGTAACTGTAATTCATTTCTTCATATTAGTTCGATTCCATTTTAAACTGATCGGCGTTTGTGATGTTCGACAGGCTTCGGCAGAAAGGATGTAGTCGAGCATCTCCTGCAAACCGGAGCAAACGTTCATTCCCGTGATGATGGTGGTCTGATTCCGCTCCATAATGCTTGCTCATTTGGCCACGCGGAAGTGGTCAGCCTGCTGTTGTGTAGCGGCGCCGACCCCAACGCTCGAGACAACTGGAACTACACACCTCTGCATGAGGCTGCCATCAAAGGCAAAATAGACGTCTGCATCGGTATGGATTTATATCATTTCAGTTTAGCCCCTTCAGGCTATTAAAAGATTGGTTCACTTTCAGAATGGAAATTATTTATCATTTACAACTCACCCTTGTGTCATCCAGCATGTTTATTTCTTTCTTTAGTTGGAAATAAATCTTAATTTTTTCTTTATAATTTTTTTTTTATTGACTTGTTTGATGCTCAGCTCACTGGTTTGAGTTTTCAATTCAAATCAATGCAGCTTTAAATGGCTCTAAAAATGTGTATGCGTGTGTATATATATTTTTATTTATTTATTTGCTGCACAATATTGGAAAAATCTGACAAAAAATCTGATATTTAGTTTTTCTGTGATTATATATCTGAAAAGGTTTGATTTCAATTAGATGGATTGGGATGATCAAGTTTTTTTCTGTGCATTGTGTTTGCATAAATTATAATAAATTACAAGCACATGTAAATACAACAGAACAAAGATAACAGGTTTTCTGGAGATTCTAACCAGGCATGGGCAAACTCTATCCTCGAGGGCCGGTGTCACTGCAGAGTTTTGCTCCAACACTAATCAAACACACCTGAACAGTCTAATTAGTGTCTTCAAGATCACTAGAAAGCCACAAGGAGGTGTGTTTGATTAGGGTTGGTGCAAAACTATGCAGGGACTCCGGCCCTCCAGGATCGAGTTTGCCTATCCCTGTTCTAACTGTATTCGGGTACAAAAATTGAACATAAAATAACATGGTCGTCTTTGCATAAATTATTTAATCCCTTTAATTACTATTATAATAGTAATATATAATAGGGCTGCACGATTTTGGAAAAATCTAACATTGCGATATTTTTTATTCTGCGATATGAATGCTATTTCACTAGATGTGTTGAATAACAATTTGGAAAGAATTGATAATTTTACATTCATTGAGATGATTCTGTAGTGCATATGCATACATTTTAACAATAATCTACAAGCATATACATTCATTGTTTAGGTATACAGTAATTGAATAATCAAATGTAAATGAATACTGTATACTCTTTTTTTTATAAACAATTCAATCATTATTAATTTGTTAATGTTACAAACGCTACAATTTCTTATGCCTGAAAGCTTTTAAAACCCTAACACAGTCTCAGGCCTCAAAAACACTTGAATGTGATACATTATAATCCAGACTCAACAATGCGTATACTCACGATGTGATATCGATGCTAAAACGATATATTGTGCAGCTCTAATATATAATACTATCTTTATTTTCTGTCTTTAATAAACAATCTTGTCATAGGCGGAGCGTGTGTAAGGCTGGGGAAGGCTTAGCCTCCCCCTGGCCAGAGACCACGGAGATGACAGTAAAAAAAAAAAACTGCATTGAAAACATGTAATGGGTGTAAGGCGTAATATGAATGTAATTTAATGTTAATGATTAACAGAACACGTTAGTTATTGTAAGTTTGTCAATCAAATTCAAAGTCCCCCTTCGCACAAAAATGGAACTGTCC
Source organism: Danio aesculapii (assembly GCF_903798145.1). Lineage (NCBI taxonomy): Eukaryota > Metazoa > Chordata > Actinopteri > Cypriniformes > Danionidae > Danio > Danio aesculapii. The sequence continues at coordinate 9,420,195 of NC_079439.1, forward strand.
AACTCCACTCTTTGCACTGATGAGCGCTGTTTTTGACTGGAGTTCGCAGCAGCTCTGAAAACGAAACAGAAAGTGCTGGCCAGCGGGCTTTTCTGATTTGCTGGTCAAGGACATAAGTAATAAAACGACAAACGAGTATTACGAGAGGGGTATAATAATACATTATTCTGGTGTAATTAGTTTTCAGTATTAAATGAAATGCCTTATTTTGGTTGTTTCATTGTAACGTAGTATTCTAGCCTAGTGCAGTAATCTTGTTCTGCATTTTAGTTCTGCTGTGTTTTCTACAGGGGTAATGGGAGGTCAAGATTTTTAATTATGTTTTAATTTGTACTTTGAATATGAATCTAATTTAAACTAATAATTACTTTTGCTAGCTAATGGCTACTGGATCACCTTTACTCTGCAATGGTTGCCTCTAATTTAATTGCCAATAAGTTTACCACAGTTCAGTTTTCGATTGGCCTCATGGCAAAGTGAATGATTTCGGATTCTTGACACATTTTTGCAATTTATTTATTTTTGCAAAAGGGTTGGATACTCAAATGTCACTTGTTAAATAAATTACTATAATACCAGAGATGATAAATATAAGAAACTAGCTATTATACACTTAGTTTAAGAGTAGGCACTGAGGTCCACCCTATTTAGGTCCACTCATTTTCTGGCCCTTGGCTGCATATCGAAAGTGACTATAATAATTGAAAGAATTTCATAAAATAATTTAATGTGCGTGTTGAATATAAGGTGTTTGTTGATAGGCGGTGCTTTTGTTGAAACCTCTTTTTGGTCAGTCGCAAATCTTTTTAAATGCATTAAAGGGCAGCGCATATCTTAGCCTTACCCTGGAGTTTGTTCACTCCATTCTAGTCTTAAACTGCAGATGGCGCTCTAGGCTAGTTTTTAACAGCAGAATCAGTTTTATTGCCAAGTGTGCTTCACACACACAAGGAATTTGTTTTGGCTACAGAAGCTTCCAGTGTATATAAAGTGACAAGTGACAACACAAAATAAATATGGAAAAATAAAATAATAATAATAAAAAAATGATGAACATTAAACAGATGCGGTTAGTGAAGAAACCTGGATGTTGAGTTGTATGTACAGATTTTTATAAATATACAGGTTATAAGGTGCTGTGTACAAGTGCGAATGTAGAAAGCATTGCATTGTATATTGATATAAGGTGCTGTGTACAAGTGCGTATGAGAAAGTATTGCACATATTTATTGCACAGTAGGGGAATATTTAACTGTTCATAAGGTAGACAGCCTGAGGAAAGAAACTTTTCCTGTGTCTGGCTGTTTTTGTGCTTTGTGCTCTGAAGCGCCGACCAGACGGTAACAGTTCGAACAGGTAGTGTGCTGGGTGCGAGGTGTCCAGAGTGATTTTGCGAGCCCTTTTACTCACTCTGGAAGAGTACAGTTCTTGAAGTGTAGGAAGGGTTGTGCCAGTGATTCGTTCAGCAGTCCGGACTATTCGCTGTAGTCTACGGAGGTCGGTTTTGGCAGCTGAGCCGAACCAGACAGTGATTGAAGTGCAGAGGATGGATTGGATGACAGCTGAGTAGAACTGTACGAGTAGCACCTGTGGCAGGTTGAACTTCCTCAGCTGACGAAGGAAGTACAGTCTCTGCTGGGCTTTCTTCACAATAGAGTCTATGTGAGTGTCCCACTTCAGATCCTGAGAGATGGTGGTGCCCAGGAACCTGAATGACTCTACTGCACCCACAGTGCTGTTCATGATGGTGAGTGGGGGGAGTGCAGGGGGGTTTCTCCTGAAGTCCACTATCATCTCCACTGTTTTTAGCTTGTTCCGCTCCAGGTTGTTGTATCTGCACCATAACGCCAGCCGCTCCACCTCCTGTCTGTATGCAGACTCGTCACCGTTCTGGATGAGGCCGATAACAGTAGTGTCGTCTGCAAACTTAATGAGTTTGATGGAGGGGTCTTTTGCAGTGCAGTCGTTGGTGTACAGGGAGTAGAGCAGTGGAGAAAGAACACATCCCTGGGGGGCACCAGTGCTGATGGTACGGCTGTCGGATGTGATTTTGCCCATTCTGACTAGCTGTTGTCTATCTGTCAGAAAGCTGGTGATCCATTGACCGACAGAGCTAGGAACAGAGAGCTGGGCCAGTTTGTACTTAAGCAGTGATGGGACGATGGTGTTAAAGGCAAACTGAAGTCCACAAACAGAATCCTTGCGTAGTTCCCTGGTTTGTCCAGATGTTGTAGGGTATAATGCAGTCCCATGTTGACTGCATCATCCACAGACTGGTTTGCTCTATAGGCGAACTGCAGAGGGAGCTCTAGGCTAGTTTAACAGCAGACGGCGTTCTAGTCTAGTCTTGAACAGCAGACGGCGTTCTAATCTAGTCATGAACAGCACACTGCACTCTAGGCTAGTTTTTAACAGCAAACGGCGCTCTAGGCTAGTTTTTAACTGCAGACAGCACTCTAGTCTAATAGCAGACAGCGCTTTAGGCTAGTTTTTAACAGCAGACGGCATTCTAGTCTAATCTTGAACAGCAGACTGCACTCTAGGCTAGTTTTTAACTGCAGACAGCACTCTAGGCTAGTTTTTAACTGCAGACGGCGTTCTAGTCTAGTCTTGAACAGCAGACTGCACTCTAGGCTAGTTTTTAACAGCAAACTGTGCTCTAGGCTAGTTTTTAACTGCACACGGCGTTCTAGTCTAGTCTTGAACAGCAGACGACACTCTAGGCTAGTTTTTAAAGAGCCACGAACCCCCCGTTTCAGCAAGGTGTTTTCACACCTCTAGTTTGGAAAAAGTCAGGAAAGTGGGTGTGTCTAGCTCTGTTTAGGTGGGAGTGTCGGGGGAGGGAAAGAGGGAAGGGTTTGCGTAAAAATGGGAGTTTTTGTTCAGGCACGCTCTAATTTTCATAGACAAAACAAACACACAGATGCAGGGGAGAAAAACAGTGACTGCGTTTACACGGACATCAGTAATCAAATTACTTGCTAAACTATTAATTTGTAGACTTCAACTGCAGTTTGGCCCTTTCACTTTCATTCAGGAACATTTCATGCATGCCCCCGTGACAAACGAGATATTGTATGCGAGGAGCTGCTGGTAAGAGTGTAGTTTTAATAGAATAATTGATACCACACGAAGAATGGAAGAAAAAAAAACTCAGCATTTCTCGGGAACTTGGATGCACTTGATAGGTTGTGTAGTTTCAGAAAGCCATGTGTGTATAGACTATCCTGTCACAAAATGCGGCAAAAATTCTACACGACGGTAATAGTTTGATTGCGGTGTTTACATGTTTACACTCGGAGAGCAGCATTTAAAGCGGATCTTTCAGTCTATAATAATGCAGTGATATTAACGTACTGTAAACTTTTTGTAACTAAATCATTTTGACTAAGGTATGTCTTTAAACACTGAAAGAGTACTGCTGACGATACGAACTAACTTTGCCATCTGAATAAACAAACAAAGACCTCTGATCGATCACTTACCAAATCTGTAGAGACCGGACAATCAACACCAACTGGAGCCGCATCGTTTTTAAAAGGAGTAAAAAACGGATGAACGAATTTGCTCGAAAAAACACAAAAACAACCAATTTTCAATTAAAAAAATAAAAATATATATATATGTGTCCTAATCGTGTTTTTAGCAGCGTGGAACGCATATATGACCGTCAACAGTTTAAAAAATGTGTTTTGGCGTTTCGTGACCGTTTAACAGCAGACGCGCTCTAGGTTAGTTTTTAACAAATCCTTAGCATTTAGCCCTGTGCAAGTCTAAAATTGCTGACTAGTTAAACTAGTTAAATCGCTTAAGTGTGAGGTTTCTAATGTCAGTTTATTCTGCAAATGCTTTTCCATCTCCAATTATTCACATGAACTCTGTTTCGCACAAGTTTAAAACTACCTCGCGCAGGTGTAAAAATGTTTTTGTGAAGGGATTTTTATACTAAATTTGGCGTTTCCGTCAATCGTTTCTCATGCGATGCTTTAAAATGTGCATTAACAGAGGGTGGTGGAAACCAGCTGATGTTGCGTTCCATCATGCTGCAGAATGACTGTGTTGTGATAGTAATGTTGTTGTCCTGCAGTATTTGTCTCCTGCGCCCTGATGTCATAGAGCTCTGAATACCTCTGTGCTGAAACAGCCCTCTCTCTGTGTGTGTGACTGTGGGAAACTGACAGTGGCTCTTATCAGATTGTGAATGGATTTTGTCAGATTATGATGTATAAAAGTATTTCTTAGTCATTTAGGTGTAGCTTAAGTGTAAATCTGGTTTTAAGCTTGAGTAGATCAGGTGCCTGTACGATGAAGCCAGTTTAGCTGTCTAGCCAGTTAAGTTTCAATTTAGTTTGCACAAATTCTAGGTTTCAGGTACCATGAAGATGTTTTAGCTCAGCTGCTCCATAATACAATAGCAACAAAAAGGGCTTAAAATCAAGCTGCAGATGTGATCTATACTAGTTTGTAGAAGCAGACAGTGTTCTAGGCTAGATTTTTTTTACAGCAGACAGTTCACTAGGCTAGTTTTTAAAAGTAGACTGCTCTAGGCTATTTTTTTTTTACAGCAGATGGTGCTCTAGATTAGTTTTTTTATATCAGACCATGCTCTAGGCTAGTTTTCAAAAGTAGACGACGCTTTAGGCTAGTTTTTTTATTTTACAGCAGACAATGCTCTAGGCTAGTTTTTAAAAGTAGACTATGCTCTAGGCTAGTTTTTTTTAACAGCAGACGGTGCTCTAGATTATTTTTTTATTGCAGACGATGCTCTAGGCTAGTTTTCAAAAGTAGACGACGCTCTAGGCTAGTTTTTTTTACAGCAGACTGTGCTCTAGGCTAGTCTTTTAACAGCAGACGGCACTCTAGGCTAGTTTTTTTTTTTTTCAACAGACGATACTCTAGGCTAGTTTTTTTAAACAGCAGATGGTGCTCCAGATTAGTTTTTTATAACAGATGATGCTCTAGGCTAGTTTTCAAAAGTAGACGACGCTCTAGGCCATTTTTTTTTTACAGCAGACGGTGCTCTAGGCTAGTTTGTTTTACAGCAGATGGTGGTCTAGGTTAGTTTTTTTTTTTTTTTTTTTTTTTACAGCAGACGGTGCTCTAGGCTAGTTTTTTACAGCAGACGGTCCTCTAGGCTAGTTTTTTTTTTACAGCAGACTGTGCTCTAGGCTAGTTTTTTTTTACAGCAGACAGTGCTCTATGCTAGTTTTTTTTACAGCAGACTGTGCTCTAGGCTACTTTTTTTACAGCAGACGGTGCTCTAGACTAGTTTTTCAGCAGACGGCGCTCTAGGCTAGTTTTTTTACAGCAGATAGTGCTCTAGGGGAGTTTTTTTTTTACAGCAGACGGTGCTCTAGGCTAGTTTTTTTTACAGCAGACGGTGCTCTAGGCTAGTTTTTTGCTGCAGACGGCACTCTAGGCTAGTTTTTTTTTTACAGCAGACTGTGCTCTAGCCTAGTTTTTTTTACAGCAGACGGTGCTGTAGGCTAGTCTTTTACAGCAGACGGTGCTCTAGGCTAGTTTTTTTACAGCAGATGGTGCTCTAGGTGAGTTTTTTGCAGCAGACTGTGCTCTAATCTAGTTTTTTACAGCAGACGGTGCTCTAGACTAGTTTTTTGCAGCAGACGGCGCTCTAGGTTAGTTGTTTTACAGCAGACGGTGCTCTAGGCTAGTTTTTTTTTTACAGCAGACGGTGCTCTAGGCTAGTTTTTTACAGCAGACGGTGCTCTAGGCTAGTTTTTTACAGCAGATGGCGCTCTAGGTTAGTTTTTTTACAGCAGACGGCGCTCTAGGCTAGTTTTTTACAGCAGACGGTGCTCTAGGCTAGTTTTTTACAGCAGACGGTGCTCTAGGCTAGTTTTTTACAACAGATGGTGCTCTAGGCTAGTTTTTTTTACAGCAGACGGCGCTCTAGGTTAGTTTTTTACAGCAGACGATGCTCTAGGCTACAGGCATGAACATAATGAAAGGTCAATATGAACAATACACAAGGGTTAATGAAATCTGTTAGTGGGAACCGTAACATTATCTGTTGCTCTGAGTTTAGTATTGTTCAGTTTCAGTAAAGATGCTTGTCTTGTGACTGTTTTTCACAGTGTTGCTTCAGCACGGTGCTGATCCAAATATCAGAAACACTGACGGCAAATCAGCTCTGGATCTGGCAGACCCTTCTGCTAAGACCGTCCTCACTGGTAAGACTTAATGATTTACAGTCATTAACACACACACAGATAATGAGCAGAGATATAAATATAAATTGTTATAATAACTATGTGTAATGAAGGCATTGTTAGTATTTTGATGATGTGCTGTATGCTTTCGACACACTGCAAGAGTTCATTAACACATTTTTCCATTTTAATGCTTTTTCGTTGTTTTTGTGCTACACTTGCGTATTTTGCGTATTCTGTCGGACACAAAATCATCATCGAGTCTGCCTGACACCCGCTGTCTTTGTTTTTCAGGTGAATATAAGAAGGACGAGCTATTGGAAGCAGCAAGGTAAGCTTATGGCACAGTAACTGTCTGTTAACATCAATGTTTTGCTGAAATAAACATTTCAAGTGAGTTTTGGTCAGTTGTTGAAGGTTGTAGTTTTGAATGAATAAATCACAGTTTGTTTGTTTGTATGTGTGTTATTTCACTATATGAGCATTTGTATTTCATCTTCAGAGCTCCTTCAGAAGTGTTTTCCAGTTTGTGAGAGAACTTATTGTATCATTTACACATAGACATTTACTTGGCAACACCTTATCACTATTAAGGTTTTGTTTAATTTAAATAAATTGTGATTATATATTATATAAATTGTGAAAAATATTACTGTTGTCCAGCAGAACGTATGAAATTCACTGTAAGAATAATAAAACAAAAAGAAATGACAAATTATCATTCCAAAACAGATGCACAACTGTTATTCCTTATTTTAGTTTTAACAGTAATAAAACAGAATCTGAGAAAAATATAAGACTCATTTCGTAGGGGTTCCAACAATGCATTTTTGTTAGTTCATTATCATTTTATACCTTCTAATCTTTGAGAATTGAATAATCCATGTTTTGCTACTATTATTTTAAAGACTAATCACTATAGTTCCATTCCAGATGACACACTATGCAATTATACAGTCAAACATGTAGTGTATAAGTTTAGTGTCATCACAAATGGAAACCAATGTTTTTTTTGTTTGTTTGTTTTTCAAACAGGAATTCAAACAGTTTCCAAAAGGATGTTTAGTAGTTTCTAAATTAGCGAATTAAATCACCAAACTACCAAATAGTACCTATCATGAGTACAGCTTAATTTGTTTATACAATAATAATAATAAATTGGCAAAGAGAATGTCATATCTAAATATATATATATATATATATATATATATATATATATATATATATATATATATATATATATATATATATATATATATATAAAATATGTGGGCATAGATTAATATTTTAATCTAGATTAATCTCACTAATCTTGTAATTAATCTATATTAAAATGGTTCATTTGAATTCTGCCAAAGGCATTCAGAATATGTGTGCTACCCAAATAATGACTAAAAGTAAGTCTTTAAGAATGGGTTTCTCAAGCCAGGTGACGCATTAGACCACCTACAGTGCAATTCGGCCAGGTATACATCCTCGCTAAAATATCAAGGTGAAAGTCATCATAGCTTGCGTAGAATAGACCCAGCTCCCAACCCAACTTTGAGAATAGATTAACTGCGATATTTTTTTAATTGCCCGATAGGAGTCTCGCGTTAACGCAACACTAATATATATATATGTATGTTATATAATGTTGGTAAAAGAAACTTCAATAAATTATCCAACCAGCGGGATCATTTTGTTGTTTTCTGGCTTTAGTAGAATCGGTTACTCCAAGATGACACACAATTTTTCAATACTTCGAAAAGATCCTCCCACATGCTCTATTTGTATAAGCACTTTAACTATGAAGCGTGTTTTATTAAATTGTCTTGGCTTTAATTCTGTGAGGATTTCATTTGATTCAGTTCATTCTTTAAATCGATTATTAACACTGTTGTGTTAGTCCAAATACAGGTTTAGAGATTTTAGCAAAAATAAATAGCAAAACCTTAATATAATCTTTATCTCCATTACACTTTTTCTCGCCATGAAATGGAAAGGCTGTTAAATACAAACAAAATGAGTTAGTGTCCGTGTCAGGATGGTTAAAATAACTCTATAGTATTTACTGTAAATTACTATAGTATATTTTCATGTGGGTACCTGAGAACTGAAAATAGATCTGGAAGCAGATATCGCAACTATTTTACCTTGCACTTTTTTGTTAATATTTATTATTCTTTATTTAGGATATGTGTTTTCACATTCAAAGCCTCATTATTAAATTGTTTAAATGACTATAATTAAATGAAATAATCTTAAGTATAAAATATATCTGTTCTTTGGAGGAGTGTATTTATGTTGTGATGATATTATATTGTCATTCTGCCATTATATATAGTGAGTGGCATAAAATGACAATAATATAGTTTATCACAATATATTTTGATGCAATATGACAAAAATAGATATCATGACAGGCCTATTCAGAAATACATATACAACTCACAAATAGTGAGTGTGAATGAAATGTGAATGAAAGTGGCTTATAGTACAGTTTACACGTACAAATACATACATATATTTACACACATAAAAATATACTCCTATGTAAAACCATATATAACCACATATGTAAACCTCTACATACATATTCATGCATACACGTATAACAAAACGTTAAAGGTAAAGGCTGCACAGCCTTGCACAATCCCAAAAGATGTTGTGGCCCTTTTTAAGTGTCTTGTAAATTTTAGACTGATCTGTAATTTAATTTCTTTTTATCTCCAATTTGCTATTTAGGAGTGGAAATGAGGAAAAACTGATGGCACTTTTGACCCCTCTTAACGTCAACTGTCATGCCAGTGATGGACGCAAGGTAACAGATCCGAATTATTTACTATAATCTGCATTATTAATATTGACTTTGATGTTTAATTTCTATTTGACATACTTAAATGTGCCACAATTTAAAATATTATGACCATTTATCAATGTTAAGCAGCTTTGATGCAATCTACATTGTAAAAACACTATAGAAATAAAGACAAATTGAATATTTGCTATATTTGGAAAGTCGTAAACGCCCAAAAAAGTCTGACATTGTTTCTAAATTGAGTTCAATCTCAAACACAGGATGTGATTTCATGTATTTGATTGGTTGTGTAAATGATGTCGATGTAGGTCAAGACAATCCCAAATCCCCCATGTGAGCGTTTTCTTTCTGTAATACTGTGTGTTTTAGAGGAAACGGCTTTGACCCAGATTTTTCCCCTCTGTAATGAGTTTGTCTGGACAACGTATGGCTGATGTCATTTTAAAATGTTTGTTTGGAGGCTTAGCTGCCCTTTGTTCACCCTGTGCTGCTTTTAGAAGTCGGTCATTTTCAGAAGGGTTATTTCTATGGATTATTCTTTCCCATCGGATGCACATCTGACCTTCATGAAGTTTTAGCTCAAAGCTTTTGTGATCCATTTCTTTCTCTAATCACAACATAATAACAGGACCTCAATCTTCCCTTTAAATCCCTGATGATTTCAGGTCACTTCATATGTCAGATTTCCCTCTAGAACTCTGGGTCTTTATAATAGAAGGGCTTTTTATGAACGCGTTCACTATGTGATTTTCCTCAAATAGAATTCATATACTGTATTGTATTCTGTGAAACTTTCTGTAGTGAAGTTATCTTCTATTTGTAGCACCTGAGTATTGTCCACATTCGACCCATCTATAGGTCTGGTAGGAGCCCGCTTAGCATAAATCATTGAATCGGATTAGACCATTAGCATCTTACTCCATTTCAAAAGAGTTTTTATAATTACTAAAGAGCTGTTTCCTAGCTGGGGCCTATTTTCAGGCATATGTATATATACAGTGAATCCGGAAAATATTCATAGCGCTTTTTCCACATTTTTTATATTACAACCTTATTTCAACATGGATTAAATTAATTTATTTCCTCAAAATTCTACACACAATACCCCATAATGACAATGTGAAAAAAGAGTTTTTGAAATAGTTGCAAATTTATTAAAAATAAAAAAGCTGAAAAATCACATGTACATCAGTATTCACAGCATTTGTTGTGATGCTCTGAATTGAGCTCAGGTACATTCTGTTTCCACTGATCATTCTTGAGATGTTTCAGCAGCTGAATTGGAGTTCACCTGTGGTAAGTTCAGTTGATTGGACATGATTTGAAAAGGCAGACACATGTCTATATAAGGCCCCAGGGTTGACAGTGCATGTCAAAGCACAAACCAAGCATGAAGACAAAGGAATTATCTGTAGACCTCCGAGTCAGGATTGTCTCGAGGCACAAGGCTGGGGAAGGTTACAGAAAAATTTCTGCTGCTCTGAAAGTTACAATGAGCACAGTGGCCTCCATCAAGTGGAAGATGTTTGGAACCACCAGGACTCTTCCTAGAGCTGGTCGGCCATCTAAGCTGAGTGATCAGGGGAGAAGGGCCTTAGTCAGGGAGGTGATCAATAACCCGATGGTCACTCTGTCTGAGCTCCAGTTTTCTTCTGTGGAGAAGCAGGAACTGGAAGACTAGTCAGGATAGAGGGAAAGATGAATGCAGCAATGTACAGAGGCATCCCGAATGAAAACCTGCTTCAGAGTGATCTTGACCTCAGACTGGGGCGACGGTTCATCTTCCAGCAGGACAATATCCCAAAGCACACCGCCAAAATACCAATGTAGTGGCTTCACAACAACTCGGTGAATGTCCTTGAGTGGCCCAGCCAGAGCCCAGACCTAAATCCTATTAAACATCTTTGGAGAGATCTGAAAATGGCTGTACACCGTCGCTTTCCATCCAACCTGATAGAGCTTAGAGGTACTGCAAAGAGGAATGGCCAAAAATTCCCAAAGACAGGTGTGCCAAGCTTGTGGCATCATATTCAAAAAGACTTGAGGCTGTAATTGCTGCCAAAGGTGCATCAACAAAGTATTAAGCAAAGGCTGTGAATACTTCGGTACATGTGATTTTTCAGGTTTTTATTTTTAATAAATTTGCAACAATTTCAAAAAAATCTATTTTCACATTGTCATTATTGTGACTATTGTGGGGAGAATTTTGAGGAAATAAATTCAATCAATTTTAGAATAAGGCTGTAACATTAAAAAAAATGTGCAAAAAGTGAAGTGCAATGAATACTTTCTGGATGCACTGTATTATTTCATCTGCTGCAGCCATGGAAAGGCAGCAAAGTTCCTATATTATTACACCAGAATGAGAGTATACACTACCTGACAAAAGTCTTGTTGCCCATCCAAGTTTTAGGAATAACAAATAATAACTTGACTTCTAGTTGATCATTTGGTATCAGATTTGGCTTATATGAAAGGCAAAGGCCTCTAGATTACGCTTATTTTACCAAAATAAAATATGATCATGTCTTGATATTTAATTATTTAATTAGGACAGTAAGGCCTGACTTTGCTTTGACAAAAGTCTTGTCACTTAACAGAAATAAATGTCCAGTATAGAATATAAAGTCATGCTGCAGTGGAAGAAGAATGAATATTGTGTATATGACTCCCATGAGCTTGGAGGACTGCATTCAATTATTAATAAAAATGTAACATATTAATAAAGTCATCTGGAATATCTAAGAAAGCGTTCTTGCAGGACTTCCAGAGATTCTTTGGATTCATCTTCAATGCCTCCTTCCGAATGTAACACCAAACAATTATTTTTCCTTCACCAAATTTGACTGATTTCTGTGAATCTTGGGTACATGCAGGTTCCAATAGGTCTTCTGCAGTATTAGTGATGATTGGGATGCAGTTCAACAGATGATTCATCAGAGAAATCTACCTGCTGCCTCTATTCCAAATGATCAACTAGAAGTCAAGTTATTATTTGTTGCTATCACAACTGGGATCAATGACAAGACATTTTGTCAGACACACACTTTTCAGAATTAAAGTAGTTATTTTAAGTCATTTTGAAGATATTGTGCATACTTTAGTCCTTTATGTATGCTCAGTTATTAGTTTTCAAGCACCACAGTGGGCTAATATAGTAGTTCATAGCTAATTTTTGTTTTGTTTTGTTTTTTGTTCTGGCGACATTCAGTCAACATCACAAAAAATGCTGGTAAGTGTATTTTGTGAAACAGAAATTAGTTTTATTTGGTATTCTGTGATTTTATTTACCTTATGAATTTTGTATTCATTTTTGTTAATTTTTGTCCCTAAAAATCCATCCATACGCTGGTTCACACTTTAAAAAAAGCTCAGAAACCTGCCTTATTTTCTGCTGGTCACAATCCATCAATCAACCAATAGCTCCGCTAACATTTCTCCTGCAGGTTCTGAAAACAAGGCTTTCATTTATCCTTTTTTAACTATTTTGCTCTTCTACTACAATACTTCTCTAAATTGTCTGTCTTTGCAAGAGCTCCACCATTTTTCCAGCTCTAAACCGCACATCCACGCATCTTATCTCACGTTCTTGAAACCATTTGTTTGATTTGTTGTGATCAGCACGCATGCTCTCCACAAATATGGTGTTTAACTCCTGATTTCTGATTGACGTCCTATCCCGTTTAGATCCATTGTGTGTGTGTGTATGCTAGAAATGTTGCACTGTTGCCCATTGCTTGTGCTGTACTTTATTTTTAGCCCTCATTAATAGTGATATGAACATGAATGTTGCCTCTCCATCCTGTACTAAGTAATATTCTCAGAAAATGCATCATAATTTCTAGGCAGATCTTCATTAGGATGTTGAGATTTATTGTCATGCTGATTGTTTGCTGTGGTTGTGTTTAGGCTATCGTAATGGCATGTCATCAATATTCACTGCATGAACTGGGAACGAATTTTGTAACGTTTTTGTGCTTCGATTAGTTGAGGTTACTATTACTGGTCTCTTGTAATCAAATCACCTTTAAAGTGATTCAGAATAAAGGCCTATTTGCACCAAGATGCAATATTGCAGACTAATTTAACCCCTTCATTTTCTCTTTTCAAAATAATTGTCCAATTGGTGTATACCAGGGGTCACCAATCTCGTTCCTGGAGGTCCGGTGGCCTGCAGAGTTTAGCTCCAACTTGCCTCAGCACACCTGCCTGGGTGTTTCAAGTATACCTAGGAAGACCTTGATTAGCTTGTTCAGGTGTGTTTGATTAGGGTTGGAGCTAAAATCTGCAGGACACTGGTCCTCCAGTAACTCCAGGAACTAGTTTGGTAATACCTGGTCTATACTAAAAAAAAAAAACAGAAAATGAGCAGTTTTCTGTATTTTGTGATTCATGTTTTTATATTTTTACATTGTTCATAAAAGTAACTTTTCCAATGTTAATTGTTTAAAGTAGGGCTGCTTGATATTGGAAAAAACAGGCAATGCGATGTTTTGTTTTTCTGTGATATACATTGCGACAATGTATGGATTTCGGCAGATTAACTGAATAACTCAATTTGTAAAGAATTCAAAATTTTATATTGATTGGGATGACATTGTACGACAGATTATCTTTAGAAATCAAAGAGACTCTTCGTCTTCTGGAGAGTCTAAAGGCTGATTTATACTTCTGCACCAAACGAATGCGTATGGTCCGGCCCAGCCTTTGCGCGGTTGCATATCTCTCGCCTATATGCTGACGCACACCTCTCAAAAATGTAACCACACATCGCATCGAGCTGGTGTACTGGTCACAGGCGAGGGTTGTGCTGAGAGCTGCAAGCCAGATGGAGCGAGTGTTTATAAGTGTCGAATCGTGTGAAACTTACAGAAAGCTGTGAAAGCTCCAGATAAAAACTTTTGTTTTGTGTTTGCCTTCTGTTTTTGCCGGTTCCCGCCTCTGAATGAGGTCAAAGGTCCACACACAGAGAGAGAGAGCGAGAGTTTTCAGCTTTCATTTTCTATATAGCAGTGAAATAGGGGTTCATGGGTTCTTCTGTAACAGTTGTCTGCTTTTTAGGGCCTACTCACACTATGCTATCCGAACTGTGCCCAGGCCCGTTTCCCGGATTGTTTGAGAAGTGTGAGTGCTCAGGCACGGTTCACTTGGCCGACCCTGGCCCAGTTGTAAGAGGTGTGCCAGAGCACGGTTCACGCTTCTAGTGTGAGTGCAAAGCGCGCCAGAGCCCGAAACTGTATAGCAAGCCGGGATTGTTTCATATGGATTTATTAATCATTCTTATTGTTCAATGAACGCAAACTGTCGAAGATTATTAAAGATGCAAACCCCTAACTACACGGCAGCTGCACCTTCAGCAGACCTCCTAATTCCTGCAGCACGAGGACTTTGATTGTTTATGAGCGTCAAAAGTCACAAAGCTGTTTGGCGAAATATTTGACTGTGTGTCACTGCATATTAAACGACTGACGTAAGCGTGCTCAGGCCGTCAAGGGAGACGGGAGGGAGGACAAGCGTGCTTTGGCCCGGTTCAAGGAAACTGTGCATAGTGTGATTACGCGCTTAAGTAACGTTAGTTGGAGCATTTTAATTAGGCTACTCGCTCTCACCTTCCTCGCCATAGTAATAACTGAAAAACTCGCAGCTTTTGCGATTTGAAAATCGTGATTTCGGTTTTAACCGTGCAGGCCTAATGTGAACGTAACAGTCACATGTCCACTAAGCATGTGTTTACATGCAAAAACAAGTATTGCATTGGAAAGGAAAAACGTGTTCTGTGTGTGACTGGCCCCCTAACTACTTTGGAGGGATTTTGTCACTGCAGATTTCTTGTATAAACGGCACGATTTATCTCTAATGAATAGTTAAGTGTAAAAACCATAATAGGACCCCTTTAAAGCATGATTTGATTCATGTTCTTTCATTGTGCTTTGGTGTGAAGGCACCTATCTTTTGATGGTTCTACATTTATGATCTCCTTGGTGTGAGTAGGCCTTTAAGATGTTTAACTATGGCGATATGTTTACAATACAAAACGCAAAATTTAGGGTAACTGCTTTTCTGTTGGTGAAGCAAAAAACAACACTTTAAACATCATTTTAAAACTGAAATGCATAGAGTAATGAAGTTTGCCCTGCGCGCTTGTGGTTTTTAAAGAAACTTCTTTGGTGCGTAAATCTTGTCAATGTTATTATTCAAAAACGTTTGTGTTTTTAAATCACCCGAAGAACGTAAAAAGAAAAACAGTGCGAAGCAATTACTTGATGACTGCGAATATTACCTTTTTGAATAAAACTGAAATGCATTACACAGAAAAGCTTATATTAGACATCATAGTGATTAAGTTAATGACGGGATGGGTTACAAGCAGGTTTACATAATTAAGTTCGAGGCTGGGTTGGTAGTTATGTGCATGGAGCATTATTGATGATCATTAATTTAGCTTGATTAAGTGAACCGTTTACATTTCATACAGGTTTTTAACACTTCTGACTTCTTTTGCAGTCCACTCCTCTCCACCTGGCCGCTGGATATAATCGCGTGCGTATCGTGCAGTTATTGCTGCAATACGGTGCAGATGTCCATGCCAAAGACAAAGGGTGAGGAGCGCCTACTTCTGTCTGTCTCTCTTTAAACTGTCCCTGAATTTCAACTCCAGAGACTTCTTTAGCACAGTCATGTGATTATAGCCATTAGCATTGATTTTAAGCAATCGATTCAAAACTGTCCTCATTATGAAGTGCATTTAGAGTGGTTTTGCATCTTCTTAAACCTTGATTTACGTGACCTTGCATATAGACACCACTGTTGTGAGCATTGAAGGATTACACCTGTTATGCAGAAATGAATTTATAAGAGGTTTGAACGCAATTGTGTGGCAAAAGTCTGTGAATATAACCAGCTTCTAATGGTAAAAATGTATTCATTTATTTTTTCTAATCACACTTGATAAAAACAGTCTGCAGAAACACTTTGATTGACATTCTCCCTTTATACGTGTCATCAGAGGGGGAAAGCCCCGTCCATTAGTGATGATCTCCCTCATTAGCATAGGATGTTAGTCTTGTTTTTGAATCTGCCACTGACACGTAGGCATTTGTAGCTCCACCCTCTTTTAAACAGAAACACAATCTCATTGAATTTAAAGCAACAGTCACCAAAACAGCACAAATAGGAAAAAAGGCTAAAAGGAGCAGCTTCAAAGAGTTATAACATTATTTGTGCCTTATTAGGAGCTGAAACCTCACATACACACTCTAGGGACATCTTAGACTTAATTTATCTTGTAAATGTTGTCCATGATGTGCTTATTATTCTGAAATAATCATCTTTTGCTTTTTCACTCTCTGTCTCCCACTCAGTGGTTTGGTTCCTCTGCATAATGCCTGTTCTTATGGTCACTATGAGGTCACAGAGCTTCTGCTGAAGGTAATGGTGGACGTATATCTGCTCCCAAGAAAACCCTGATATAATCACACTTTGAATTAAGTGGCTTAAACTATGATCTACAGTAGAAGAGAAAATCATTGTTTTATTACGTGACGTTTGTTAAATTCTTTTTCCAGGTGATATTTAACAGTGCGAGGGAAGTTTTTATAGTATTTCCTATTTTTTTTCTTTTGGGGAAGAAATTTTTTTTATTAATTAATATTTTTTTTCTTTTTATCCTGGCCAAACCAAAATAAACATTTTTTAAATAATGTAAATACTGCTAAGGTCAGTGAAATATTACATTAGGAAATAAAGACGTTCAAGTTTTTTAGATATTCTACAGAACAAACCAGTGTTGTCTAATGACTTGCCTAATTAAATTAATTGCGCTTTAAACTCTAATACTAGTATCTTAAATAATAAATATAAGCATTATGTACTGTCATCATGGCAAAGACAAAGGAAATTGGTTATTAAAACAGTTTTTTTTTTATCTCTCTGCTAAACCATTTTTAACTGAACTGTTACGTTTATAGATGTTTTAGTGGGATGCTGCAACGTTTAAATGAGACAGGTGTAATGTGTGCGACAGATCAAGGATGAGGCAAGAATCAATTCTCTATTCAAGCTTTTTACTCAATAGTTGAAACAATTATGTAACAGTAATAAATAAAAAAAAAAAAGAAATAAACATTTACAATTATCTTTAAACAGAAACAACGAGTGTAAGCCAAATCAAAGAAATTAACAAAACAAAACAATCCTTAAAACTAAAGTCTAAACTAGGCGTCAAAAATAAATACAAATAAAAACCGAGATCTTCCGTGTATACGACACCCGAACTAAACTAATTAAAGCTACAAAACTCAAAATACACAACTGGCAAAACACTCAAACTAATCTAACAAAACATCAATCTAAACTAAAACAAACCGGATAAGATGGTCAAAGCTTAGTTTAGAACCACACAACAACCATCACGTTATGTTACTTAAAGCCAACGAAGTTCAACAAGCAAACTCGAATTACCACAGTAAACCGAGATAATGAATCACTAAACAGCCGAAGCATAGCACAATCAAATTGCGTGAAGCACAAATGGTACGCCGAGGCAGAGCGCACACCACACAAAACACACTAAAATTTCACAGGACTAATGATTTTGTCTATACTTTTTAAAAGTAACTACTATGCAAAAACATGGATATATACTATATAACGATATATAGGTTAACTATGTTTATATATAATAACTTTAACTATTAAAAGCTTTTAGTTACTAGTAATTATGTAAAGTTATTAGTAGCTAAAAAAGTTATGGTAACTAATAACCGTGACTTTTCTGATTCGATTGTGCCACAATAATGTGCACTTTTTTGTAAAGCTGCTTTGAAACAATAATTATTGTGAAAAGCGCTATTCCAGGGTGTCCACTGGGTCTTAAAGTATTGAAGTTAATAAATCAATGTAGAGAAATTTAAAGCCTTTAAAAATTATTAATAAGTCTTAAATGCTATTTTGCACGGTATTAAATTTGATATCATTTTTGATTATGCAATGTATGGTTGAATGCTAAAGTTTGCCTGAACTAAATCTGCGAATATTAGGATGCTGTGTAGTTTATGAAATCAATGAAATCTTGCTAGATTTGACATCATGCTGCTTGGTTTACTGCACTAACCAAGGCAACACCGTTATTTCTGCAGTTCTATAGGCGCCAACCTGCTGAATTAGCTAGATTTAATAGATTTTTATTCAGTATATGAATGTTTTGGATTATTTCTTACATTAATATTTAGTAAACATACTGTAAGTATAAATGTTTCCGGTTGAAACCTAAAGTAGTTATAAGTTCCTAAAATACATGGAAAGAGTCTTAAAAAGGCCTTAAAAGTTATTGAATTTCACTCTCTGGTTCCTGTAAATATTCTGTTTACAAATAAAATTGAATTGTACACAATAAAGTGCACTGCAATTAGTGATGCGATTAACGATTAACCGATTTCCCTATTAACCGCGCTTTAATTCGTCACGGTTAATTAATTGTAAAGGCTTCTCAACGTTTCTGCATGGAACAAAACTGCTGCAACTAAACAAAGTTATGGCGACTAGTTTAAAGTTCTGGGCTTGTACACTAAGGATAATATGCATGCGCACTCGATTAACTATGGCTGCTAAGCAATTAACTTAGGGCCGTTTACATGTCGCGTCTTTTGCATACGTGAGTTCGTTATTTTTTTTTTCTTGCACACATATTGGGAGTGAGGTGCACGCGGTGCGCATGCAGCACAAATCACTCACGATTTCCAGGTGCACCTAGTTGAAAGAATAGCATGAGAACTGACTGATCAGCTTCATA